>NC_046192.1:3538269-3843144 GCF_011004875.1 Balearica regulorum gibbericeps | reverse complement strand
GTGACAGTTATGTACTTTGTATCACTCACAAAACCTAGGAATGTAAGAGTAAAGAATTAACCAAGGACATCACAAATCTCAGCTTCCTGTGCAACAAATGTTTCTTCAATCAAGTAGGAAGGACAGTCTTTTATCACAGCATAAACATTAGTGGTACATAAAAATCCAATAAAATAGTAATTATAAAGTATTTTAATATAAAAATACTTACATTGGCAAATGTGAAACCTAAAAGCCCCTCTTACTTCATTGCATAGAAGAATGTGTGACATGTGGAGGCGGTATCCTGATTTACTGCAGCTGAATATGTGAGTCCAGCTTTTTGAGGGAATCACTTTAAAGTGTTAGCTATGCAAAAAGTACCAGCTCTTCACAACATCTGAAAGTTGGTTTTATCAATTTATTTATGGGGAAAATACAGGTTAAAAAGCTGATTCATGACAAGCAGAGTGCTGATGTAACAGATATTTAGATTATTTAGATTTTAATTCCATAAGTTATGAGATGGGTTTTTCTCTCTCATAATCAAGTTACAAAGTAGTGGACTCTTTAAGATCTTTAGATTCTTGTGTCTCTTGAAGACCTTTCCTAGCATGCCCAATAAATATTAAATTTTTTTATATGCTTTTAATTCTTCTGGACTAGAGAATCACCCGTCTTATTGGCCCTCTGAAGTTATACTTCAGTCCTTGACATCATGAGAACCATCAAGCCCTCTTTGCAAGACACACCTAATAAAATAACACCTAAATATTGACTAACAAAGGAAGGAAAAGGATTGAGAGCTAGCTGCTAGTAGCTCTGTCATGCAGTAACCTAAGGATTTCAGTTGCCTCTCCTTATCTCAGTTGTAGCAGTATAACTTAGCAGTTCTTCAAGTTAAAGGAAGCCCAAAAGGTGGCAAATATCCAGGTAATGGCACAGAGCATTTTTGGCCTGGTGATAAGTAGCAGCTGCAACATCGTCTCTAACAGACTGGTTTGTTTGGGTTTGTGTCTGTTTTGAGCCCTAACAGCAGAATAAACCAGTTATGTTACATGTGTATCTACGCCATACTTTTTAACATCAGGCTGTTTCTTTTTACCTCTGTTCTTGCCTTCCTTGCAATTTCAATTAACTTTTATGTATGAGCAGTCTTTGCAAAGACATGAAGTTCCTACAAGTTTTGTGAAAAATCTTTATCTGTATGTAGGAAAGAGACAAGCTACTGACTTCTGCAAGAAAGCTGGGTAGGTTGAATTCTACCATTCTGATATATGCAGATTTTTAAATAGATTATTAAATATTCTGATATATACAGTTATATATAGATATACACACATGTATTATTATCTATTCTGATGTATATAGTAGAGATGATGATTCATCCCTGGTATAGCTTGAATGTAGTATAACTACAGATACAGGATGTGAGGGAGGCAGTTAGCACTGGGAACATGGGAAAAGCATGGGAGTTATGTGGAGCAGGGGGTCAATTCAGGAACATAGTATACAGATCGGGACACACCCAGGCTTTGTTAGTTTTGCTGTTCACAAAACAAAAAAAGTGTTATTTGTCCAGAGAGATTGTTCATGTACCATAGGAGTACATACAAACTGTGAGTGGAATTGTACTAAGCATTAGTTCCTGGTGATAAAATTTAAAAGCAAATCTTTTTTTAGTCTTCATCATTATTAGACTCTTTTTCAGATCAGGCAGTTATTGAGAATCCACGGTAACTTTTCCATTAGACTGTTATGTTAGTATTTAAGCCAGCAATTAAAGGGACAAACAGAGACTGCATTAAGCAGTACAACTTCAGCAAGAGTGCACAAAGGTTAGGTATAATAAGGGAATATTTTCTTAAGAAGCCATACCTAGGTTTTTCTTATTCCTTTGTGAGGCAAATAAAGATGGCAGAGGTTTTCATGCTTGAGAAATAGAACAAATAAAGATTTTTATTTTCACACTTCATACCTGAATCAGCAATGTTAACTTACGATCTTGTTGCCTGCTCTTGCAAGTCAGTGGCAAAGTTAGTCAAATTCATTCATGCCACATGAAGTTAACTGGCCAAGAAGAAAAAAGAGAAAGACACCCTTTCATATAGATTTACTCCTAATTGTTTTCTAATCAGTTTAGGCTCTGTTTGTAATCAGAGAAGCCAAATCAATATTCAGCTAGGCAAATGTGCTATAGAAGCAATCTTTCCTGATGCCAAATACAAAAATAATGCCAGCTTGCAGTGTTACGACCTTTCTAATCTCACTATATTAACAACGCTGAATCTTCAATTTCATGACTGCCAGGTTGTCACAGCATCCCTTGCTGTGAGGATGTTTTACTATATACTGACAGTACCTTACCTACCTCAATACTTGTCATAAACTTTCTTCTTGATAATGCTTGTGACATGTTTTTGAAGTAAGCTATTCCAATTTTATCAATAGTAAAACTAAGAAGGGAGAGAGGTTAAGTTACTTGCTCAAGGTGAAAATGTAACCAAGTTGCAGAATTCCAATGCCTTTATTATACTCAGAATTACAAGTATGCCTCTCTTTTATTGCATTAGTTTATTGATTGTTTCAAGGACAGCGGGAATATTTTCCACCCATGTGCTTTTCTATAAATTTCCTCATCTGAGGAAACGCACTTAAAAATCTTTGTCCATGTTATGTTTTTAATAGTATTTACATCTTTAATAATATGTCCAAACCAAAATACTAATATTCACAGTACTGATAAATTACTTTGTATTTCTTCAAGATTCATGATGTATTAAAATATCTAAATTCTCTAAAGTTTTTCTAGTAATCCAAATAATACTAATGCTTGTCTGGCATCCCAGAACTGATGAGATCCAGGTGCAAAAATCTGCATTCTTCATTTACATTTTTTATTTAACAAATTTCTGTGATATATTTTTGGGCCCAGAATCAGTATTATTTCAAGCATTTTGAGCAGCAGTGCAGTATCTGTAATTGCTAAACTCACAAACCTACACCAAGTGGAAGTAAAACTTATGGGGCACATTTGCAACTGATACTATGGGGGTTTTTGGCTTGTGGGGTAAATTAAGTTTCATCTGATTTTGTTGTTGAATAGATACTAATTGTCTAATAACAAAAGTGTTCAGGGAAAGGAAATATGACCATCTGAAACTGTAGCCTTAGAGGGATTTGGCATGCTAGCCTCATCTTGTATTCTTAGCGTTTAAAACCTGTTGGAAACATTTTTCTGTAGTAATCAAAGTGTGAGGAACCACAGATCTAGTGAGATCACCAGCCTCTGCCTATCCTGAAGGCAGAACATTACGTCTGGGTTCCTGATTTGGATTCAGGTCTTGTATACTGCTAGGCAGCTGATTCATAGTCTGCGGTAATAGTAAAGAGAATTTTTTTCCTATGGCCCTTGCATCTGGATGTTATTTATCTAGTACTTTGCTCAACATACTTATTTTCACCTTCTGAGGTAGCTGTTGACCTGGAATCTTGTTCATAAAGAAGCTAAAGCAATGATTTTAAGAAGCATTCTTGCAAAGTTCTCACAGTAAGAAAGAAATTCTTACAGCTCAGACTCAAGAGACAATAGATGGCCAACATTATTGATGTTGTCTTACTGTGATGATGCTGATGTTATTGATACTCTTAACAACTGCTAATCAGGACCTGGACCATGAAGCCCACAAACCCATGGAAGATACTTGGAAGAGGCTGGCAATTGTGAACTACTGCATGAATCTACTTAGCTATTGAGTAATTTAGTTGGGTGGGTTTTTCTTCTTTTTGCCTAGACCCTTAAGGCTAGATTTGTTTCCTTTTCAGGCAGCAAAACCTGAGGCATGACCAACAAACAGTGGTGTGCTAGGGACCTCCAGGACCCAAGGTCACTGAAGGTACTCAGCAATTCTGAGTAAGCTCACCTAGGGACCAGATCGTGGCAGTCAGAATGATGGCCAGACAAGGATAAGTGAACTGTGCATCAGACATAAATCACTCACGTGATTGTTCCCAGACCATTCTTTAATGGTAAAATGAATATACACATTAGTTGCACAGGATGTTTTGAGAGTTATTTTCTTATTGACAAATATTGCATGAAGCCTTTGCATAATGCTTCAAGGCAGAGTCCAGTTACAAGTCAAAAGTATTTCCTCCTTAACTGAAGAGTTTTCCATGCATTAGAAAAGACAATTCCTAAAACTCCAGGGCACTCTTATTCAAAATTCATTAAATGTTCATGATAAAAAATAGTGTATCTTTCCTTGCACCATAGCAAAATATTCACAGATAAAGAATGCTGTGCTGGCCTTCTTTCTTGTCTTCCACCAAACTTCCAATTACAGTTTTTTTAATTGTCTTCCAATATTAGCACTCAATAGGATAACTCCAAATCCCAAGTGCTGAAATGCAGTGTAACAAACCACTGTGCTGTGAGCTGGTCCAAATTATGCGAACACACCAGCTGTTGCCAAACAGTTAGCTTGGCGCTGGAGCCCAATTAAGTATTTATGCCCATGTAAAACACTTCCCAGAGCTCTGGCTTATATGTACAAAAAAGCCTTTGATTTAAACCAAAAATAAGCTTGTGAGGCAGGGGTGGGGGTGAGGAAGAAGCCTTATGTACAAACTATGGCTTAAGCATAAGGAAATTCTATGCTTTTAAAAGTGCCATTAAATCAACAAAACTCCCATGAATGAAGAATTTTTACCACCTTCTTCATGGCAGCAATATTTAATATTCAAGGCTGTGCTGGGTGTGAAGGAGAGGTTTCTGCCTCAAAAGATAAGGTCCTGTGTTGTGATTTTCATTTTTCAGCAGGAGTGTCTTTTGGGAATGGGAAACAGGAAAAAGGCATTGGAGAAAGGCAGAGGAAACAAAAAATGGGATGATAACTGCAGGGTGTCCTTACTGGGAGAAGCCCATCCCTGTACCCTGGTTCCTCCATCAGAGAGTACAGCTAGCACTTGCTTTGTGGGTTTTTTCTAGAAAAGTCTGCAAGCACACTGTGCCAGTTACCTATCCCTAGATATCCATCTGTTGCACAGTGCGCTGCAGTACTGCTCTAAGGCTTTACCCCTAAATGGTACCATTATGGTAACGCTGAGTGGGGAAGATTGATACAAATCATTCAAGAGCAGTTTGAGGAACAGAGTGTGAGAAAAGACTAGAAGAAGGAAATTACAACAAATGAAATTAATGTGGATTTACTAACAGAAATGTCTGTGTTGTGTGACCTACTTTTTAGGGATAGAGGCAGCCCATAGAAGCGAGGTACTACAGCCAGAGTATGTTGCTTTGTATTGGCTGTTTTATATGTGGAAATGTAATAAGAAAAGAACAACAAGGATTTTATTTTACTTAGGAACATCATGGCCATGCCTTTAAGTATCTTGTGTCTCCTGAAGGGCCTTCTCCATATTCCGTGTAAGGGGCCTTGGCTATAGGTGTGCTTCAGACTGGTATAATGTCAGGTACAATTTCAAATTGATGATGTTGTAGATGTAGTCTGACAGATGACTGTTTAGTATGGGGAAAAGTTATTTTTCCCGACAGCTTTAGGCTGTTGATGTATCTCAGCAGAAATTGGCAGCATCTATGTTCAGACACCTAAGTTTATGATACAGTCAAAATAGAAACTTCAGAGGTTCAGGCAGAATGCCTAAACTGGATGTCTAGTTAGAGAGACTAAATCTCTCCTACTCCAGTATATTTTAGCTGAAAACATTTCTAAAAGACAGGTAAATAATAATAATAAAAAAACTGTCTTCATGGTGGGTTTATACTATTTTAACAACAGAATTGCATAACTTAAGTTGGAAGGGACCTCTGGAGGTCATCCAGTTCAACCCTCTGCTCAAAGCAGGGCCAACCTCAAAGTTCTGTTTGTTCAGGGTCAGTCCAGTCAAGTTTTGTATACCTCCAAGGATGGAGATTCCACAGCCACCAGCCTGTTCCAGTATTTCTCCGTGTTCTTTTCAATTTTTGTAATATCTAATTGGAATTTTCCTTGTGGCAACTTTTTTTCATCAAAAGATATGTATCAGCTTCATTCATAGCTGTTGTGCTACAGTTTACCTACAATGTAGATGTATCAGAGTTTGCTTTAAATGAGCTGGCTTTGGTATCAGAGCAGCTGGTTGCAGCAGTGTGGAGTTCAGAAGAGCCTGTAAAATCCACCTGAGAACCACGGAGTGGACGGGCAAGAAGGAAAGGACTGCTTAATGTCTTTATTAAGAGGGCATAATGGGACTAAACAGATACAATTCAGCAGGAGAATACTGGGTATTTCAAACACTGTGATTATACACTGTGTTAAGTCACAGCTAATTGGCATTTTATTGCCAAGTTTTCTAGTATCTCTAACTGCTGTCTCCTAAATTGCATTAAGTGTGAAATGCAAGTCATATTCCATTCATCAAAACACTGCTAAAAGGCCAGCCTCAAGCTGATTCCCTTTCAAAGTGAGCAAGGAATGACTGAGGCTTGAATACAGCAGATGCGAGAATGGAGGGAATGCAACATGGAGGATGGAGTTTGGTAAATCAACAATATCCTATCAAGCTTGAAATGTTACCTTGGTATTGTAACCATAAAAAACTGGAATCAAAAGAATTGCTTACAGATACAGCAAGTCTGTGCAGAGAGGAGAGATGAAAGAGTTACGTGTTCATGGTGAAGTAGTACTGTTTGATTAGCAAAAGCTAAAAAACATTGGTGGTATAGGGAAAAGAAGGAGTTTCCATTTTTGAGAGGAGACACAATGCTTGCTTCCAACAGGGCCCGGATTCTTCAAAGCTAGGAATACTGAAGAGCAGGAAGGAAGCAGCTGTGTGTAAATGAATGGAAGCAACTAGTGACAAGTTTAAATAAGTGAATGTGGTCGTATTTTGGTGCCCTTTTGCTTTGGTGACCATATGTTTGCAACGAGGTTGACAGGAAACCCTAAGTGCTCACAGGGTTAGAGCCCTGGGAAATGGAGTTCTTAAGCTAGTTGAGAGTACCAGAGTACCATTCAGGCAGCAGGGTCCTGCTTCTGTGAAGGTAAGGGAAAGAACTGTGCCCAGGATACTCAACAGAGTTTAAGGAAGAGGCTAGTGACATGACCTAAAGCAATTGAGGAAGGCTTAAGGGCCCAGGGATCCAATGTGATGACTCCCTGCCACAATAGTTTAAGTGTTTAGCTTTCCCAACAATACATAATATTTTGAAACAATGAAATGCTTTTACTTCTAGTATCAGCATGACATCTTTATTTGAGGTCTGTAGCAGAAAGGCTTATAATTTTAATTAAATACAAAACATTAAAAATAAGCAATATATAAAAACTTGGTATCAGTGACTTAGACCGGTGTCTAAAGTCAGATGAACTGCTAAGAAAATGCGAAGAATATTCAGATAGAAAATTAACTGATTCATGATCTCAGCTTAATGTATCAGCAGGATGCACTGTTAAAAACTGAGTAGTGATACAGAACACAGATAACAAGAGAACTCTGTTCTTTTAAGAGGTAGAGTTGAAGAGAACTTAGAACAAGATCAAAGATGATGGGGTTTTAAGGAGTGAAGCATTACTACTTATAAAGCAAGAATAATAAAAAATTTGCTGAAACTGATTGCCAAGCTGCTTAACATAAACATGTGGGGGTTTTTTGGGTGTATTCACACAGATCTGTTAATTTGGGATAGCTTCATTTTCTTTTTCAGGAAAAAAGATGTTTGGTATGATAATATTAAAAGCTGAAAGGGGAAATGAGCTTGCTGCATCTCAATTAGACACAGGAAAAATAAATTCATCTTCAAGAATGCTAGATCAGAGAGCATTACCCTCTAATGGTTTAGATCACCATACTGTAAAGATCAGGGCAATTTATAGAACTCTGATCTGTCTTGTTAAAGCCTAAATTTCATGTGTGTTCAGTTTAGACTTTGGCACAGATATAACTGTTTTCACTGGAGTTAATTCTTCTCTTCAAGTGACCCCTAAGAAATATTCCACTGTCTCTTTCTTCAATGAGTTACATTAGTTGCCAACTCAAAAGATGGGATGAGGTCAAATTTGAGTGGACTGGATTGTCTTGCATTTTTTGACTACGGTGACAGCCTTGTTTAGAGGTAATTGTTTGCAGGAAAACAATAAAATACTAACTAACCTTCACATTATAGTCTCTAAACAGACAAAAGTAAATTTGAGCAAAATATGATCAAAAATGGATATTCAAGTGTCTAAAGCTAAGGCACGTCTGTGTATATCTGCGTTTTCCATCCACGCAGCTGCTATAGTGCAGGAAGCAAGGGCTTGTGCTTTGTGTAGGACTAAGGCAAGATGGCACAAAGTCTGGGACTTAGGTGGTTGTTCAAGCTAAACATTGTAAGTAAAGATCATGCCTCATGGCCTGATATTCATAAAATTTACCCTGAGTTAGTAAACTTAAGAGCACAAGGTCCAGTGATTATCAAACATACCACAGTGCAAAAAAGGGAGTCGTACAGGATATGGCAGTACACTGTGATATGGCTCTAGTTCAAATATTTTTCTGAATATGATACTATCTCAAAACTTCCCTTTCTGTTACTGTGATTATCATTCTTTAGCCAAGGTCATAAGACACTGATAATAGATTTTAGTTCTCAGGAACAAATGTTTTTCTAAACCCATTTCAGAAAAACAGGCTTTTTGATCACTTATTAAGGGTTGCACGCTCTCATATCAACACATTTAAAATATTCCTATATGCACATTACTCAAGTTGTATTTTTAAAAAGTATATGCTGAAGTTTAGTGCTGAGAATTGTTAGTATGTGGATCTATAGCAAATACAGTAAGAAGGAAAATGTGTTGCAGAGCATCAATATCCTCATCTTGGTCCGGGGACAGAGTGGCACAGAACAGGCACAAGCTCTTCTCCTGGACATTAGTGTCCAGGACTAAGATCCTATTTCTTCCTTGCCACAGATTATCTGAAGTGGGAGGAAGGTGCTCATTTTCCTTCCCAGCTCTTTTCTCCAACATGCCACAAAAATTGAGTCAGAATTCTTTTTCCCTACAGATAAATGATACTATTTTTAGGTTTGTCTTTTGGGACTATAATTCTTAGGGGGGTAGCTTACCTAGGAGAGGTCTGATAATTTCTACTCTCAGCTTGCCCACGCTATCTTTTCCACAGGAGTTCCAGTTTTGCTCCAGTGCAGGAAGGCTCAGTTATTTGAAGAGCTCCCAAACCATTTCAAATTATAGCTGACGTAACAGGGAAAGCTAAAATCAATGCCACTTTACCATTCTGTAAGTTATTAGAGTTCAGCTCGTACCCCTTAAAAAAATCTAAGGGAACAGTGAGGCAGGCAGCTGCATATGGAAACTCTAACAGCCATTCCTACTGGTCAGCTATGTGTGTTTCTTGTACCAGACCCTTTCCCAGAATGACAGCCATTTCTAAAAAATATTCTTGAGGGACCTAAGAGAGGAGATAATGAAAGAGTATTTTGCTTTTCCCATTTAGACCTTCCCCTCCACGGCACCTTGCAGGTGAGCAGTGCAAAGGTACCAAAAAATAGTACATCATCTTCTAGTGGCTACTGCCAGAGAACGTTGCTGGTCAACATTGCATGTATGCTGCCCTCTGACTTCCACTGGGCCAATCTGTGTCTGCGAATTAGCCTTCCACAGCTGTTTTCAGTACAATTGCTATAAAATCTGTCCTGAGCATTGCTGTGAAGCCAGAACCACTCATCTACGCAGGCTCCTGCTGTGCCTACATGAATACTAGTAAAGGTAGAATTTTTGTGGTATAACTGATATCGCTGGCAAAGAGACCACATCCATTTTGCTGATTTCCAGTTGCTGTTGTTGGTCTGTTGCTGGAATATGTACACTTTAGGTACTTTTTTAGAGCTGAGCATCTTTGTTAGAGGTTATATTGGCAGAAGACATCAGGCACTGTCAGTCCAGGGCTTACAGCTGCTGACGCAACTGTGCGCTGGAGTGCATCCACTTTGGCACTTTATTGGTAACTGTGTGTCGACTGTGACCTTGCATGCCTCAGGCAGACAATAGAAGGCTGGACTGGACCAACTTCACTTTTTTTTTTTTTTTGCATGGCTGCATAAAAAGCTGTGGTAACAAAACACTGCACACTTTTCATTCTCTACTGATCAGAATTTGTTGTACACCCAAACCAAAGCAGTCTGCTGACCAGCTTGATGCATATCCATTTCTAGTATGGTTTCTAGAATTTCACGCATGGAATTCTTGACTCCAAGTTATCTAAAGGAATTCTTGCCAGTTCGGTGGCAACAAACATTATACGGAGGCCTGATCTTATCAGGCAATTGTTTGCTCCTTGGAGCTATGCAGAGTAAAGTGCTAACCACAATTTACCCGAGTTTCTGCAAAACCAACACAAAACATTCTCCAGGATTTATCTCCAGGAATGATGTGGAATTTTTTCTAGTATGTTTTGCTGGATTATCTGAAGAACAATAATGAAGTATTCACAACCTCTTTTGGTTTCTGCTTCGCTGAGGATATTTAGGTTCTCTTCATAGGTGGCAGCAGTAGTTATCAGCAAGATTCATGTATTCCTCCAAGGGATGCTGTGGATGAGTGCACTTGTACTGCCTTGTTATAGCTTTTGCTTGAATACAACATACCTTTTTCCAATTTCCATTTCTCTATCATGGACAAAGTTTAAACACCTTCCTTCTTATACCCTCTTCCCTCAAGAAAAAGTCCACTGTTAACCTGGTAAACCAGCAGCAGGAGCAGAGGAAGCTCTGAATTAAAATCCTCCAATGCATTACAATTACTCAACTTGGCTTTTGGTTTTCAACAGCCGTAATTTTGCCTGTTGTTTTGCATTTCAGTGTTTAATAATGCAAATGTATAGCCAACTGTCAGTCTCTTTTTCTGAACTGATGCAATAGTTTAACATTGGTACAAAGCCCCAAACTCTGGGCTACGTTCCTTAAAACGTAAGATGTGACACTCATGAAGTGGTTCTCCTTCAAAATGGAGCACTTCTATAATCTCTTCCAATTCCTACCTAAGCTAACAGCATGTCTATATAGGTAGTAAATGACCACAGTAAGAATTCCAGAATAGCTCTCTGTATGGACATGGCTCTAGAAAAATAGCTTGGGAAGGGGGGTTATACCAAAGCAAACTACTCTGCATTTGATGTAAACTGATTATTCCAAAATTTTGTTACAGAAGAGCATCCACACTGGGAACTATTATAATACATTTCATTATACTGCCAAGCACAAACTAGAAAGAATAACACTTTTATTTTAAACAACATCTAGCCTGTGTGAACTCCTTTTATTTAAGGCTATTTCCATTGTAAGAATAGTTTTAGACAGCCTGTTTCTGTTCAGAGATTCTTATCTCAGTGTTCTCAAAAGCTGTTTTCTAAGAGGTTACCAAAATGACAGATATGTGGAAAGCTCTAATATTCTGACTGGAAAGAGAAATTTTTCTTCTTCCATTTCTTGGACAGCATACCTTTTCCTTAAGTTTGTTTGGTCCGCAACAGATCCTATGTACTGTTAGGAAGTGCTTAAACCCTACCCTGTCCAGTTCCTACGGAAAGCGCAATTGTGTTTCTGTGAAACAGATACTTGTATCTGTTTCAACCAGTGTTAGGGAAAATGGTCTCTTGCCTCTAGCTTCAGTAGCCTTTTCATGACAATTCTCATCAAATCTAGGAAACTAACTTTGAAATAGTCATTGTTCTTAAAAACAGTATTCCATATTTTCCTAAGTTCAGCCCTTTCAATTTTTAACTAAGAATATTCCTATAACACTTTTTTAAACAAGAAGAAGGTATTTCCTTTCCCTACAAATTAATACTCTTTTAATTAAGGAAAACAACATTAGACTTAGGTTTTCATCACAGGGCACAGTACATCGGCTCCACCTGAGAAAATGGCAGGGAGAAGCATCTTGTATTGCAGCAGTGTGCAGAAGCCTGTATCATCAGTACAGACCCAATGCACGGCCTGTGACAAAGCCTCGGCAAGGTACCTTTTATAAAAATATTTTGATCCTCTCTGCAATGTAAGGAAGGAATTTAATTGATGATAAACAAAACTTTATCACCTTGGAGTAAAAAAGAAGAGATATAAAAAGGCTAATTAAAAGGAAAGGCCCTAGTCATATTAAAACTCTGGTTGCTTTAACAACTGTACAATAAATGTATTGGAGGGAGAGATTGACACTTGTGAAATTAACAGAAAGTTGCTATCTATACATTCAGTTTCTTTCCTTCCTGTGATACATATTTTACAGGAAATAGGTTATTGGGCTTCCTACAGCAGAGTGCACATGCTCTGTGTTTTTCTTTAAAACATGCACAAATCTGCAGGACTAGCTGGTCTTTCTTAGGTCCTATTTTACTGTCAGTGATGAAGCAGTCTTGGAATTTCTCCTGTTTCCATCCAGCATCATCCAGTGGTTAGAAAGTGGTACAATAAAGAAGGTAGCACTGCAGTCTCTCAGGGAACGATGTGGAATTCTCTCCAGTGATTCTGGCTGTGAACAGTTGTTAATTGTAACCGTTCCTCCTCCTGACAAAGGAGAATGAGGCAGGATTATTTTTATTGCGGCAAACATTTTTGAATGAAAGTATGGAGCTGGATGAATTGTGATGGCAGAGGGAGGAATCAGTTAAGTGAAATAGTCTCTAGGAGTCAAATCTAGAACAAAATTCAGCACAAGTTCAGTGTAGCTCTGTTGCTTTTTTTAACCATATAGAGTTTTATGCTTACCTGGCTTGTGAGACTTAGTGAAAGTGTAGTTGGGGCTTCTACGTTTCCACTAAAATAATACATTTTTACAGTGTTTAAAAGTCTAATTCTCTATTTCTGCTATGTATAGACTAACAGGCTCAAATTTATTTTGCTTTTTCTCTCACTGTTTTTTATGAGTCCTTCACACCAACTAACTGTAATACCAGTGTGCTGCGTTTGTATCTATTAAGCTTATTTCTAAGACTATTTATATAAAAATTGAAGAGGCAGAAAACTCTGTGCCACCAGGTATTGCTGATGCTCAGTGTACAAATAAAAGAAAAGAATTAAGAGACTGATATACTATGTATAATGCCTTAAGTAGATCAAGCTTGAAATGTATAAGCCCTAACTCCAGAGATTGTGCTGGGTCTGCAGTTATTTCCCTGTGTGCCTCTTATCAGGCTTAACTGATGATCCACTCTGGAGCTGGTCACTCCTTTATCTGATGCCACTTTAAGTCACCACTATCAGGTACAGTTTGGGTGGATCACTGGTCTTATCTCTGGTAAGTTACCCTGTGGCAAGGTTCAAAAAGGGATTGAAGTGCCACCTAGGGCTGAACAGTCCAGAAAAGTGAATTTGAAATTCAGTCCAGACAAGCAGCCTCACACCACATTGGCCCCACTTTTAATTTTAACCAAAAGTGTTTGCCTGGTGGTATTTCGGCCTTTTCTCCCAATTTTCTTGTTGCTGTGGCCTAAAAATGTTTAACACTCAAGAGGTCCTTTTATGGTAGCTTTTCTTTAATTACAAATGTTGTGGACTTAGTTTTGATCTCGTAATCTTTATGAAATTCCTTTTCCTAGTGCTCTCGAGTATTGACTTGGTATCTTTTATAAAGACTGTTTTGATAGGATGCTGACAATCACAATCGCTGTGATAAAACCAACTGTGGAAAATCCCTTTGGTTTGCAGCATCAAGCGGTCTGGGAGTGCCTTGAGCTGCAGGTGTGCGGGTGCGGTGTGGGGAAGCCTTTCGTCTCTTGGTTCTCGGACATGCAGCTCCTACTGCATAGAGTCAGCTGGAATGCAAACTTCTTCCCATTTCCTTTATTTCTGAGCTAATTTTATGGTGCTTGAAATATTGTGAAATGGAGGAGTTTCTTATTTCTGCACTTTTTTCACATCAGTGGATTTTTAAACCAGAGGCTTTGTTTGTTCAGAAAGTATCCAGACTTTTGTTGGTCAAATCTACAGCTCTTCTGCTACATCGCTTGTAGAAGAAGCATAATTGAAAGAGCTGATCCTGTGGACAGAAAACAGAGGCTGTGATTATCCACAGCTTGGCTTTGCCAGTCAATTTCTTTCTTTTTTTAAAAAATCCATTAAGTAGTACACTTCAAATTCCTCACGCTTTTCAGGTGGTTGACTTCTGTCTAAAAGCCTTCAAAGAGCTGATTTGAGCACATTTCCAGTTTAGCTGCACATCTCTGAGCGTATGATTGCTATATAGTCAGTTTATTTTATAGCTTTCAGCTTATTCACTTCATTACATAGCTTCTTAATTTGAGGCTTAAAGGGGAAAGTGATTAGTTACTTTTGTGTATCTCAGTTCTCATGAACTTTAGCATCCCTGCTTTGTCTCTTCACTATTTATGTTACAACATCAGCAAGGAAGGATGAATGCCTGTTCTAATTAGTGCTTTCCCTGGAGGATCACACAGAGATCTCAAAAATCCTGTAAGCACATTTGGTTTAGAATGCAATTTCCAAACTAAGTTGTCAGTTTTTTGATCAAGATCAAGGAAACAATGGTATAAAACATTATGAAACAGTGCACGTGTTAACAGGACATTTATATGTTTATGTAAGTCCCAATGGCAAAGAGACAAGGCTCTTCCTCCTGCATGGTAGCTTTTACTGAAGAGTGTAAAAATAAAACAAAGTTATATTTCTACTAATATTTAGATTAACATGTACGACACAAAAAATCCATGCCAGTAAGCTTAGCCATAAGTCAATCTTAAGCTTCAGGTCACTGCAGAAAGTTTCTAAGCTGTTCATACAGAAATTATTCCAGCACTGTTTTCTGACTGACTATATACCTGTTATGGGTGTAGATAGAGCCAACATGCAGGAACTTTGCTGGCTGCACTGACTTCCTGCCATGATGAGACTGCCATCTTGGCGTTTCTAGATACACGTCACACTAATGCGCCTACCAGAAGCCGAGTGTTTATGTCCCGTTTGTGTTCTGAGGGGTTTTACAGAGCAAGGCTGAAAGGGTTACACTTGTTCCCTGCTAAGAGGCATGTCACAGTGGACAGCTGCTGCATAAGAGAGAGTTGGGGGGGAAGTGAAATCTTGTAGAACCCAAGCTCCCCTTACATTTATTTAACATCTATGTACGAATGGGCAATAATGCTAATAATATGCCACCAACAAACAGGCCTGTCCTTTACATCAAGTCCAGACAGCATCATCTTGCAGCTGTTGCAGTGCAAGTAGGAAAAAAAGAGCTTGAATAAGGAACAGCTGGCACCTTGTGCCTTCTCTGTGGACCCACAACCTCTTCCCTTAGGTGGATTAATACCTTAGAAATTATATATTCTTCAGCTGCAGTCCCAACTCCCTGCTTAAACTTTTAGACATTTATATATTTTGAAAGATCAGCTAAGGTCTTTCCAAAGTTTCACGATCCTGACAGACATTTGGGTCTGCAGTTATCATACGGCAGCATGTACATGCAGCTTTGGTAAGTTCAACTTTTGCTTATGTCTGCCCACAGGAGGTCTCAAAGCAGTGAGCCACAAATGGAGGCTCATGGGGTGGATCTACTTCAACCATCTTCCCTTTGCAAGACAGAAAAGACAATTAGGTAACTAGCCCTGTCTTACTAGTCATATGCTGATCTCCTCCTAAGACACAGATGTTTAGATCCACAGCATCCACATGAGAAGAGGGAGTGGGATGATATCATAACCACATGGTCTGTGAAGCTAGTTCTAAAACTCAGATTTGATCTCTGTAGCTGCTGAAGTTAGACTTTCCTTTGTTTAGGACAGATGTTAGTGGCTTCACTGTTTTGATTCCTGCCAAGGTTTTTAAGATTGTCTTCAGTACGTTTCCAGTGGCTCTAAAAAAAAGTAGTGCAAGAGCCCAAAATCAGAACCAGGCTTGCCAGATCTGATAGATTTTGGCATCTTCAGTACCTGCTTCCCTGACTGAAATGGAACTGTGTTGTACTCAGGGAGCAGTGATCACCTCGCTGGCTGAGAGAGCTCTGTGGTATTGTGGCTAACCTACAGCATTAGTACTCAAGCCTTAAAGTCTTTACACCAGTGTTTCCGAAATGCTATGGGTTTCCAACTAGGACTACAAGTATCAGAGGAAAATGGTGCGTCAGTGCTGCCACTCTGTGCAAACATGTATGGCTGTGAACTGCTCCTGATGCTGCAGCAGCAGTGGATGAGCAAAGTAAGTTTAGAAACCCATTCTACACTTTCCTATAGGTCTGAGCATTGATATTACAAGCCAATTGCTAAATCCTATAATTTGTAACTCCCCACCATTCAGTCGGTATATGGTAAACACACATGCATGTCACCAAAGCAAATAAGAGTATTGTGTGCCCACTCTTCCGAAAGGAGAAGAAAAAAAAAAATCTAGATTGGAATAAACAAGGTAGGTGGTTTGTTTCAACCTATTTGGGGGGAACAGAGAGCTTATCCTTGGGAAACAAAGTAAATAGACTCTTTTTTCTTAATGGTGACTAGTAGAACTTTATTTAAGGTGCCTTTATTGAGATATTTCTTAGGGTTTGCAAGTGTTTAAAGAGGATTTTTTTTACTGCTTTGGTTAACTAACTTATACTAGTTCACAGCAAACTAGTGTCACTTCTGTGCTGAGAAGCCTTTAGACTTCCCCTGCCTAATAAAGCTATTTATTTGTTAGGCTTTGAGATAAGTATTTCATTGAGGTTTTGGTGGCAGAGGTGGTATGTGTTTCCTACTGCTGTTTTCTCATGGGAGGCTTTCTGTAATAAGCTGTACTATGTCTGAGTTTGTCCTCACATTAGTATTAACTCAGATGTTGCTCTTCATCTGATTTCTAACTGAAAATACATAAACCTTGAGCTCAGGTGTTAGTAATTTACCCCCAAACTAGTGGACCCATCCCATCATACAGGTCTAAGAGCTAAGCCTAAGTGCTGCTTGCCCTCACTGTTAGTAACCATGTGTCTGAAGGCTTCATCCCTTAGTGATGCACTCTGCAGTTACTTGGAAAGAGGAGAAAAGGGACAGGCTGCCACGCTGGGAGCCAAAGCGAGGCCCTTAGAAGTCCCAGATGAACACAGAGTATTGCATCTTGCTGTAAGTCAGTATGGCTTTGTAACGGGACAGCTTTCCCCAAGTCAAACCGAAGCCACTTCTCTCAGCTTCTCTGCAGGGAAGACATAGCCCCTGTGGGATATAAAGCAGAATATATGATTAGATCTTAAGGTAAATATTTAGGCATCCAATGGCCAGCAGCAAGCAATGATAAAATACTTTTTGACTGCATTTGCAACGTCTGTGCTTATTTCTTGTTATCTGTAAGAGGTTTTCTAATCTTTGTATCTCACTCCTAGCAATGTCTTACCATGAATAAATCATGAGTGCTGACTTAGCTGTCTAGGTTTCTTTTGACTAGGAAAGTGGTTGAGTGTAGATCAAGCTCAGGTAACTTAGCTAGCATAAGCCTGACCTCAGTCTGATTTTTATTGTAGCGAGAATTCAAAGTTAATGCCTTCACAAATAGAACTAGTGTGAGGGAATGTACAAAAACAATAGACCTTTCAAATGTAGCTGAAGTGACTTAGTCATCTGAAAATCAATGGAACTTATACTTCTAGATCAACTGGATTCCTCTGAAAATGCCCAATATAATCTTTCAACCTGCTTGTGTTAATAAAGGTTCTGCTCAGTCTGACATAGATCTGGAGTGGAAAGTCACTAGGTATTTCAGTTTTATGTTATTATAAATGAGCAGAATTTGAGCCACTGCTAAATCTGGTCTTCTGTCTAGTGTCAAGCACAGAATAAAGGAAATTATATTGAAAAAATAAAACACATGGAGTCCATGTTGTGGTTTAAACGCCTAGCACCTAAGATGTGATTTATTTTTTCTACCACTTTTTAAAGTCCTAGCTTGCATCAATGCAGATTTAAATACAACATGACCTTCAATCAGTTGATTTTGGAGTTCCTGAAGCTTTTGGCATGATCTTTAAATGTTACGAATTCAGAGATGGAGTATCACTATCTGAGGCTTGGTTGTGGAACGAGAGACATTTGGCAGAGTGCAGTATGAGAGCTTCCATATGACTTACTGGGGACTGTACAAACAGGGGAGAGACAGCAGATCGCAGCATACACTTGCATGACTGCAAGTTAAGCCATTGGACAACTGAGGGTAGGATTTCTGCCAGTAACAGAGTACAAAATTTATTTTTCCTAACTAAGATGTAAAGAATCAGGTAGACATCAAAGTGTCAAAGAACTTTTTCAGTGGGCTAAGGTGGATCTTCTGTTTGCATTTGCCTAGAAGAGTGCAGAAAGAGGAAATCTGAAATGCATCTCCCCCAGCCCACAGGTTAGAGATAAAATTACAAATGCTTTTTTTCTTCTAAAATGCTTTCGTTCTATGTAAACATTTAGTTTTTAGGCAACTTGGTGATTGCAGATTGTTACTCTCGCTGCCTCACAGGAAACAGAGTTCTGCTCCTGGAGCTAGTCAGACCTACTGTGATGAATCCCAGATGAGACATAGGAAAGCCTATGGAGGTCTGGCCTGGGAGTGGAAGAGTCAACTTGGAGAGACGGCTAACAGCTAGATGCATGGTCTAGGTGAACTCAGAGAATAGGCAGGCAGTAACAGCAGGTAACAGTAACAACTTGTATTTTTTGGATTTCTCATCTCTTTCCACTGTTGTTTCCAACAGAAGGGCCAGGGAATGTGTAGATCTTGTTATTTTAACTCCCCTCAGATCTTCTCTGATCTAAGAAACATGCTGGTCTAAACTCGCACTGATGCAGTACTTGATGTTTAACTCCCCATGCAGCAAAGAACTACTCTATCATTGTCTTCAGTGGAATTTTACCTTGAGTATAACTAGGGATTAATTTAAGTATTTGCTTAAGTGATCATCTTAAGTGAGTCATGCCTGTAAGCACCTTTGAAATACCAGCATTTCAGAGCAGCATATAGAATTAGCAGAGAAGGATTCCACAGCATTTCAGTGAAAATAAAAGTGTTGATCCCAGAGTTCTGGTTTTGCAGCGTCTCCTCGGCAGGCTGTCGTGTACTTGTATGGATGGGTGTAGATCAGAAGGGCACAGGCCTTCCCTACACTTGCAGTGTGTTCACCGTCTCCCACTTCTAGATGGAAGGTGCTGCCGTAAAGAAAACAGCAGATTTTCAGCCGTAACTCTGTATTTTCCTTTGTGGTCTGTTTATGCTTCATGGATCATATTTTAGTATGTTCTTTCACAAACTAACAGGCACTATACTTGCGCAAATATAAATCAGTAACAAACTCCATTAGAATATCTCCATCTGTATAACTAAAGAAAAAGGCCAAAATATTTATATCTTACAGCTAAAACAATTCATTAACAATAAATAGCTCATATGACTGGAATTAACGGAAGATTTCTTCATAGTTCTGTCATTTCTAAATATTTATATGTTTATAACCACAGGTAAACACATTGCAATCCTAAAATCTGCTCTGCTTTTTTTATGTTGCAGTGTATAGTCTAACCATGTGTCTAAACCTCACGTACATGCCTGTATTTCCCAAATCATAATATAAATTTAAAACCTTAAAATTGGGTTTATACTTCTGGATGTAGCTGAACTTTGTGTATAAGAATGACATCATTGTTTCTGGAGTTACTAGCCTACATGAAAAGAAGAAAATCAGAAGCAGACTTTTAAGAGGAAAATATCAAACAAAATAAATGGTTTGAACACAATATATGATGCTTTTGGGTGCTATAAACATTTTATTGTTACTTGTTTTGGGAAGAACTGCATAACTCACTGGGGCTCCACAATTTGTGAGTAATGCAGCCATCTCAAAATCTAGCAGGTTTATCAGTCATGGTGTTCAAATTAAAATCTGGGATCTCATTTCCTCCTAAGCCCTTATAAATTTGACCCAGTGTTTAACAATGGCTCATCTGCTTGTTTTTCCTTACAGTCTTTATAAGACACAAGTTGGATGAAAAAGTGTAATGTGAAGGGAATATTTTAGTGCTGGAGCACTAAAACCTAGTTGTAACTTCTATTGTAAAATAGCATTGGAAACTTAAGAAAACTGTCACCAATAGCAGTAATTACAGGAGATACCATATTTCAGTCAGAGATTTTTTGCTAGAAATTAACAATTGTTGGTATTATTAATTCTGCACAGTCAGCAACTCATATCTAGATGAAGCCCCAGCATGACTGCCTTGACACCAAGCCTTGCTGTGCTCTCTGACCCAGGGCTCTGTTTCTTCCTCCATTTACAGGCATTGCAGAGAGGCACCGGACGGTGATTTCCTGGGGTTGTCCAGCCGCTCTGTGGCAATGAAGCCCACCTGCCTTTCAGCACCAGCTGACAGACCTGCCACAGGACCCTTCTTGTGCCTTCTGGAGAGGACTCTGCTTGGGTAAGGTGATCAAGCCTGGCTGTAAGCACACCGGCTGGCCTCTGTAAGTCCTTATTGCACTGTTCCTGACCACAGCACCTCAGCCTGCTAACTGCTGCCCTACGGAGGACACTGCTGTAAGCCAGCTCCCCACCTGGCAGCTCCTGGGTCTCCCAACATTTTGCTTCATTTGTGAGACTACTGTATTGCAAATGAATTCTGCAGCAGCACTGCTGCTGGATGGAAGGCTGCCCAACAGATCAGCAGAAAGCATTTTGCTGGGAAAGTTTTCTGTAAATAACACCTCTGTTGATTTTTGCCTCAACTGCACCTATTATTATTTCCAAATTATGTGGCTGATGATGTGCACAGGCTCCTTCCTGCCCACAGACATCATCATCCTCTCTGTGACCAGAGTACTTTCCTGTTGCATCCAGTTGTGACATTGCTTGTGGTGTCCCATGTGGCGGCTGCAGCGGGAGCAGACACATGTGGGAAGACCTACTCCTATTCCCATGCAAATTTTCTTGTTACTCATAATAGTTGTTTCAAAAAGGGAGTAGAAATCTAGCCCCCGAGGAGTGCCAGGGCTCGCTGTCTGGGATTAGTATTACGGTGGCAAATAAAGCGATGAGAGCGGAGTGCTTCAGGGAGCCTCAGCCGCCTCGCAGCCCACCCGGGGCCGGAGTGGGAGCGATTTAAGCGGCCACCCCGCAGGGGCCAGGGGAGCGCGGGCGAGCGGAGCGTTCCCGGCGGCGCCCGCAGCTCCGGGCCGGGCCGGGGAGCCGAGGCTAGGGGAAGGCTGCGGGCGGAGCCGCCAACCTGAGAGCTTGAGCGCAGTGCGGGCCCGCCGTGCCGCCGCCGCTCGGTGTGTGCCCGCAGCCGGGCGGGCTCGGGGCGGCGCGGGCGGCGGCGGCGCTGTGCATGCCGGGCGCGGGGCGGCGCGGGCAGGAAGCGCTCGCTCCCGGCCGAGCCGAGCCTGTGTGCGGCCGGCGGCGGGGGCGGGCAGTGCCGTGCCGGTGCCGCTGGGGCTGGGGCACGGCGGAGTGCCGCGGAGGAGGCAGCGGCGGGATGGGGTTGGCTTCCTGAAGCGGGGGGGGGAGGGCGGGAGGGGGCTGGTTTTGCATTTCGGTCCCTCTCCGCCCCCCTCCTGCCCCTCTCTCCCAAGTTCGCCGCGCTGCCGCGGCCCCTCTGGAGCGGCTGGCTGTGGGCTAGCCCCTGCCCCGCTCCCGGCGCTGCCCGCGGCGGGGCGGGCGGGGACAGCGGGGAGCCGAGGCAACCCAGGGAGCGGCCCGCCGCCCCCGGGGAGGCTCTGCTCCGGGGAGCAGTGGGGGGAGGCGGCTGGCACAGGCGCCGGATTCCGCCGCCCGCCCCCCGGCACCGCCGCCGTCTGCCCAGCGCAGGCAGCCCCGGGAGATGGTGACACATGAAGCGTGCGGGAAGGACCATGGTTGAGAGGACCAGCAAGTTCTTGCTGATCGTGGCCGTCTCGGTGTGTTTCATGCTTATCCTGTACCAGTACGTGGGGCCGGGGCTGAGCCTGGGTTCCCCCAGCGGCCGCTCCTACTCGGAGGAGCTGGACCTCTTCCCCACGCCGGACCCGCACTACGTGAAGAAGTACTACTTCCCCGTGCGGGAGCTGGAGCGGGAGCTCGCCTTCGACATGAAGGGCGAGGACGTGATCGTCTTCCTGCACATCCAGAAGACCGGCGGCACCACCTTCGGCCGCCACCTGGTGCAAAACGTGCGGCTGGAGGTGCCCTGCGACTGCCGGCCCGGGCAGAAGAAGTGCACCTGCTACCGCCCCAACCGCCGGGAGACCTGGCTCTTCTCCCGCTTCTCCACGGGCTGGAGCTGCGGGCTGCACGCCGACTGGACCGAGCTCACCAACTGCGTGCCCGGAGTGCTGGACCGCCGGGAGAGCGCCGCTGCCAAGACGCCCAGGTACCGGCCCGCCGCCGTGTCCCCCTTCCCCGCGGCGCCTCGGGCCGCGCACCCCTCCGCCCGCCGCCGCTCTTTCTTCCACTCGCCGCCCGAGTCCTTCCACTGTTGAGCCCCCGCTCCCTGTGCGTTGCAGTGTGCCGCTAACGTGCTGTATCCCAGCCAGCTCTGAACCTTTCCTCAGCCGGTTCACCTGTCCTCCCCTCCCGTCCTCCAGGCTGTGCCCTGCACCTTCCCTCTGCATTCCTAGGCAAATACACTGCTCTTTCCCTCCCACGTACCTAGTACACTGAACCCTCAGCCCATGGGCTTCTGCTCTAGCAGCCTCTGTGAGCCCCTTAGCAAGCCTTTCTTTTCGAAGCATTTCATTTTTATCTCAGAGCTCGCTTGCCACCTTTTAGTTCGCATTACACCGTGTCCTAGTCTCAAGCTTGCCTTTGTAATCAACTTTGCCCTAACCTGTGCACCCCTTTTTCTTTTAGCTGAAATTGTGCCCCGGTGCAACTGAGGAGAGGCACACCAGCTCACCACTTCTCATGCTTACCCCCTCGTCTTATCCTCCTTGTCTGCCTGATACTTTTTTGTACATTGCAGAAACCATCCTTTAAACACTTTCACATGTTCCTTGCTGTTTATTTTGATGGGAGACCTGAGATGAAATCTCTTAGGGAAAGGAGCTACCTTGTACATGTTCCTTGTGTCTCCCTCATCTGTGCACCAGGCAAGAGGCAGAGCCACCCTAAAGCACCCCTCGGTGCATCCCCGTTGAACACCCAGTCTATTTCTGCCCTCTTACCCCATTATCTCTCTGCGTTCGTCTCTTTGTAAATGATAAGCTTCAGAGGAATTTTCTGTTTGAAGTACTCCGGTAAAAACAGTGGCTTATATTAAGATATTCAAAGATTATGTTCTTTTTGCTCAGTATACCTTTCATTTCAGGAGACAGGGTTTTTTAATTGATGAACACTTTTCTAAGGCCACGCACACCTTCCTTTATTATGATACTTTGTAATATGTTTGCTTAAAGTTTCATTCTTAAAGGTGTGCCAGATCTTATGCTAATGTTTGCTTATGCCATATGCTTTATTTATATGCATATTGTTAATACCATACAAAATCCTGTTAGTGAAAAGTGGCCTTTAAAAAAAAGTGTGTTTTAGTATCATAACTATTTTTTCTCTCAATGTTTAAAAGATATTTTTAATCATTTTTCTTTCATTGGAGCTGTGTGTGATTGCTGGGGTTCTTTATTGTCTGTCATGATTGCTGCTGTTTTCAACCCATTTCACTGTTAGCCATCCAAGTACTATGCTCAGATTGCTCTCATGCTGTCTGACCCAGGAGCAGCAACCTGAAGTATGTATCTAAAGGGCTGAGTATTTAGGCTTTCCTGTGGTCTCTTATTAATAAGGTGCTTGAAGACACCTATGAGTAAAATATCCTAAGCCTGTCTAGTTGCTGTTGAGATTTTAGTGAAGTGTCGTAAGGAAAAATGCACAAAGTTCAAATCTGATTTAAAAAAGAAACAAAAAATTACCTGTTTTATGAACCTTGGCAGTTGGCTAGCAAACCATTGACTTTATATGAAGACCAGGTCTTTATATAAATGAATTTTCTCAGTGCCTTGTGTGCTTCCGTGTGTAAATTTGTACTCAAATCTGCTACGTGTTCAATATTTAACTGTCTCGTCCTACTTAGCAGTTGGTTTTTGTTTGTATAGGTACCTGAGAACAGGGCACTTCAGGTTGTGAAGCAGCAATTAAATTCCTTACTGCAACCCATAGGAAGTTGAGAACCAGAAGCCTATTGCCTCATCTCAAATGCTTGTAAATAAGATTTTGTTTGCCGTTTGTTTTGGAACATCAGGAACTATATGCTTTTTAACTGTTTTGATTTTAGATGTGCAGGAAAAATAGTTAATCCTGTCCCATTCCCTCATGTCTCTGCATATCCAGGAATAGTTTTGCTAATGTGGTCTCTTTATTTCTCTTAAATCTAAATTAGAATTTCATTTTCAGCAGTGTAAGAACTATGATGTGCAAGTTTTAGATAATCTAATGTTTATCGCCTTGGTCTCTTAAACAAAAGATGGTTTTGGTGCAATGAACAGCTGCTGGTTATTTTAATAATACTGCTCTGTTGAACTGCAGTCCAGTTTAGTAGGCATCTTCTCCAAACTATTATTTCTTTCATGTCTAAGAAAATTGCCAATAAGAGATAGGCAATGCATGTTTAAAATAAAAAATTGATGGATTTTCTTTGTTAGAAAAAGTATAGTCTTGTATTATGTCCTTTACACTAAGAACAATATAAGTTTATTTCTCAATTGTGAATGTTGGATCTCTTAGCTTGAAACAGGACATAAGGCACATGCTAGAGAGGCCACTGTTTTATCATGGAACTGAACTATGAAAATATCTATCTTTCTAAAGAGAAGAGAAAGAAAAAAAAATGTAGCAGCAAACAACTATTCCTGTAGGGTTCTCTCAGATTCTAATATTATCCACTCTGGGTTTTGCAGTACAGTCTTCAAATTCAGCTTTTAAACCTAATGTACTGGCCTCTGCATTAGCTACTTAATGCAAAGTTTAAACCTTTGTTCTTCCAACTATATGTTTATCCCCCAAAACAAAACAGCTGACATGTGATTACAAATAAATCTACCTTCTAGTGAATGTTGGAAAGCATGAAGGTCATTTGGTATTGCCCACATGTACAAATCATGAGCTTAAAGCTGTTAACTTTGTAAGGAATGCAGTTTTATCACTGCACGGTGCCCTATTGCACTACATTCCATAACCTGTGCATGGTACATAAATTTACAATGCAATTGCTCTTTTTATTGTTCTGCTGTTCTGTGTTAGACTTAATGATTAGGAGCCCTAGACTGCCAAAGACTGCAAATTTTTTTCTCTTTCTTTCTTTCTCTTGCATTGATATAGTAAGCAGTTAGAGATGGGTGGTTTAGCTCTAATGGGTCAGCACTCGTGGGAAAAAAAACCAAAACCAAACTCTACTGGTTCCCGCCCCTCTCCCCCCAGCTAGTGACTTTCCCCGTTTCCCTGTTTTGTATTCAAAATACTTCTGGACAAGCACTTCTTGAAGCAAATGTTATCTTTTATACACAGCCAGTAAAAGAAAGAGATTGATTTGTTTGTGGGCTGCAAAACTTGGGACTCCAGGGAACTCGGAAGCTGGCTATGTTTATCAGTTAAGTCACTTAGCTGCACTTCTCTTCATGGCTTTGGTAGAGGGCACATTCCAAGATTTTGGGAATTGGAGGCCTGTTTATTCCTTGTACTGTTAGGCATAAATAACTGCTTTTTTTAAAAAGCACATAATACTAGGATGCGTGCTTTGAGTCATCATGATGATACTTCAGAAAGCAGAGGCTAAGCAGTTTCTGTGAACTGCTCCCTTAAATTTGTCTCACCAAAAACTGCAAGAGATCTAATCTCTTCAGTTGATTCTGAAAAAAAGTCAAACTTGGTTCTTTAATTTGACTTCCAGAATTAGAAAGAAATCTATGAAGTGATCCATTAGTAACTTCTCCCTCTCTTCCGTTAAAGGACTGAATGAAAGCCCTTAGAGGTGTTGGAAAGGTTCCCTTGTTAGCCCCTACAAGAAATGTGATTCGGTGCCCTTCTGGCTGCATCCTTCTTCCGTGTTCCCAATACTAGAGCAGAGCTAGGTGTTCTGAAGTTGTCCTTGTAGGACATTTCATGCGTGAGCTTGACTCTAATGTAACGTGCTGCAGGAACAATAAAACAAAATATGCTGAAGGAATTCTACATGCTTCCTCTCCTACCTCTTCTCAAAAAAAAAAAAAAAAAAGCCACGAAAACAAAACCGAAGAAGCCAGGCTTTGTTGCTATCCTACTGGTTTTTTCTGCCTCATGAAAACAAGAGCATCTAAGCTGGCATTTTCCTGAAGACACGTTACTCATGTGGAAAGGATTTTAAGGCACACAGCTCCTTTAAAACTACAGTTTGTGCAAGCTGCCTGTTGCTGTGGAGAACCCATGTACTTGGTAGAGTGTTGGAAGGGCATTGCTGGCTCTGTGCTCCCCCAGCTCACATGCATGCTCTGCCTTCTGGTGTGCTGTTTCAAGCACCAGGTAGGGGTTTTTTTTAATTTTTTTTTTTTAATGAGCCGCCTCAAGACACTAGCTTAGTCTTGGCTTTGTGTATGTGTTTCCGTGCTAGTCTGTCATTGAAGTTTGTTTCTAAGTTCATCTATGGACAAAAAAAAAATTACAAAAGTATTTCTTAGTGATTTAAAAAAACATGTGCATGCTTCTAATTTCAATATTTCTCTCAAGATTTCGTATGCTTTAGAAATAAAAAAATTGTAATCCACATACTTTTATGTAAGAAATCTATGGCAGGTTAGTAGAACCTGCTGTTAAACAGATCAGTCCAAGTTTTAGAATGTCTCTGATAAGCTATTTACAGCTTATGTTTTGGGTAGTTGGTTTTTGTTGTGGGTTTTTGTTTTTTTTTTTTAAAGAAACAATTAACAGGGCTCAGCAGTTTGTTAGTTTGATTTTTCTGAAGTGTGAACTTTCACAGCTTCCAACCACATAATCTGTCCCTTTGCAGGGATCTGTTCTTGATGAGGTTTTTATTATATGTGTGCTTAGGAGCTGCAGAGACACATTGTCAAGAGACCAACTGTTTGAGAATGAAAGACTTTACCAAAACATTTTTACAATATTAGCACTTTTTGAAAGCTTAGGCTTATCATTCTTTGTAGATCTGTGTGTGCTGGGGGTTGTGAAATACCTGTCTGCTGGGAGCAAGGGACATTTATTCCACTCACCAGTTCGGCTCATACTAGTTTCTCTTCAAGATTGGTGGGGAAATATCAATATAAAGCTATTTTCAGTAGCCTGGTTGTTCTCTCAAATCCTTAGGATGTGGAGTATTTTAAAGCCTGCTAGTCTGATATGAAACCTTTTGCACCCGCTTGTGCTCACCCATAAAGCCAGGTTGGTCTTTCACAGCCAAACAATTCCGAAGGGCCGGATAGTTTTGTAGTGAAAATCTTTAAATTTGACATAGTAACTAAAAGTAGCTGAAGGTTGGAACTCTTCAAATAGCTTCCTTAAGTTTGAGGTGCTGTATTTATCTGAGCTTAAGGCTTTGACTAGCATACCAGGTTTAATTACTTTTGCTATCTTTTTTTTTTGTTGGCAAAGCCAAAGGATGTGTCCTTAGATATGTCCCTGCCTAAGTGTATACTTATACTGACCTGATTTTGCAAAACTATGTATTTGGCTGTTTTTCATTAATCTTTAAACAAAAGTTGCATCATAACATAGCGATTTTTTTTTTTTTTCTGCTTAGAAGTTTGCAAACACTCTTTACCTAGACTTCAGATTTTGCCTTTTTGTCCTTATTCCGTCCCACTCTACAAATAAAAATGTATGCTATTCTAAGTAAAACCTTTGATAACCACCTTTTTTAAAAAAACAAAAACCAACACAACAATTTAGAAACAATTACTTTAAAAGAGCTGGCTTGAATTTTACTAATGACTGAACTGGATGCTTTGATATATACTCCCAGTGTAAGGGCAGTCTTTAAGGAATGATCCACTGTAAATGCACAGCTGATGTATTCCACCACACTAGTGCATGTATATTTTTTGAGGTTAATTATTTGGACATTACAGTGTGTAACATTTTGTGTGAAATGTCTTGGCCAAAGCGATGCCGTGCCCTGTTTTCAAGGCTCTGCTGAATGGTCCTCTTCTGTCAGTTTGAGAAGCCAAACAGAGGCCCTGTTCTCTAGCACTCATTGAGCAGTTTTAGCGTGCACGTATCTCTTACAAACTAATGTGATCTTGAGCAATGCCACTTGTGAACTTTATGTTGCATCTTGAAAGAATTCTGTGATTTAAGAAAATTGGTATGATTTAAGAAAATTGGAGTTCATTAGTGCTGTAGGGGCTTTAGGGGAAAAATAGTGTGATCTGCAAGTAAGTGAATATGATGTCACCTGATAGAACAGCTGCAGACTTACCTAGTGTGGCTGGGTGGGATGTGCCTAGGTATGTGTGGTGAGGCTTCTTCCGTGCAGGACACTGGTGAAGGTCTTTGTTTGGATATTAGGATGTGACCTGGAGGAGGTCATATACCTCTTAAGAAAGCACTGCTAGAGGAGATTATTTTATAACTTGGAGATTATTACAATACTGCCTTCCCTCTGGGCCATCTGTTCCTTCTAGGAAGGAGGAAGAGATTAGCCTCCTCTTGTGGCCTCTTCATTCATCGATTTGCAGGGTTAGACTTAATGGATTTGTCTAACAGTCAGCAGAAGCTTTTGGCTGCCTGTTTTAGAAATTGGAGGAGTGTAACCCGGGACCTGTTTTCTAGAAAGTAACTCAGGATGTGCAGGCCTGGAGTTACTGAAGAAAACTTCTTTGTGAGTTCGTTTCATAGGTGAAATTTATGTTGTGCCTTATCTGAGTCATATTTGTACGCAATGCCCACGCTTCCTGCTCTTACCAGAGTCCTAGATGACTCCTTGCCAACATGTTCCTAACCCAAATGTTAGTCACAGCAGCGACGAGCAGAACCACAGAAGAATCATGATAGAGATTAGTCAAAGGGGGTTTGTGGTTGTGGCTGTGGTATTCTAGTTACTTTGACCTGGAAGCAGAGAGTGACTGTACAGATAGAACACACCTGACTTTAAATTCAGTTACGAATATCGGGCTTATTGAATGTATTGCACACATTCTGAGTCTCCCTACTGTACTTCCTGCTGTCTTTTACAGGTTATGGCTTTTCTACATCTCAAAAAGCAGCAGGGACAATTGCCTTAAGTCAGTCATAGAACCAAGGTCACTGCTTTGTGTGTGTGTCTCTATTTTAAACTTCCAGTTATTTGGCAGCAACTATACCAAATTTGTGGTAGTAATACTTTAAATAGGTAATACTTTGTCAGTGAACACTTGGGCTTGGACTTGCTTGAAAAAGCCAAAGTGGCACAGTATAACTCTACAAAGCTTATCTTTCTTTATGCTTGTATTTCCAGAAAGTATTAGAGCAGAGATAAATTTTCCGTTATTGACTGAAATTGTGCTTTGTCAAGCAAAGACAAAGCATAGTCTTTAATTCCTAATAATCACAATTGTGATAGCTGCCGAGTCAAGATTTTTTTTTATAGGGTCTTGCTTGATGTAGATGGAAGAGAATGATACTTAAACATCAGAAGCAAATGTCTTCCTGAACAAAGATGTTAGTGATAGTGTGTTTAAATAGTATGTGAAACACAGGAGGAACATAGAGCTATAGTAGTCCATTACAAATTCTCTTGTTTCTGAAATGGTGGTTGACTTTAAAAAGAAACAAAAAAAATTCTACTTTTTGTAAAGGAATTAAAGTAAGAATTGATGAGGAAAAAATAACCACTAGCATAGATTCAAAGTGACACAGTTTCTGTAATCGGTGTTGTTTGTATCTTTGTTCATGCTTCTATTTCCGTAACAGAGTACTCTGCTGAAAATCCAGTCTGAGAATCTCTCTGAAGAGTCCTTTGGAGATTATTGCCATAAAGACACAAAGAGCCTTAAACACCTCTGTACTGTAGCATGTCAAGTTTCAGATCAGAAGACAATGCTTCAGATAGTCTTGTGTGTTACTGCCAAAGGAGGAGCTATTTACCAATGCACGGCTGTTGGAGCCTGAGATCTCTCATGACTGGAAAAAGTGTTTTCAGGAAAGGTCCGTGCAGAGAGAGGTCATTAAACAAAAAGCACATCACATACTTCATAGAAGTTAGTTGTTTCTGCTTGTATTAAATGGCACACATCCATTCTCATTTCTGTGCTTAACCTCAGAACGGTGATACGCTAGACTAAATGCTGCTTCATTGCTACAAACTGCTGAGTAGAGCTAAGGATATGAAATATTCTGGGGCATCTCTGTTCTGATGATGCGTCCAGAAAGAATTAAGAAACTCCTGTTGTCCACGTCTAACTGTAACCTGAATTTCTTAGCAGTAGTTATTATATAGCTCTTTCACCTGTAAATCTCAAAGCCTCTTATAAAGTATATAGCAGATAGCACCTGGTTCACAACCTAAAACAACTCTTATGGTCAAAGCCAGCTCTAAGACAGACCATTTAAATTGCAGACTTATATGTTAATGTACAGATCTTTCCTGTCCAGTGGCTTTGTCTCTTTTAGAAGCAACTGATTTCTGAGCGTGTTATTACTGTTATTTGCTCTGTACTTCCCTCCCTTCTCCCTATTAATGGCAAATTCCACATAATAGCTCACCTATGTTTTTATAGAGGAAATATTTCACAATTTCCTGCCAATTTAAACAAGAAAACAGTGATTTGCAATTAACTTTTTATGGTTTGACTCTGAATTTTGCTTCATAACTAATCTCCAGCCTATTAAGCAGAGAATCTTTGATTATACCTCACTGCAGATTGAAATATCATCATTGCTTTTATGGAGCTCTTCTATGCAAGGGGGGAGACCTCTGAGCTTCGTGAGCTGCCTCTGCATTTTTGTTTTTAAAATATACCAAAATTCCTTTTTGGTTAATGTTAATCTTGAAGTACTAACAAGATGATTTAAGATTTTTCTGGCCAAATAGCATTGCTTAGAGTTTCAAAACGCCTGGTGATTTTTCATTGTCTAATTTCAGATATTTTGAAAGGCGCCTGCTTTCGGGACAAGTGCTAAAGAAGTAAAAGCGCTGTCTTCTAAAAACTCCTTCCACATATTGGAGTTACTTTACGTATTAGCCTTAGTTTTTGTGTTACTTAGACATACACATGTATAAGATTCCTGATTACAGGAGAATATTCAGTGACTTTTGAAAGAAGATTTTGTGAAGAGCCTGCATTGTTCATTCCTTTTTTTTATCTTAAACGGCTTAAAGAAAAAAGTCTTTTTTGTATTTTTTTTTCTCTCAGGTCTCAGAAAATAAATACAAATGTCCAAACAAATACTGTAAAAATAGAAATGACTTTTTTGTTTAAACTAACAGCTCTTGCTGCTGTGACCCCCTTGCTCTCAGTAAAGATTTTAGTTAGGATACCTGTGACCCTATATCAAAGTGTTGGGAAAAAAATCAATGCCTCATAGCTAAGACAAACAGCAGCAGCAGCATGCTGACTCACCAGTTTCTTGACAGGCTTTGCTTGCCTAGCGGAGATGGGGAAAGAACAAGGAGCACAAGAATCACAGAGTATAATCATAATCAGTCAACCATCCCTTCTGTTAACATGCCTTAAATCATAAAAGACAGGATTACCTCCTTCTGTTCTTTGCCTCTTTCTCTTCTTTCTCTTGCCACCTGTATCTTTTTTTAGGTATTTGAAAGAGAAAAAGACAGATGTATCTTGTGTAGTTCTGCAAGGAGGAAGATGGAACAGATTTATCCTGTCTGCTGAAGCAAGTACAGTAGGAGTCATTTAGATGAAAACCCCCATTAAGGGAAATACTTCATCCATCGTATACTGTGCAGGAAAGCCGGTACGTATGCATAGGAGCCCTTTCAGCTGAGGAAATGCCTTAGCATCTTTGCTAGGGGGACAAAACTGGAACTTCTTGCTTCAAGCATCTGAGTGAAGTGTCCATCACTTTTTATTCTGTTGTAGTTGGTGTTGTTATTCATAACACATCCAAAATAAATAATCTTGAGCCTTTTTTTGCCCTGAAGTTTTCCTTTGATTTATTTTACCAGATTTCCATATACATTTACAAATGACAGCATCTTTCTAGTGTATACATAGCCTGACTCCAACAGAACCTTAGACCTGGCCAAAGCCTTCACCCATTATTGTAGTGAGGGCCTGTATTTTTAACAACCATATTGTGTTACATGTATCAGGATTCCTACTGTTGCTATTGGTAGCTTTGATTTTTAAATGTAATATTATGCTAAAGACTAATGACTCAATATCGTTCTTCTTTATTCAAGCCATTGTTTTGGGCACAGCATTCAGTCCTGCTCTTTCTCTTGTGCTTTGCAGACAGGCTTTGTCTAGGCAATGTGTTATTTCTTCGTAATATCTGAACAACCTATATTTTCCATCCCCTGAACTTACACTTTCCTCTAGGCTGGCATCTTTGTGCACCTTGATTACCTCAATACTGTCTTCCTGAACTTGATAAATTAAATCTTCCTTTTTCACTTTAGAGATCTCTTACTGCAGAGCGTTTGTGATGGAAATGGTCATTCTCCAGCACTGCGAACCCCATGTGTTCCAGAACATGAAAAGAAAATCCATGAATCTATTTTCAAATGCTGGTTGTGTCATGAGATTTTTATTTGGGTTTTCTTTTTGTTCTGATTCTGGGACCTTTTTTAATAGGTCAGAAAGTTTTAGGCTTACAAAATGTAACTATGCCAGCATCAGAAACAACTGTTAATCTTAACAGTCAAATTTAATACAGTCATACACTCAAATTTTTTGAGTGAGTTATTGCTGTCTTAGGATGAGCCTCTTAACACTACTCAGAAAGAGTTCTTTTCATGACTTTTACTAAATTGGATGAAGCTGGCACATGTTTATGTAGCAAACGTGTATTACAGTAACTCCAAATTAGCCAATTACTATTTTGAGCAGTTACACTTTAATAGCCAGGTACCAGTTTCCAACCCTGAGCGTTCAGAAGTCAGGCTCCAAGCAGACAAGTGGGCTAGCAGTTTATATGAGAGCGTCATTTTCTTTTTTTAAGAAAATGCCAGCTCCAAATATTGAAATGAGTTCTGATATTAAAAAAAAAAAAAAAAAATAGCCCTGTCATTGACTGTTTCTAATAAGAAAGGGCTAGCTATAGACTCTTACTTGTGACTTGAGTACGTCAAGAAGGAATTGAAAAAAACAGCTGCCGCAATTGTATTAGTATGAATTCAGGTTTGGTCATACATTATGAGGACTGATGTGACTCCCACCAAAAAGGGAGCATCAGGAAGTTGTTCCGTGGCAGGAGGAGTTGTACTTAACTTCTGGTTGTAAAAGGAGCATTTGAGGTTGGAGATTGAAGAAGAACTAGATAAGCAGTCCATAACTGAGGATGAGGAGAAAAGAAGAAACCACACATACCTTGTGTTGACTAGGATTTTCAAGTATTAGATGGTTTGTTAGTTACCAGTAAAGTTTTTTGTTAAATAACCAAAAAAGTCTTTGATCTTTGTGAAGACAGTTTGAATTTCTTGCCTTTCCTTCCACCAAATTTCTTTACCTTGGGAGTTCTGTAGGATTTGATGCAGAAACTGTGTGCAATTGTTCAAAGGAATAATACTGGGTTGTGACATGCAAGAAGAAAACTTGAAAAGTTTAGTATGAATAAATATAGTATGTATGTGAGACATCTAGCTTAGTAAATTTTAAAGGCGTTTGTCCCTGGCTTCTAAAACATATTTAGATCTTTTAATTGGCAACTGCTAAGAATATATTCTTATAATATGATTTAGGCAACTCTTTGGAAGCATAATTTGGCAAGTTCTGTGTAACTTTTAAACTTTTTCCTCAGTGTGTTCGTTGCCTTGAGACAACTGAAAAGGTCGTGGATTTGCCTTCAGCTAGTCTGAAGGTTTTCTGTGTCGTGACATGTTGCTTACAGCGGCTTCTGTGATGTAGCAATGCATTGAAGAAAGGTGTCATTCCCTGAAAGCCTAATCAAAGCTCAAGGGAGGTCTCAAAAATCACAGTTAGTGCTTTGAAATGGATTAACTTGCAGTGGCTGTGATGTAGAAGTTTTATACAGTCCTTTCAGTTTTCTCAGTTCAGGAAACAGGTTCTGATGTGATAAGCTAGTGACATGGTAAACGAGTGAATCAGTGTGGCCAAACATGGTGTTGAGTGAGGGAGAAGAATGACATATCCTTGCTGCCTGGAGGTGGCTGGCTTTGCCTACCCTGGAGTATCCTGCTTGCTCAAGAAGGGGCTGAAGCCGTATCACTTTCATGGGCCTGTCGGTCAGGTGTTTGTATCTGTCAGGTCCTCCTTGAACTTCCTTTTCCCAGAAACATCGCTGAAGAGTTCTCTGGATTATGCTGATGCCAGTGGTTCTTATCTAGGTGTTAACCTGCCTATGATGACAGTTCCTGGTAAGAAATATTCCTGTAGTTAGCTGAAAGGTTTCCACAGTACTTACAACAGTAGCTGCCAACAGGAGAAATGTACATGTTCTGTCTGAGCCTTTGAAATTGGTTGATGAAAATAGTTTTGTTTAATAGGATTTCACCAACTGGAAAGCAGTAGGGAATTGTCCATCGTCTATCCCATTTCCATCCCAGCTAAAGGCCCAGCCAGGGGCGTGGAAGTTGGTATTACAAAAGCTGGACTCTTGCCCATATTATTAGGTACTTCAAGAAGCTAGTAGAGACTGTTCTTAACCCAGCTGTCTGTCTCGGCTTGCTCAGGCAAGTTTTTATGTTTGTTTGACAATGCTGAGACTGGGTTATGCACACTATTTGCACAGCCAGCTTTCATGTTGCTAAACTGTAAGGTGATACGTGCGTGTCGGGGTGCTGGGTTTTGTAATTGTTTGGCACAGCTTTTCTATTCCTCCCAAACAGTTGAGCTCTCAAGTGCAGGGGTTGTTTCTCTCGTGGTACCTGGGGGAACCGTGCATTGCTGCCCACCCCCTGTCACCAAAGCTGTTAAGAGACCTTCTTTGTGACTGGACCACGACAGCAACATGTAAAGGAAGCAGCACCAGCAGCAAAGTCTTTTGGTGCATAAAAAGGAAAGATTCTTGCTATACGTGGATGTCAATTTGTGAATAGCCCAGGCATCATCTCTAAAAGGCAGCAGAGAACTTTGCCTACTTTTCATACCAGGAAAAATGCTACTTGCCACTTGACCTGAAGTATGTTTTTATTATTGGTTGCATATATCACCTTGGATCTCTTTTGAAATAGGTTTTCTGCACAAAAATGGAGAAATGTTTGTATCCCATTAGTTTCCTAGTCTTGAAATGACAGATGACAAAGCCGTTACATAGCAAAGGTAGGTAAGGTCTATTGCTCTTGGAGGGCACATACATGGGATGTATATGTGTGCATGCTCTTTCTTCAAATTCCTCTACAGTATAACTGTTAATCCCTATGCCGTGTTGAGCTGGGATATTATGTGTTCTTTGTATAAATGCAGAAACAGAGGCAAAGGTTAAACTGCTTGCCAAGGGATATGCTGGGACACCAAATCTAGGATTACAATATGTGCATGTTGAGTGCTCATCTGTGTGCTTTACAATAGTAGGTTATCCCACAACAAGGAGGGTTGTACGGTAGGATCTTTCCTGTCTCAGGATCTGCTGAGGGAGCGAGCTTGAATTGGACTGTGTAGCAAGGTATCTGAGAAGACTTCCTGTCACTCAGTCAGACACTATAAGTAAAGATCTTCTAAATCAGTTTTCTAAATATCCTGCAGAATTAAATCTTCTTGCAGACTGTCCACAGCATGATTACTTCCATTTGGAAATAACTTCCCCCTGAGGCTTTCTCTTGAAGGGCCTTCTTGATGAGAGCATTTTCTTCCTTGTGCTCTAGCTAGTGTTGGAGGGGTAAGACTTAACACTTGAGGTGTAGTTGGACTATAATGGCAATATAAATCACAGTAGGAAGTGTGCAACTGCAATTTATAAAACTTGCTGCATGATCAATAGTTTCTTCTGTATACCATGTGGGTAGTGGTTGGCTATGATAAAGCTCTGGTTGTCAGTGTAACACCCAGCTGGAAGTCTTGCAGAAATTGAAGGATGGATTCTTTGAACATTTGGGAGATGTGGGATGCTTGGTCTGCCAAATACTTCAGGCAGGATGAATCCACCCCTTTCCTAACTAGGATATTTCCTGACTTCTGAAGTTATTTGGGGATTGTCATGAAAAGTCTGTTTTCTGGATTGAAGCCTGGCCAATCCCAAATCTGGAAATAACTGCTCATGAGAAGAAAAAGAACAGTTATATTTGTCAACTATACTATTGTGGGTAAGCGAGATTTAGAGACCCTCGCCTAGTGCAGAAAGGATCTGAGAAAGCTTTCCCTTATGGAAGTCAGTAGAATTACTTACATACAGAGGAATTTATATGGCTCTCTACTACTTCTTTTCATGGCAATATGTGTTTGTGTTGGGATGTTTGTGAAAGTTTAAACCAAACCAAGTTAAGATAGATGCTTTAAACTCAAGCAGGATGCTATATCTGTATGAACCATGACATCTTGAATTATTCTGAAAATAATTTTGTAATATGTGCAAAAAACCCCCCATAGTATAGATTGGACCCAGAGCTAGTGAATTCCAAAGCTATTAAGTTCTTGGATACTTCAGGATTGACTGTATAGTGCATACTGCTGTAATATCCCTGTCTCGAAAAGAAAAACTCTCTTTCCTGTGAAGTGGTCTCTCTGGGGTCAGTGAGGAGAGAAGCGAGGGGGAAATGACTGGGCGTTAACAACTTCCCACAGGATAAAGCACAAACAGTCCTCCCTTCGAACAAATTCAGTTACTGGGTGTGAATAAGAACTCTGAATCTTAGTGGATTTCTGCAATTAAGAATACAGGCCTCATGCTCCAGAAAACAATTAAGCAACTGTTTATAGCGGTGAGGGAACTCAGAGTAGGAGCCCGTTACACCAATTCATACTGGTTATTGGCCTTTCTTCCCCCTTCCTATTTATAACTCATGTGAACATGGCTAAAGCTAGAACTACATTACATGTCACACAATCTTTTTTTTTTTTTTACCCTGCTTGATGATGCAAGTTGAAACAAAGGCCTAGTTGTTTAAGCTCCCTTTAAACTCTATAAAATTTCACATTTTTCTAAGCCATGCTTTTAAATCACACCTCCAAGCCTGTATGGGAAAGTTACAGAAAAGTTTTGAGAAATTCATTCTTCATTCTGTTCAGCACACAGCTGGTGGTGTCACACGAGAGGGAGGAGGCGTATGAGCATGAGAATGCTACTTGTAAGTGCTCTGCTTGGTTAGAGATGGAGGTGGGACCAGTGCTCTGAGGTCACGTAAGGAGATACCCGGAGGTTTTTGCCCCCAGGTCACTAGATCGATGCAGAACATGCTTAAAGCGCTAAAAGCTCATATCCATCTGGTTGGTGCTTTCAGTGCTGCTCTGAGGTGACAGATGTCCTCTCTACAAATGCAACTATCTATATGGCACTAAATAGACCCCTATATCTTTTGCAGTCTTAGTTGCGCATGCAGGATTGACTTAAATGGAGGAGCTGAGCTATGTGAATGGCCAAGTCATTCATGGTGTCATAAGGCTTCCTCTGATGATTTCTGATTTCGGTAGCTAGCCTCTCTGTCATGCCACAGTGCTCTTCTGCTTTTTGTAAATAAAACGATGGTAGAATGGGACACAGGTACAGAGTATGTCACTGCTGTTGGAGCATATCTAGAGCAGTGTCAAAACTGCAATCCTGACCTCCATGAATCATCTCACTTTAGTTCTGTGATCTGAGGAGTATCCAAACTTGTATGCGAGTGGTCCTTGGACACAAGGACCAAAAATGTTTAACTTCAACTTATGTTAGAAAGTTGCCTCAAAGGCACACAAAATGGGGAGTAGGAGAAACCTGGCCTTTGAAATGAGACTTTTGGACATAGTCTCCTTTCCTTGTAATGGCACTGTGCAGCTCTGAAGAAGTTTTTATGAAGACAGTGAATTGTAAGCTAGCCCAGGAGACAGGAGTAGCTTTCTGATACTAGTTGACAGGAAGACAGAAAGAGACACTGCATTAGTACCAGAACTAAACATGGATCTGGGCTTTAAATATGGAGTTCAGCTTTCTCAGCATTCATATAGCTTTGTAGTTTTGGTTCCTGTTTATATCTAATTAGAATTCCCCTTGTTTGGGAGAAGGGAGGTGTCTCTGAAGCACGAGCTGTGAGGGGTATGACTCCGTTAACAAGTTAGTGCAAGGTGAGGGTGTGGCTTGCTGGCAGGTCATTGCTCTGCTCAGCCTGCCTGGTGCTTGCTCTTCTCCCATGGTTAGGTGCAGCGTTTGAACCTCAGTGGAAACAGGTAAGCTGCTTCACGCCTGCTCTGTGACAAAAACATGCCCACAGGTTTCATGGCATAAGTGGCACGCTATAAATTTACATGATAACTTACCTTCAAATATCACCATGTAAAACCTGTTGAGAGGAACTACGGTAAGTACTACAGCAGGTTGCCTGTCTCAGAGGGCAAGGTTAGTGAACATTTCTGCCGTATTCTTGAGTCAAAAGTATTTGCTGTCTTTTGCTTGCTACAGCAGTCTTTATCAGAGGTAGGAACTGTGCCATCACAGTGTCAGATCGGGTGCAAACATACAGAGCAGAGCCTGCGTACATTACCTCTATTTCTCACACACTGGAGTAAACTTCCTTTTACAATTTTTTACAAACTCTCACCCTGAGAAAGATACAATTGGTTTATTTGGCTGGAAGCCACGGAACTAACTGAACCTGTCATAGGATTCTTAGCCACTCATGAGAAAAGTCTGGGTTTAGTTTCAACAATTTAGTAATGAAATTCAAGCATGGCTAACAGTTGTGGTTCACGGTCTCCGGAGAGGTGCACTAAAGGACTCCATTTGCATCTCTCTCCTCGGAGCTCTTGCAGCAGTAGGAGAGCTCAGAGCTGGGCTGTGGCTCATCCAGCTGTCGGGAGATCAGGTATCACACTGAAGAGCACTGTTGTAGTATTGATCTAATCTGGAGTGGACAAAAGAGAACTTATGTCTCTGACAGAAAAAAGGGTTAGGCTGTTCATGCAAACGTGTGATTCAGAGCAGTTGGTTTCACTGGCAGCAAGACAAAGGCTCTGGTGCAATTAATCTTTGTCTGGCCTTGTGTGGCAACAGTACTTGGGTTTATGTGCTGCATCCAATTGCATCTTGGTAGAAAAGGAAGGCAGCAAGAGGACACTGGAAGGTACCAAGAATCTACTGGAATGGCCAAGAATCTCCATTTGCCTTCAGGCTTTTTCTGGCTTAATTTTACACGGCTTTAGTGAGGTTGCACTGGTATTCAGTTATTTTGTAGGATGCGGTGTCAGACAGGTGGTTTCCTAGGTTCCTAGGACTACACCGTATCCAACTTTCTATTTCCATGAACAGATATGTGGGAGGTTTAGATTGTGGGAAGCTTTGATGGGCACCATGCACTTCTTGTCACTGATAGGTCGTCTTTATGAGAATTGCTGTATATGAGCAGACCACTGCCTGCTTTCTAAGCTTTTTAGCCCTGTCATGTTATGGTATATAAGCATAAAATTTAGTGTGATCAGATTCAGCAGCTCTGATACCTATTTACCTGTGCAGTCGATCCTCAGCAAGAAACAACAAAGGTGTCCTTCAGACTTTAGGAGTTTGATTTTCTGTTCATCCTTTTTTTTGAGTAAAGGAAGAGATAGTGATGCTCTCAGTAGCAAGAAAGATTCCTACATTTTTATTTAATTGAGGAATTTGAAAGGGTGGAGTAAAAGACCATGGTTTGTTCTTTTGTTTCATTTTCCTGTCCTTCAGAGAACAGATGCTGGAGTTATGTTTATGTCATTCCAGTGCTAAATACTTGTCTTGACTTAAGCAGCAGCATTGCTGAGAAAAAAAGAAAAAGAATGAAAAGTTTTAATGCCATGCCACAAAGCACGTATGAATTACTGCAGAATGTTGACTTGCATTTCTAAATTTTGGCAGGAAATGAGACAGGAAATGCTTTATTAGAAACCTCGTCCAAAGAATCTATAATGGCACAATTTAATTATGTTGGCAAAGGACTCTGGAAAGGTGCTCAAGCTTCCATCAGGTGGTGACAGCATATCTATATGTTTTGCCAATTGTTGCCTCTTGCTCCACACACTGACATTTCAAGAGAACAGTCAGTGTTTGCTGAATGGGAGCATGGAGGTGGAAACAAAATAGAGCAACATTTTCAACTCCAGCACAGTCTAATTTGGCCTACAGCACACTGCCTTTTCCACAGGGATTTGTGTGTTCCATGAAGTGGACTGGACTGAAATTAAACGTTTGCAGCATTAATTGTAGTGTCCACTGTATGAGTCTGTTTATCTGTATAGATATGTGTGTAATGACTCCTCTTGTTCTGAAGCCTTTCTGCATGCTCTTGTCTATGAACAGTTCAAACTATACAGAAGGCATCACCGGTGCTGTGATAACATTCACATTCTTCTGCTGAACTCTCTCCTGGTGTCAAGTTGTCCTTTCAGAACCCAAGAGCACAAAGGTACCTCAAATTAAATTGGCAGGAATCTCATAAATTTGAGTCTGGTCCTGACTACACCTCCGTTATAAACATTTATCTCTGCTGTTGCTAGGCTGTTAAAAAGAAATGCAGACCTGGGATTTAGTTTGAGTAAGTGCCATTTGAACCTTACATATAAAGACTACAAATAAACCTACCAGGCTAAACAGAAATCAGACACATAATTCCTTCTGAGGTATCTACACACCTTGCTATCTTTTCTGCAGGTAGCCTACCAGATGAGAATTAAGAGTCGTTGCTCCCTCTCTGCTCCTGAAGAGAAGTGGTTTCTCTCTTTACCTGTATTACACAATTTCATTTTTCAGTGCTATTCTCCTACCTTCAAATGTTTCTCTTGCTACTGGTTGTAACTTTACCCTCAGAAAAGGGTCATTCTACGAGACCTGCGGGACATTGCTGTTGAGCAGACCTGATCCCTATGCTGCTTTTCCCATTAGACATGAGTTAAGGTCCTCAGAGCTGACCTAAACCAGTCACGGTCTAAAGATGGAGACTTGGTCAGACTATTAAGGATAAGTGTCTAACAGTGAATCACAAGTTCCCAGATCTTTCTTTTGCACTATAGTAAATTGACATGAAACAACCCACATCTGCAATGTTCAACTCTTGCCACCCTTCAAAATAGAGTGACTGCATGCAAGCTGCCTGTTGGTAAAGGTCCTAGACCCTCGCTAATTCCTGAGTTATGCCCAAAATTTGTTTGCGAGATCATTGACTGGCCTGGACCAAAATCGTGTCAAGGATCGGCTAGTAACAATGCAGTAGAGGAATGTTCTTCAGGTGGCATAATCTAAATGTGTAGGTGTTTTTTTTTTTACCTCCTCCTCCCTTTCCCTGCTTTATGGTGTCCATCATCTGCAGTCCATATTTAAGGGATTTAGAAGGGAAATGCACTATTATTTTCTCAGTATCCGGTGCTGCCATGTGTCTGTCCCGTACCTAACCGGGAATCTGCAGAGAGGCTGGTCAATGAAGGAAGCAACCATCTGTTGGAAATTGGAGATGGGTAGCTGAAGTGGAAGCTGGAATTAGTATTGCCTCTCTTTTTCTAGCTCTACCTTTCCTTAAAAGGAAAATTAAAAGATTGTAGCAATTCTAGAAAAAACTGAGAGTGGGGTTTGGGGTTTGATTGTAGAGGAAGTAAATGCTGCACAAAGGGGCAAAGTTAGTATTAGCTTTTGTAATCCAGCACCATTTCTGAGGTTTGGGAGTTAATTTATTTTCCCTGACTTTGAATGACTCCTTGCTGCTCTTCCTTATCCAGGTAAAGGAAGGGCAGACTGGGCCAGTTCCATGTCAAGACTGCTCAATTTGTTTGTGATTTGGACATTTTTGGAAAACTGCATAATGATACAGTCTTCAAGTAAAATGATAATAGGGCATGAGAAACCAGGATGATGACAGAGTTGCTTGATCACCACTTCTTCCCTCTTAACTCTCCAGCAGGCATGCCCGCTTCTTCCATTGCTGAAATGTCTTTGAGTTTGAAACAAGGAAAGAGGAGCCTGGAAGTTGTTTGCAAGCTTTCATACTGTTTGCAACACTCAAGAATAGGAAGCTGGCCTGTGGTTTACCTGGTTTTTGTTTGTTTGTTTCCCTGCTCTGTGGGTAGCATCTGTATGGCAGGTACACAAGAGTCCTCAGTGGAGATCAGACCCCTAAGGCAGCTCACAAGCACCAAGTAACCCTGTCCCACATGCAAGGCAGTAGAATGCCTCTTCCTGCCCCATCCTTTGGCCTCTCAGGAGGCACAAATGACTGTCCCATTGTCATCCCAGAATGGGAACTCCAGCACCAGGGAGGATACTGTTACCCCTGCCTTTTTCTCACTATTTTAGTACCTGTATTTTGATATTTGTTTTGGAAATAATTTTTATTTTATGCAAGCCTGTCCAAGGAGCGTGATGCATTGGTAACTGAAGAGCTGCTTCTCTCACAAGTTTTTTAACGAGATACAGTGCAGTGTGGTTGTGAGGATTGCAAACCATTTGGCATGGGTTCTGTGTCTGCTTGGACTGCCTTGAGACACTAGCATTTACAGAGTGGGTTTGATTCAACTTCACCTTTAACTGGCCCAAACTGGGTATGTTTTATCGAAGCCAGTGATGTAACCTTGCTGCAAATAAGGAAAGAATAGAAGTTGATTAAAAAAGGAGTTAATTTTTCTACGACACTTCATCACGCTAAATTCCATTTGTTGAAGTGTAAATTTCATGGAGTTAATTTCTGGAGCCATCCTTTCTGCCCTCTCGTTTAGGAGGCAATAAGAAGCATGACTGCCTGGCACCATGGAGCTGCACAGCTGGCACCTGCCTAGTTATTGATTTTTCCAAAGCTGTGCCTAACAAAATATTTTATGACATCCAATGATCAGTGCAAGTACACAGTAAAAATCCAGTACATTTATTTTTATTTCTAAGTCATAAAAAGAAAAATAGACGCATTATATGCTATGCATACATATAACGTATATAAAATTGCATTTAAATGGGAAACAAGCAGCTTTCCTTATCTTCTCTAGTGTGTTACGGCTGTTCACTCTTCACTTGCAAAAGACCAAAGGTCCTGGAACAAGCAAGGAGGGGGCAGGAGTAAAAGCTTTCCTAATAGAAGCAGCAGCGTTTGGTGCCTGCAGCCATGTCTTGTTTTAAATGTAGTCCACCCATTTGTTGTCAGTGGAACAAAATTACCATATCACCCTTGGCTAATACTTCGATAACCAAATGAGTGAATATATGCAGACTATGAAATGAGCTAAAACATCTACCAGTTCCCTCCTGGAAAGAATAGAAGCAGGAAGCCTAATTCAAAGTCTTGAGCGGGCTATACAAGAGCTGATCCAAACGATGAGTGCTTTGGTGGGATTCACCTAAGAGTGGTAAGCTGCATCCATAAGACAGAATTAAATCATCTTCTGGGGGTGTAGGCACTTTCTGTATGGTCTAGTGGGGAGTTTTTCATACTTCTTGTAGGCAGAAGCTGCTGTCTGTCTGTCTGGGGGGGGGCAAGTATTTTCCGAGCCTATGTCAGCGACAACCTTTTAAACAGTCAGTGGCTCCCTTATAAACAGTGCCTTTGCCTCAGACAGTTTATTAAAAATTCTGTGCTTCCTTTCTCCATCTATCCAAACAAGGTGATGGTGAGCAAGATGAAAGTAATTGTGTATTTCCTACTTCATTTTGAAAGTCTGAGTCAAGAATTGTTGCTCTTAAAGGGTACTGAGACTGCATGCTGGGTCCTAGTCTGTAGCTCCATGCTGCAGAGCTCCATTTGTCTTCTTTCAGAAGTGGTGAAGCAAGGCTCCTGGAGGCTTGGGTATTCATTTGTGATACTGCGAGCAATGGTGTTTTGTTCCTGAAGAAGAACAAAAGGCATGCTGCCCTTCAGAAATGGAACTGATGTCTCAAAGAGTTTATGACAATTTATAGATTGTAAAATGAGGTCAAATAATCTTTCTGTTGTGTGATGTAACAAATAGGGTATCGCAGAGAATAGTAGTGATGGAGGCTCGGACAGATCTTTAATCTTCAAAAGGTTGTTTGGGCCTATTTCACTTTTTTAAGCTTTGCATACAATATTAAAAATTAATGTATTTCATCTTGGTTTCTTAGAAAGTACACAAGTCTAATGTAGAAAAATAAATTGGTAGAGCTAAGAAGTACCATTTTGTAATGGTAATAAAGTGACAATTTCTTGAAAAGAGGCATAAGAGGGACTATTGCTTCGTGGGCACTTTGTTCAAGTTAGTAATTGGGACCAGCAGGTTAAAATTCTCCGACACTTCTCCTATCCTTACTTTTCTGTGGCATTTTGGAGTATTTGCAGTTTGGAAACAGATGTATTAGTAGTGAGTTGCAAGGAATAATTTAATTTGTATTTTTACTACATTTTCTATGCTATTCATGGAATATCATAAAATATGCAGTTTAACTTGGTGATATGTTTTTAGGCAGAATTACTACTGAGAATAGGCTTGGACTTATGCCACTGAAATCATCACAGTAACCTCATGTTTTTTCCTGCCTTGGAAGACTCTTGAATATCTCACGGGGCCAAGCCCTTAATAATTGAAAATCCTGGATACATAGGTCATTTTTTTTTTTCTTTTCCTTGCTTTAATTTCTTTTTCCTTTCTCCTGTCTGATGTTGCCACTTCTTATTGTCTGGTCTATCTTTTGTCAATCAATTTTATATATGAAAGTGTAAAATACCACTTTTTAAAAATGTAGAATACTGGGAAGGGAACAGGACCAATGTCTTCCCTATTCCAGTAAAATCCTGGGTTAACCCTTGAGGGTTTTGACAGATACCCTCTAAGTAGTGAGTAATGTAATAGGAAAGATTAGGAGCTCTGCTATGAAAGGACAGGGTAGATAACTCATAGGTCATTCTTATTTGCCTGCTGCATCTTCCCTACAGGCCTTTGTTCTGAAGCCATTTGGTTGTCTATGGCTAAAAGATCAAGGAGAAAGGTGCTTTCTAGCTTTGTCATTTGAGTTCCTAGACTGCTGTGGGGAAGATGGGGAGAAGAGGCAAGCTTTATTTCCTCTTTTTAATTAGGTCACTGATTTCACTATCATTGTACAAAAAGTGTTTGAGCTGTTAACTGAGTCACTGGCGGATTTTTAAAGGCAACTTCATTTTATTTTGCATAAGTTTGCTGGCCAGACAGGTGTATTAGCTGCTAAGAGAGAGAAAAGCTAAAGTTCTTTAAAATGAAACTTCACTTCTGCACAACGCAGAGATCTCGGCCGTGTATGTCCTATGAAAGTCTTTGCGCTTGGTACTGTTGATGATCCTTTCGAGGTCTGTTTCATGGGTTGATACTTACAATTCAGCAATGGTCACTGCAAGGCAGTTGAGTACAGACTGTGAACTATGAACATGGTCCTTCTGAAGTAAGAGTTTCAAGAATTAAATATGGGATGAGTTGAGGTAACAAATGGAAGGAGGTCAGGACAAAAAGGCTGGCAGAGAAAATGAAATAATTGAAAGTGGATACCTTGCAGCTCATAACCGAAAGTTGGTATATCTTCATCTGTCATGACAGCTTCTTCTGATTTCCCTTCTGTACCAATGGTTGCTGGGGGACTCTTTGTATTGAAGAGAAGTCACGCAGTAACTCTAAAGCAAAGCATTTTAAATAAATGAATGAAAAGTGTGTGTGTGTGTGTATATATAGGTGTATATATACATATAGTCAGAACACTTTTATCTGTGGTTATTTCTAAGGATTTGGGGAGGAACAGTGAAGTGAGAGAGGAAAAGGAAGCATTTAAGGGAGATGTTCTTTATGCACCACTGATTCACTACCTAAAAAAACTGCAGAATGTGGGTATGCCATACAGCTGCATTAGGGAAGAAAGCCTCAGTGATTCATTGTTTGTTTTAATTGAACAGTAATAGGAGAAATAACTTATTATCTTAATAAGCTAGTTCAATGTTATGTAGTAAACCCTTTACAACTGCCATTACGTTGCCTCACCCCAGAGTTAAAAACTTGATTTTTACATCTGTGAAACATTGGCAGTCACTGTTTCGAGGATTTTCAGGTTGCTATATGAAAAATCAGAAGCATTTAACAATTCTTGCAAGTCTTTTTTTAATAATATGTTGAAAATATCATGTCTGAAGTTTTACTTGAGTTGCATTAGCAATTGTATGTCCAAGGGCCGCACTCTGACTAGTGTCACCTCTCAGATGTGCAGGGAGAAGGCAAAGAAGCAGGATGTGATGAGGTCTTTAGAGGTCTGTTTTCTTTCATGAGAGCCTGTTTCACAAGCAGGAGGTAGCCAGAGCATGTTCTTTTGTTGACAGTGTCCTTTTCTGTGCTGAAACCATGTGTAGAGGAAGTGGAAATTTCATGTTTGGTTTTTCTCACTTTTCAGTACTTGGCTGTTGTGTCAGTTTCCTTTCAAAGCTGCTGTTTGCATGGAAAGCTGTATGATATAATCACCACTGTTTGTGTGGTTGTTTTAAAGGCATTCTACCATACGTTATTGCTCTGCTGTTGTGTGTTTCATATAGTTAGATTTATTGTATTTTTAAAGTGCTTTTTTATAAATGAACTTTTAAATAATTGATGTAAGGTCAGTGAGCAGAAGTAAGTGACCAGATATTTGGGGTTAGAACTAAGTCAGGGATAGAGCCTTGTTTTGCTCTGTATAATGTGTGGATTCTCCAATGAAAAAGAAGGCTGAAATTAAATTATGTAACAAAAAAATACAGAGTTGAAACAATTTACTGACAGTTGAAACAGACACCATAATCTTATCTTTCTGGCATTTACTTTGAAACGAAATGTAAGAGATTGCGTGATTTAGTGGCAGGTCAATATAGAAAATAGTGTTATTTCAATTATCAGTACCTTTTCAAAGGTGTTGGTGTTTGTCAAAAATCCTGCCTGCAAAAGGTTGGTTTTTCTGGTAGTAGTATTAGACTGCCATGAGGTCTGTTACTGCAGCCAGCACATTCACAGTAACTTGCAGTTACTCTTGCAACAACAGATGTTCTATATGAAAGTTTCAGGTTTAAAAGTAGTAGGGAGAAAATAGAAATAGAGCTACAGAAAGATATTCTGCTTCTGTTTCTACAGAAAAAATAATCATAGTGGAGACTCATAAATCAAAAGAAAAGGAAGCATGCTTTGTGTATGTTAAGTCAGTTATGTGGCCTGAGCTTGTCAGTCAAATATAATGAAATTCTTATTTCTGCTGAAATTATTGTATTTTGCTTCAGAAAGGAACACAGAGGATTTCACAAGTTCATGAAATGCCATGAACTGTAAATACATGGGAGTTCTGTGACTGCAAAAAAATTACTAGTGCAGTAAAAGCTAAAGTTCATCATATTCTTTTAATGCAAGGGGAGTAACATCATGGAACTTGGCAGACACTAACTATGGCGTTTTTCTAGCATTTGATGTGCCACCCGGTAATAATCTAGTTGTAGAAGAGAAAAGCAATGGTCATGGGAGAGGAGATGTATCGTTGTTTTGGCATATCACAATGATAGCAAAGGATTGTTGTCAATTTTGGTTTTGAACAAAAAAAGGTGTAAAAGAAAGGGAAAATTCTTTGTAGTGTCTTTGTCATCTGGGGGGTGAGGGGGGAATGAAAAGCAAAACTGGATGGGGCGATAGATTGATGAAACAGGAAAAATGGCTGAGACTTCTTGCTAAGAAAACACGACTTTGGACAAAGTCGTTAATACTGACAGCCACTTTTCTAAAGAAAGGAAGACTTCTGTGATTCCAGAGATTATGAAAGAGAAGATAACTTTATTTTAGCCAAAATATTAACAAAACCCTATCAATGTGTTGTTTTATCTTGTTACGTTGAGCAGATGATATTAAGCCAGTTTGTAGACATGAGCTGGTAGACATGCCTGACCGAGAAAGTATGCATTTTTACTGTGTTATTCAGCATTATAAAAGTTTGCCAAGACTCAGTCAGATGTATATTAATTTTTCATGCGTGGTAATTTCTTTTTGACTGCCCAAAACCAGGTGCACTTTGTATACAGAAGTGTCTTTACAGCCTTGCAAACATTTGTAACAAATATTGTCACTAAATGTATGTGAACTGACATACTCATTCTGGACCCACAAGCTACCTGTCTGGAGAATGCACTTTGCTTTGGGGGAGCTGCATCAGTTGCTTCCTGCGTGGAAACACTGGCATTTTCCAGCGGTGTACGTTCATGGGCCTGTGAAGATCATAACAAAATAGCAGCCAGCCAATAGCAAGTTTACCATGTTCTTTCAGCCTCCCAGGAAGTGTGGTTCATCTTTGATAACTGCATAGCTGCAAAAGGTTTGGGGGGAGGTGGGCAGAAAAGACAGGAATCTAAGCACCCATTTGGCGTAATGTTTTCTGCAATAAGTATTTTCCTACATGTAATAAAAACTTTGAGCAGCTGCTGAAGAAACTGTAATCTCTGCTGTCCAACCTGCTTTTTAGCTCCGTTTCTCTACATGCCTCAGAGCAAACTGGAATGAGTCCTGGCTAAGTTTTGGGTTGTGTTAGAATGTTGCAGTGAAACAGAATATGATGTGTCCAATTTTATAACTTGTTTTTTTTAACAACCAGATTCATTAACAATGCCTTATTTCAGAGACTTTCTTGCAAAATGCATTGGTTTTGAAGGGAAGTTCAGTAAAAACTTACAGAGAGTGTGTGCACATAACTGTGGAGACAAGAAGTGTCTTTTGAAGTCTTCAACTGCTGTAACCTCATACAGCTTTAACCTGGCTGGTTTTTTTGCTTGTTTATGAGCAGTGGAAGTAAGTGAGAGACAAGAATCTTGTAGGCGCGGATTTGCAGAACGTAGCACAGACCATTTGCAAAACTGCTTTAAGTACCAGGCTGGAGTCTATTAATGCATTCAGAGCTGAGGCTTTGTTTACAGAGAGTTAAAAGTTATAAACTCCACAACTGAAGCATCCCTTTCAACCAAAAATCTTGACGGTTCTGCTGGACCCACCTAACCCCAGGAGGGAATGAGCAGTGGCTGATTTTTCCAGAGGAGAGTCAGGTTCCTGCCTAGGCCAAAAAAGAAATGAGAGCAGAAATGCATGCCATAGTGAACTGAGGTGCTGATCTTGGTCATAACATCTAGCTCCACGCATCATGTTTTCACAGCAGTAAATTCATTGTGGTGTTACTTGTTAGAATGCATGTGAATTTCTTAGCTAGCTGTCTCATATAAAATATGAATATTATTTTTCAGGCTGAACCCACCTATTGCAAATATGATGGGACCTCATTTCCGTTAAACTGCAGTTTCTTCTCTTCTGCTACTGTGGTATTAAGTAACTGTCTGACCCACGAGTTACTTCTCTGCCCCACATGAATTGCCAGCATGACTGGGAGGCAGTCCTTTCAAAAGTTCCTAGCAGCTACCTTGTCAGTCAGGCAAAACCCATGACTGTTTTCAGGTTGGGGTTTGTAGACACCTAAATCTAAAAATGTCTTCTGATTTTAGTTTAGCTAATTATTTCTGGAGACTTCAGATTTTCAAGTCTCGACAGAGAAGAAATTGATTCTAGCTTACTTGTAGTTACAGTAAAACCCAGTGGTCAGTGCTGAAATTCGGACAGTTCTGGAGTGCTTATTCTCTCGGTAGTATGGTGGAAGTGAAGGGAGTAGCTGAGTAGGAGACCTTGCTGTAGCGCAGCTTCCTGTCCATGGTACGTATCTTTTTGAAATTAGTATTGGACCCTTAGACCTGTCATCTGCAGGGTTTTGTCTGAAGTTGGAGGAAGGGCAAAAAATAATCAGCCTACGTAGAAGTGCAAACAAACTGTCATGCTTTTAATCACAGAGGTAGTGTGGGAATCATAAATCAGGGAGATGGCTAACAGGGTGGTTACAGGAAGCACAGATGAGTAGGAAAGGTTGGACTTTAAAGATACTTTAGGTGTTCGCTGACCCTGTGCATGCTAAATTTTTGCATAGTGAGTATGACGAATAGAAAACAAGATTATATAGAAAAAAATCAGCATTGTGGAGATTTTCTCATGCAGCCTTCTAACTGCATTTTCTATACTCTGAAATGCATATGCATCATTTAACCACGTACAGTAACAAATCACTACACCCTTCTCATTGCATGTACAATATACACGCACACAGAGTGCTCTTCTATTCCTATTTCTTTCCTCATGTGTTTCTTTCCCTTTCTGCCTCTCGAGAATAAAAAAAGTTTATAATATTCTTTTTCCAGAAAAGAAACCAATGAAGTTTGAAGAGACAGAACAACATCATCATAAAGTAGCTTTTTTGTTCATGTAGATACAGTTGAGATACCTCTTCATTTCTTACTTGGGCAAGGAAGGACAAAATTGGAAAGCTCGTTGTTGTATTTCTAGATCTATTACCTTAGACACAGCTTTGAGCCTGGGACCACAGCCATGACAACTTAGTAGTCAAGGAATGTATCACAAAAATGTTTATATTTGAGAACTTATGTACTCACAGACTTACGTTTTTCTATGCTCTATCAGTTATTTAAATCATAGATATTTAATTTCCTTAAAAATATTTCCTCCTTTTGCTTTCATGACCCTTTCTTAAGGCTTACAATGATCTTTACCTTTCCATTTTGTGGAGTAATCCAAAATTGACCTACTGCTATAGTAGCACCTGGGGATTAAAGATTTATCGGACCTATCTTCTGTTCTATTTTAATTTTTCAAAGCCTTGGGCTTCTGACACGTGCCTTATATCTTCAAAAATGTCCTTATTTTTAACATATCTGTAATACAGTCCCCAACATGAGACACCTTTGTCCTGATTTTGAGAAGTACCCAAGCTTCCAGTGGATGCATTGCAAGCAATGCATGTCCAGAGATTTCAACTTTCAGTTTCATTACATAGAATGTCTGGAATGTTTTCCTCAAAGTTTCTCTGTCTCACTTTCCAGTTTTGCAAATGGTATCAGTAATACCATTGCTGTCCTGCACTTCAGGGTTCTTGGCATAAGCTTTGTGAGCCTTTTTTATAGCTGCACAATGATAGCACTTTATTTGTTATGCTTTGGACATGCAAAAATATTGTAGCTAACAGTTTCATTTTTTGCAGGTAGCTAATTTGGTTGTGTTACTTGTAAAACAGAACCAGGTGTCAGTGCATGGCTCTGCCTCCAAGTTTATATTTACCACTTTAGAAATGGGCTTGAGATCAATCAGTGCCATTGAAGTCTTGCACATTGAGTCTCCCCTTTCCAGAAACAGGTGCCTTCTCTACCTGTGTTTCATCCCACAGTCATTTCTATAAAATCTACTTGTACATTTCTCCAGATCAGGCAATCTCATTTGTTGGCTTCTAGTCTCGTTTCACCTCGAAGTTCAAGGGGTTTTTCGGCGTCGGACAGAAAAGCTGTCTGTAAAGCTCCTTACCTCTGTATAATGCACCTTGAGGAACAAGAGATTCCAGACAGTGCAAGCTATCATATCTTCTCCTTGGTCCAACACAGCTGAAAAGTTGAGAGATGAAAGTGTGCAAGAGATCTGTTTTGCTCACACATGCAGAAGCAGTGTAGGAGAGGAATTTGATAGGTTTAAGTAAGCATTATGGTCTCGAATCAGCCCTGTAGGGTAAGAGCGAGGGACAGGATCTGTGCGAGTCCACTGAGAGCTAAAGAGTAAATTGCACCAGGTAACAACAATATCGGAGAATGAGACTTCAGTCCTGAAATCATTAATGCATCTCCTTTTTTTTTTTAATGATCTGACTTGTCCTGTGATACACAGTCACTTGTCTGCAGACTCAGGATTTAACTTTTGGGGGGCAAATTAATGCTGTGGAAGTTTGTTGATGAGCAGTTGCAACACAAAGATTGTACAACCTGTGAGAGCAGGGTTGATGTTGCAAAGTTCCTTCAGTCTTCACCTTATGTTTGCTGGGTTAAGAGTCTGTAAGTGATACTTGGATAAAAGGGTTTTTTCTTATTTTTTTGTAAAGCTCTTTGATTTGCTGTCTTTCTAGTTTGAGGTCTCTGCCTTCTTTCTGGTACGTGGCCTGTTAATATTCTGGAAACTGGAGTTTTTTAAAAAGGATTGATGCCTTCAACATTAAAAAAAAAATTCCTTTGCATTAGTCCATTTTAACAGCCAAGGCAATTTTCCACATGGTGGCTTTATGGAAATGGGTTGCAGCTCTTGCCGACCATGACCAGAACATTACAGGAAATGTATTTTCATGGAAGATTTGCTGCAATTGCCAACTGGAGAAAGGGAGGGGGACAGGGGTTTGTTCTGTTAATGGATAACTGCGTGCCATGATGTGAATCCCTTCTGTTAAATTAAATTGGTTTGCACTTTCCACCATTGCTTGTTCCATGCTGAAAGAAATAGTCACTGATATGCCATTTCCCTCTGTAAGGACCAAAGTGTGTTGGCATAGCATGACACCTTATGCTGAAATGGGGTGAACAACAAATGAATTTAGGTGTCTGACTGAGATAATTTAAGCAGTACAAACAATTGGAATATTTCCATGGAGTGGCTTGGTCAGAACTGGAACTAATAGAAATTGGCTTTGCAGCCCCAGTGCTTCTAGGTAGGTGGTAGTATCTTGCATGATTTACAGTAGAACTGAATGAGATTTTAAATCTGCAGATGTTGTTGCACAAGCATGACTTTAAGCATGTGAACAGTCTCTTTAAATTAAAACTTTAGCATGAAAGTCTGAAGGTTTGGGTGGGTTTTGGTGCACTGTAAGTGTATTTTTTTCATAGTTGAAGCTTTTCACAGCTGGAAGTTTGGTACTTTCCAAGCAGAAGCAGGAATGATATGTGGCCTTATTCATATATGAAAATGTTATCTATGCTGGGAATATCTGACTGCTTGCAGGAAAAAGCACTCCATGACTGATTCCCCTATGGTAAATATTTGAATTCCAGTAGGTCCATTATTAATTCCATATGAGATGTTTTCCGGCTCTTACTGCATACATAGGAGATGAGAACAAAAGAGAAACAGAAAAGAGCAGAGAACATAGGTACCATCCCCTAAGCTAAACTCCTTGTTTGTTCCAAAGTACATTGGAGATGTGAGGCAGGGATACCTCTTAAATACTCATATGGGGTCTTACTGGCTTATGTTTTTATTTAATTTTCGTGCAGCTTGATTCCAATCTTCCCTTGTAAGGAGTTTAAAGCTGAGATCTATAAGTTTGTCTTGACCCTGACATGGGAAAGGCAGCCCTGTTGAAACACTGTTTAATAGAGATTTTACTTGAAATTGGCAAATACCATTCTAAAAGAGTGTATGAGGTAGGATTTTGCTCTATAAGAGTAGAGTTATGCCAAACTGGGGTGGGGTTGGTAAACCCATCCAGATGGTAAAAATAGTGTGTGTAAAAATAGTTTTGGAGGGGTTAAGGTTTTTATAGGGATGTGTGGAATTTTCAGTGGTTGAGTTGGTTTTGCTTTAAATTTACTCTAGAAGAAAGTTTTAATGTCTACTGTGTGATGTTTGTAATTACATGAGTAGGGAAAGAGGAAATGGTGTAGTAAGACTAATTTGATAAAATTACCCTGAACATGCAATAGATGTATTTCTTGACAAGTTGCCAATTTGTGTGTGAGAGAATTTTCATTATTAGTCCTTTAATTTCCCATTCCCAACAAGGAGGAATTGGTTTAGCTATGTTTGCTTGCTGCGCAGAAAAACTTGCATGATCAATTGAAGTTCACCCTTTTGAGGATGTACTCTTTTATGCTAAGAGCATGTACTGGATGAATATAGTTGATATACTTCACGTGGCATATGACTTGTGTGTGTATGTCTGTATATAGAGTGAGTCTGTTTTTAATTTTTATCTCAATAATGTTGCACAGCTTATTCTGCTATACTTGTCATGTTCGAACTTGAAGTGTATTATGCAGAGAGAAATGCTGCAGCAAGTTGGAAGAAATCGGGAAGAGGGCACGTGGTACAGAGGCGAGGGCCTTAGAAGAGATGACGCTATCTTGCTTCCTCTTTGTGACTAAGCTTAGGAAGTACGAGGTATAGTGCTTATTTCTTTGTAAAGCTTGGTGATGGTAGCGAGAGAATACTAAGGGTAGATGGTCTCCAAACATTTCCGTGGTATCTTGAACATGAGACTCTGAACAATATGCATGAAACTCTTGATGCTACAAAAGTAATTTAATTCAGAGATGAGGTTGGGGAATCAGTCGTGCAGCGCCTTATATCCTGCAAGGGGTCAAGGCTACCTTTCTGTACTGGCCCTTGTTACTTGCTTATCTTCTGGACAAAGGTATAAAGCACCTCCACCAAATGTAGTACTTTGAAAGAGTGAGGAAGGGAAATGAAGAGGGGGAGGAAAGTAAAACTAAAACCTCAAGTCCTGTCCATACAGTAAATACAAATGGGAAGTGAAGCCCAAACATGCACTGTATGATTCCTGCTTTTTCTTTGCCTTTTTTTTTTTTTTTTTAATTTACTGATGGCTAGCCATTCTTCTTAGTATAGCAAATGGAAGTCCAGGCTACTTGGTGGAAGACCTGGAGTTCGATAAAGCAGTCACATGAGACACAGTGAAGTAGTGCAATCATTTTTCAAATCAACACTCCCTCAATGACTGTTTCCACCTGACTGGAGTGGCTTCTGTGGTAGATTATGACATGCCATCTCGTATCCCAAAGACAGAGTTATTAAACCAACGTACCATGCATGAGTTCTTAACACAGTATCACCAGAGGATTGTTAATTATTCACTGGGACAGGAAGAAATGCAGGCTTTATGAAGAAAATCAAGCTCTCCTGTGCCAACTGACTATTAAAAACTTGCTGATGAAAAATTACAGTTCAGCACAATTATACCACACTGTGCACTTGGAGCGCTATATATAGCTTAGCTTGTTCGCTTTCTGAGTCCTGTTGGCAAGGCAGGTTCTGAAAGAGAAAGGGACTGTTCTGTGCAACGGGCTGAAAACAATTTCTTTGCCTGTTGTAGATGGTTATGGTGCTTACAAAAAAGTGGCTTTAATCGTCCAGGTGGTCAGTGCTTAACCTTGAATCACTCTGAGATAAGAGCCACATGCACCTGGTGCTTGGTGCAGAGCAGTAGAAACAATATGCTTCCAGTCGGTCAACAGGTTTAGTTGATAGATGAGTGTTAGTAGATACATATTGGCATGGATGAATGTAGTAATGCTTTTTGGGGAAGAAACAATACATTTACAATGCCTGGTTTAGGAATAAGCATTAGATGCCTGCACTGGAAATGTCATTAAAAGCTTGATGTCAACTTGTAAAAGTTGAGAAAGGCAGAGTTAAAGCTTAAGAGTCCTTAAGGTTTTTGTTTGCCTTGGACATTACAGCATCTAAAAATACAGTATTTTAACTCTGTGTCTCTTACATATCTGTAAGAGTGAATGCACGTAACAGAAGCTGTACAAGTGGGAGTAAATGACAGAGGGTCCATCTTTGATTTCTCTATTCGTTGCAGTACTTCAAATGATGGAGCAGTCTGTCATTTTGCTTATGCAGGAAGTTTTTTCTTCAGCATCTGATTATCCCACTGAGCTTTTTGTTTGGAATTTTTTTTTTTGTCATGGTAAAGAATGGTGTCAGAATCTGTGTCTTGAAATTTTCTGTGTTTTGTTGTCTTGACTTTTTCTCATTACCAGTTTTTCCCCCTGGTTGGGTATCTGGCTGTGAGCACTGAATTAGCATGTTTTGGTAGTTCACTTGCTGCTGTAGTTCTGCAATGAATCTTGCTCACTGTACAGGGAATGGCTTTCTCCTGGAAGTAAAAAATGATAGGCTGAAGGCAAAGTTTTAGAAGTTGCTTCCTGTGTTTTATCAGTGCTTTACAAAGAGACTCAAGTTTGTAAGAGAGACCTGCATTGATTCAGAAAAATCCTTGCTACTTACATTATAAGAAATAGTACAAGAAGCAGATGTTTTAGTTATGAAACAGCGAGCCCATATGATCAGTAACTATCTGTTCTGAAAGGAATCATGACCTCCAACACATCTAAAGGAGGAGCTTGTGACGAACACAGAGTCTGCCTGGCGTTATTAACAGATGTGGCTGTTTTATTTCGAGCATATCCATTTGGTCTTGCTATGCAATTGCCTTTCTGCGTAAGGTGTCTTGCTAAGGCCCCAGTGAAGGATGTCTCAAGATGAGAAAATCTGTGCTGGTGACCTTTGAAATCATGATCCATAAAATCCTGTTGTTTGTTTGTACTACTGCTGGTCATTCTTTTTACAGGTTACAGAATATCTGGTAAAAACCAGTTTATATCTTCTTGCAGTCTAACCCAAATCCTTCCCCTATCTTGGATATGGAGAAAAGGTCCTGTGCCACTAGAGTTTACGATTGGGTGGCACTTGGAAAATGCATCGTCAACCTCATAGATACTAAACAGAATCGAAGGCACAAAAGAATTTATACCCTTCATTCCTCTCCGATTCATTGCTTGATCACAGATTGTCTTGCCTGTTGTTAATGTAGAAAAGTCTGCTTTTCTGAAATAGCTGAGTGTCTTTGGAAATTGGGTTTAAACAGGGCTATTTTACAGATCGGTTGGTTTTCTGCTTTCTCTTAAACACTTTGCTTATTGGGTGTTTGTATTTGCAGCTGAACAGCTGATGCATCAAAAGAAAAAAGCATAAGAAAGAAAACTGAAAAACAGCTATTTTCTCAGTTGCTATAAATTGACGTAGGTATCCCATCATTAACCAAAGGTACTCTGTCTTACTGCTGAGCTGAGGACTTAGAACTGACGACTCTGAGGCAGCGAGCCTTCCTGTAGCAAAGATTGAGTGCTCCTCTGCCACATGCCCAGGTGCCTGTGTGCCGTCGTGCTGCATGACGGCCGCTCTGGCAGAGTGTAGCTGGCAGTGGTGACCATGTGTTTGTGTAGTGTTATTAGGGAAAGGGTGAGCGGTGAGGCTCACTGAGTCTTAGATCCTGTAATTAATAGGAAGTAGTAACACTGTAGCACATGGGATCTGAGGCTGTCTCTTGTCTCTTTAAAAGAAAGAAGAAGAAAGAAGCTTTTATTGTTATCTAACAAAATATTATGTAACTTTACTGTTTTTGACTGTTGTATGCTAATAGAAATAAAATAGTGAGAGAGTGCTTCTTGCAGCTGCATTTCTTGTTTGAAGCAAACAAGTATTACAAGTCAGTGAAGCAGTGTTGGTACTTGATATCCTGGACCTAGGGTCTTACCTGAGTGGAGAAAAAAAAATCCCAGCTTCTATTTCAGTACATAATTAGTGCATTTATCCTCCAGCAACTAGAAAGACAGAGATCTGGTGCAAACAAGAGCTGTGCGGGTGCTGATGAAGGGAAAGACAGATTGACCATATTAAGCTATTTCCTTTGCCCTTAACATCACCATTAAGCTCTGGATTTCTGATCAAAGATATCTCCTCTACCCAGGGCAATGCTGAGACTATTAAAATCAGTGAGATTTGGTATTTAGGTTTATAAACTAACTCCATTGAAAAATGTTTTCAATGCTACTGGAACAAGGCAGTGTGCAGCCTGGAAAGTGTGGAGGAGACTTGTGTTACATGGGTAAGATTTGGGACAATAATGTCCACAATAAATAGGGGGATTTCATGGAAGTTCTACCAGAGGTGGGCACCTTTCCTAAATGGAGTAGGAAGACACAAATGGATCATTCATCCTTTCTGCTAACAGCAAATGAAATAAAAAGCTTCATTGGCTTTTGTTTTCCTTCCTTCAGGCAGCAGCTGAATTGCAATTATACTTTGATTTTTTTTTCCATGTTATTAGAAGGAGAAAAAAAGGTATTTCTTATTCCAGCATTACCAATTCAGACATGAAAATGAAAATGTTTATTTACTTTTGTTACAGAGGTTGAGTGTGTGATTCCACTTGCATTGCCATCAGTGGCAAAGCTTCTATTGATTTCAGTGAGAACTGGGTTGTCCTCTTGCTGGGAACAGGAGCTGCTGTGTTCAGCTTGATTTGTGACAGTGAAAAGAGTGTGCAGAGCCAAGGGATTTGAAAAACAACCCACAAAAATGTGGAAAAACATATTACAAAAACATCCAGCTATCATATCTGTGGGCCTGGTAATAATTTTAGGGGAAGTAAACAATGCCAGTGGACTCTGAAAACATGCAGTGATCAGTAAAAAATACCAGATTGTTGGAAAATTCTTCCCTAAGGGAAGAAGTCTCTCTTTTGAAAATAATTATTTCAAAACAAATATAGCAAACATCATGAAATTAACATTTCCAAAGCATAAAATGAGAGGTGCGTGGATTTGGTATGGTATAGTTTCATTTGTCTCTCGATAAGCTTTGTAAGCGTCCCAGCTTGGCAAGTCTGGTTATCTGTATGTGTTCCCAGGCTTGCAGCGCGGTGGGGAAGGACATTAGTGCAGTTCTCTCCAGATGAGGAGGCGGCCCAGGTACTGAGACCTCCATATAAGCAACCTTTGAACCTTTGTGTTGGAAGCTCACTGGTTTTAAATGGGATTAGTTATCTGAAGGCTTGCCTGTGCAGAGTAGGAAACTGAGAGTAACTAGTGTCTAAGTCTGTGCTTGCTTCTGATGCTGGCAGGCATGAAATAGAGCTAATTCTACTTGAGTTTTACAGTATTTGAGCCGAAGTTTATGTAGTCCATGTCTCTTCTCTTTGGTGAATAATCAAAACAAAAGTAATCAATCTGTGTCTTTTTTTGTTAAAAAACAACAAAAAGTCATTATGAGCACCCTTGAAATAGAAGACATGAGAATACGTGTTGAGAAAGGAATACAAATCTCTTTTTTTTAATTGTTAATGCTTGCTGTGAGTAGAAAGCTTTTACATTTAAACAACAGTTTTGGTGATGAAAAATGATTTAAATATGTCTTTCACTCTAAAGTTTCTGATGCATTTGCTTTGAGAACAAACTTGAGCAGAGCAGCAATAATTCTCCAATGGAGCAAACTTTTATTTCTCGTCTGGCACTTATATTTACAAACCTAAGACTTCAGTACTTGCTGAAGATTGGGTTAATGCAACCCCGGGTTCATTTTGTCACTACATTAGCACACCAGGAGAGGGAATGGGTTATGGCAAGGCTTTGAACAGGCACATGCCAGCACAGGCTGCAGTGGTTGGTTGGAGAGCTCATTGCACCCAGGAGGAGCCTAATGCTCCCACAGAGCTATTCCCTTTCCAGTGGGCTGGAGCCACCCTGGGATGTGCTTTTGCCTTAGATCTAGAAACTTTCCGCTCTTCTGAGAAGAATAGGGAGAGGGAAACAATTCTGTTAGCCACACACAGATACTGGGCTGTGAAATGGGAGTTGGTGGTTCTTGGAGAGCTGAGAGGAAACTAATTTATTTGTCCCAGCTCCACACCCTTGTTTTACTGCAAGAGTCAGTATCCCCTGGCTTCAGCAGCTGATCTTCCTTTTCCTTGGGTGCAGCCAGCATTCATATTACTCATTATTATAAGCAGCTTGATACTCAGTAATTCAGTCTGTCTTCTCCATGCCCATCCTATGCAGGTGGGAACGCAATTGCTCTCTGCTTGTTGCGTGTTTGGAGGTGGTGGAAAAGAGCATGATAGGAATGTTAGCAAGAACGGGCAGAAGAATTGGTTTGGGTTGGTTTGTGGGTTTTGTTTAGGTTTTGGTGGAGTTTTTGTTTGGGGTTTTATTGTTGTTTTGTTTGATTATTTTTTTTCAGCACTGTGCATGTTCTGAAGAAATAGCATTTCACAGAGGGGAAATGTCACTATTCCTGATTTCAGACTGGGTAGCTTACTTGATTGCTACCCAAATGGTACATTCCTGTCTTAAAAATAAATAAATATTTATCCAGCTAGGTTAAACACCGTGTTATTTAAACTGGGTTTTTTGGGGGGGGCAGAGAGGGGGGAGTTGCAAGCAAACACTGAAATGACTGTTCCTGATCTTCCTTATCTCAAGCTGCTGCAGGAATCCTAGTGCTGCAATTTTAGACTGTTGCTCAGCTTCTTGGACTTGGAAGTTTAAGTAGATTTGTACAGCTGCAGACAACCTATACGATTGGGCTTTTTGGGTCTTAAAGACAAAGATTTGCTTCTTATACTATGTTTCCTATTTTCAAATTAATTAATGAACTTCTGGTGACTGAACTTCCCTTTCAATATTTGCAAGGGTGGTCCCAGGGTCAAGAGCTCTTTCCTTATATTTTATTGACTGCTCTTTTCATTTAGTTTTAGTTATAGCCCTGTCCATCTCACTGTGAAGTGCTGCTGTCTGCAAGATTTGTTCTTTCCATGACCATTTTTCCCCTCTACAGAGGAATGTGTGTATGTAAGACAGGAATGTGTATCATAATATGCAACCTCAGTTTCAGTGAAAAAGAGTGGTTCCAGAAGACGAGGCAATGAAATTCTGACCAGTTGAAGGTTTTTACATCTCCTTAATGCATCATCATGTGCTTTTCCCACCCTTGGCCAGATTTCTGCAGGCTTTTCTCTACACAAGGGATGAGGACCATGACTACAGAGTTATCAGGCTGAGAAATCGCTCAGAATAAAACATACCAGTTACCATGATGAGGTGTACCAAACCTGGGCCGATATTTTTTTTTTTTTCATCATCAGCCTGTAAATATGTGGTTCTAGAAATCTGCTTGTGTTCTGAAGAAAATCTGATTTGAGGAATCCCCGTTTGGCAGGGAGTTTCTTTTGGAAGGCTTTTGTCTTGCAGCCCTGTTGTTTCCCAATTGATTGAAAGTGTTGGGAGAGGAGGAGGAGCACTGTGGTCTTTACCTTCAACTTAGAAAACAAGTATTTGCATTACTTTAGTTTGCTTTTCACCAGATTTTTCTCAAAAAACCCCAGATCTCTAATGATTTCTCAGTGATCCTGTGGCATCCAGGCCTGACACCTTTAACTGAGTTTACAAAGCTGAGGAGATTTCAGGCCCCATGCCCTCTATTTAATGCTGGTGTAATTTTAAAAAATGTGCATTGCCCACTTTACTCCACTGAATCTATGGCACTACCTGTAATCAATATTGAATTCTTTTCTTCATTCACTTTTTCTGTCTAATTACATGTTTTCACATGCTTTCAGTTTGGATGAGTTAGTATCAAGGCGTGTTAGTCTTTAGCATGCCAACAATAAGCAATTTCTACTGTGTCAAAGGTGAGACAGTAAAAGCTGCAAAATATGTGAGTTCTGGACTGGCATTCAATATTCCTCCTCCTTTTCTGTGCTCTTTCCACTGATAGCCCTTCAGGTGAGTGGGGTGAGGTGAAATGCTGTGGTCAAATACAGAGGTCACAGGTACCTCTGCACTGTCGCCACCATCATTGCAGCTGCTCGGTCCAAAGCTGAGCTGCCTTTATGTAATACCTTCTTTTTGGTAGTGGTAGTACGTCATGTTGCCTGGCACAAAGTACCTGCATCTTATCTGGGAGCAGCTTTACAGCTCACACTGAGGTTCTCTGCAGTCAGAATTATGCTGTTACTGATAACCTCTACTTTCCAGTTTACAGTTCACTTTAACTGCAGACCAAGTGATGCTATGTAGTTTCTTCTCGTAGTTTGTTTTTCTCCTGTGCCACATCACCACTATCGTGGTGGTACTTATGTAAGTGATTGGGGGCCAGACTTTATAACGATATTGCTGAAAGAAGCTGATTTAAACAGATTTTCTCTAATCCGTGTCACTTTGATTTTTACACAAGTTCCCACAAATATCTGCCTCAACACAGCTGAGTGTGATGTCGAAGCATGGACAAAATCTTGATTTGGTTTTTGTCATCCTATAGCCAGTGTTTTCAGTTCCTGTAGAGTTGTTATGTCCCAAGACCACTAAGAGCTGTTCATTCAAAAGCAGTATAACAGGAGTTAGTGCAATGCAGCGGGAACATTTGGCTCTGCCAGGGTGGAGACTGCCACAGTGCACACAAGCCAAACACAAACTGTGTGTCTCCATGGATGTGCTCTTTGCTACTGTTATCAATCTATGCAGAAAATCAACAGCATGTAAAGTTTGCTTTGCCTTTTTCACCTGCACACAGTCATGAGCCCAGTGATGTCTGTAAGGCTCTTGGCTTTGTCAGTGTGTATTTTTTGTCACCTTTCCAGCCTCTATTTAATCTACCTTAGTGATGGCAGGCAGTGCTGTGATAGATGGCTGTCATTCCTGGAAATGCTGCCCCTTTTTGCCTTATTCATTTGCCTATGCAATTTCAAATGTATACGCCCTCTGGCCATGCTGTTGTTCACCTCATCGTCAATATATCCAGGGCCTCCCAAGCGGGACCTGCCACTGCACACATTATTATCATTAGCACAGCAGGTAAAACTAGAGGGTTATTTCTAGCAGTGTGTTAATGTAAAGGAGTTGATGAGCATCAACCCAAACCTGCGGTGTATCTTAAGGAGTTCTAACCTTCAGAACTGTGCTGAAGGATTCTTGTTCACAACGTAGGCATATTTTTATCTACAGCTCCAATTTCTGGCTAAACCCCTGTGAATACATTCTTATTTCTCACTGTTTCATCTAAAAAATTTCATCTCGAGCAGTCACAGTTGTTGAATTCTTATTTCATTGTGTGTGCATAGTTTTTTATATACTTGATTTTATTTTATATATAAAGCACTGAAATAATAATGATCATTGTGTTCCACAGTTAATCATCTGCAATTTTAAGATGATAAATGGTCTAAAAAACTTTTTTGAAAGAAGGTATTTTTTTCTGCTGACTGTAATCTTTTTTGGTCTTCCACAGAGATTCTGTAGCACGCACGCCATTTGTTTGCAGTTTACTATTTAAAATTCTGTGAATTTTGGCATGTAGAATTGTTCTTTGTGTGCTTTTTATTATTTTTTTAAATTATTTTTCCAGATGATCTTTGTTGGTAATCTATATATGAATAGTCTATTATAATGCCTAATCCTTTGTTAAAGGAGATCTGGAAGGATCAATGGTGCTGTAAAAGAATAATTATCTATTTTTTTCCCTGTTACCCTGAATTGAATTTTCATTCTGTGTTGTATTGACTTTTAACAGTTTATTGAAAATGAGATTTGAGAAAGTCTGACTCTCACCCGACAGACTAATCAGTCAATTACTAATAGACCTGTGATGCTCCACAGCCACCAGCTAATAGATTTTCTATTGTTGTTCCATCCTTGTTGATCAGATAATCTGTTTCGGTAGTTGAGCTAGGGCATGCACAAATGGCACCTCTGAGAGCATGAAGATCCTAAAATTTCCTTATACGAAGTTTCCATTCATTCCAGCTTTGTAATTTGCCTGTTTCTACCTGCTTTTCTCCCCTTCCTCTTCCAGCTCTGGTTAAAAGTTCTGCTTATTGAATCTAGAGATCCTGAAAGGTAGGGAACTGACGGTTCTGCAACCTTTATTCTCTTAACATCCGTGCAACAGCTAGCATGTAGAAACCAGGAGCACGCTTTCTTACCCTTGGCTTAACTGTGGTGAGCGTCAGCTTCTCTGTCGACACTACCCTGCCGTGGCATTCATACGGCTTCTGAGGGTCACGGCTGCTCCCTTCTGCTTGGAGCACACAGATGCAAAACAATTTCACATGCTGCAGCTTTACTTGTGTTTGGAGTGCAAGTGATGTCAGAGTATGGGTAAAACTTTTTTCTGGAAGGAAGCTGAAGTTGAGAGAGCTCCCTAAAAGCCTGTAATCTGCCGTGAAATATATGAATACAGAAATGGACCGTCACAGATGGACATTATTAACAAATGAGTTAATGCCAGCGAAGCGTGAAAGGAAGGTAAAAAAAGTAGTGGATGATATTGTTTCTCTGTAAGAATTAGACTCTAAAAATAAGCCTTTGAGTTAAACTTGCATATTGCTGCACACTGTGGATCCATCCAGGAAACTCTGCCTGCTTCCCTCTGCTAGGAGTACTCTTGAAATTTAATCAGAGTGAAAGATATAGCCAAAATACTGCATGAAAAAAGAAGCCTGACTGTAAGAAGCCTGTCTGGGGTCTCTAGATCTAATATGAGCAAGTGAAGGTGCTTGGAGTTCTGTCAGTAACTCTGCAATGACCACCCAGCTCTCTTTCTGCACAGAACTTACAGAGCTGTTTTTAACCAGGATAAGTCGTCAGCAGTTCCTCCTTTTTTATATACACGCTTAATCGGCCAATAGATTAAATTATTTATCTTTAGGGCAGGGGGAATAAGAGTTCTTTTTCAAAATATATATGAGTAAATAGGAAAAATATTATATTTGTGTCTGTGCATTGTTTTGTGTACTGCACATCCCCACTGTGCTCCTGACAATTTTCATTTCCAGAAATTTTAGCTTACTAAATGGTAAGCTGCTGGGATGGGGACAGGCACAGACCCATGCAACCCTTCCTACCCTCCCTCCACTCAAGGAATGAAATTTTTTCATAGTAATTGATTGATGTCTGGACAAATTATTTATTCCTAACAATGAAAAGATGTATTTTTAGTGATGATTCCAAAGGAATGTAGTTAAAAGAGGAAAAGTACTACTTTATGGTCATTTTTTACTTCCTTTCCAGAAATGTACAAGTCATCTTAAAGAAAATATTCCATGTGAAAGACATAGGAGTTTGCATGCAGTGATACATGCAGTGTCAGAACTCGTTTATTGAAAGATGATTGTGCCAGAAACCTGAGCTTTAGAAACTCAGTAGAGAGTCTAAATGTAGTTTCCTTTGGTGCCGTGTTGATGTGACTGGCTGAGCCCTGTAGGTCAGGGCCTGTTAGACCTCCTAGGCTTTGGTCTAGTTTTGTGTTCTCTGTGAGGCCTTCATTGCAATAACAGTAACCCTGCTCTTGATGTGAGTGGTGCACTTTTAAAATTAAAATGAAATTAAAATGGTGCTGATTCGGTTAAAATCTCTATTTCTATTTAGCATCAACAGATGAAGCGTAATGGCTCATTTCCAGTTCTGAGATATGAGTTTCAACCGTGTGGTGCTGTCAGGCATGAGATGAGAGTGATTCCGTAGCCAGTGTCTTGAATCAAAAGGGAGAGAAAATAAACTGATCCCATTAGGTTTGCCTGGAGAAAGATGATTGATAAATGGAAAATAAGTAGCAAAGCTTCTAGGGATATCGGGGGGGAGGAGAGAGTTTTCTGGTTAAGTGATATCTTAAATAAGCTCACAAATGCTTTTTCTTTCTTGAAGTTCTCTGTTTCTGCTGGCTTAAGGTCTAAATGCATAATGAGACAAAGATCTTTAGCTGATAATGTTGTTCATCAGACTCTGTTAAGCAGCCAGCCAAAACATTTAAATTGTATTGAAAGATGAAGGACTGGACAACAGAAACCAGAAACTGCCCTTAAGGAATTACCCTGATTTCACAATTCCTTTCTTAGCTCATTATCCTTTTTTTAAAGTCACAGTTTTCATGGTAAGCACTTTTAGAAGAACTCTTGGGCCTAACTTTTTCTTAAATTTTGATAATTTATTTTGGTACTTTGCTGGGAGATTTAACCCCTTGAGAGCCTACCCAGATACACTCCATGGCTGTAAGGTATGGTCCTCAACTTCTTTAGACAGCAGTGTTCCCTGTGTAATGCTTAAACCTGTTACAGACCTTTGGGGAAAATAGGTTCTGTTGTTTTGTCCAAACATTGTCAACATCCTTCCTGAGAATAGACACTGTAAATACTTTGCATATATGGGGAAGTGATCTAATTTCATTCATGCTGGCTATGATTTTCCAGAGTAAACAACACATGCGCTGTCCCTGTGTTTCCTACCATGCACAGGGGGTGCAGTGGCTGCCCTTGTAACTGCTGACAGTTAACTATTGTCCCAAATAGATGCTCCAAGGAATGGGCGCAATCTGTGATCTGTCAGGTCATCATGTCTAAGGATCTTGGTGCTAACACAGGCTGTGCTATGTAGTTTTAGGTCCTAGCTGCATGGATCTATTTGCAAGTTCAGAGCCAAAGTGATTCAAAGACAGGAGCACTTGGAGAGCCTTAAAACTTCTCATGTATTAGCTTGCAGCATCTCTGTTCCTGCACAAGCCAGCTAGCTTGCTGTGCTCAGTGTTATATTCCCAAATTTCACATGTTATTGGACAAATATATATAAATGCACACACACGTGTGTGTATATATATGCATAAATAAAACAAACTTGTGTGGAGGGAGAAATTAAAATAAAGTGCAATGCAAAAGATTCCAAAAGCTAGGAAATGGTACAATTCATTATTTCTTTTTCTGTTCACAGATCTTGTGTCATACATCATCTATCATAATTTTCTTGAGAATTTTCTGCCTGAAAATTTATTGGATAAGTCTGAGTTTAGACCTAGTCTAAAGTGCCATTTCAGGCTGTAGAATTGCCCAGACAGCAGTGAAGATAAGATACGTTATAAGAAGTCAGGCAGGAATGAATTTGGATCCTTGATACTATGGTGTCTGCTGCTAAAGGCAGGAGATTTCATCATTCCTAACCACAGATTACATGATTTTGAAATTTACATTTTAAAAAAATATCTAAGCTTCCATTTGAAGTAAAAGAGAGAAAAGGATGGGGAAGAAGATAAAGTATTGGAACAGGATCACTGGAGCATCACATTGTCTGTCAAAGGCCCTAATTTTTTTTTTTTTTTTTTCTTGAGGAGCACCCTCCAGCATCCCTGGAAGGAGCACACCAACTTTTTTACCCCTTCCAGTGAAAGTTCTTCCTCTTCCCTTTCAGATGTCAGCCAGCCTGATTGGTCTGGTTACTCCCAGCATAGTGAAGTGGGAATAAGCATTCTCTATTTCAAAGAGCAAAAAAGAAGGCAGAGTAGAGATAGGAGTTTAGTGTGTGCATCTAAGCCTCCACTTGAGGATTTTGGCCAGAGATGCCTCGTGAGAGGGAGCATTTGGTCACCAGGGCCCTTCAGCACACCCCTCTTGGTGGCCACAGTGGGCTGAGCCCTTCCTTCTGCCCCCCTGAGGAGCTGAACTTGTACTTGGTAGTGATTTAAAGAAGAATCAAAACCCTGATTGGATTGCAATTATCTGAACTGTGTCCTGGTGGGAAAGTGTATGTATGTGTGGAATAAAAAGGATTAGTGGTAACACTGCAGAAAGAGATCATGGAGCTAAAACCACCCAAGCTGTACGTGACCCGCTCAAAGGTGGGAAGCAAAGCTCCCCTTTCCCTTTTGGGGGGGCAGGCACAATCTGCCCTTCTGTGGTTTGAGTCGGTAACAATCAGGAGTTTGTAATAGTTGGTTTTTTGGGAGGATAATCTCAGGTTAAAAACAAACAAAAGCTGGAAGGCATCCTGTGTTTTGTGATAGCTTTCCCAGCAGAGAGCAAGTTTGTAAGAGAAACTGCATATACTGTAGCCTTGCATTTTTAATGTATTTTCTTTGGACACTTGTCTCGCCTGATTTGGTGATTTCTCGACACCTTTGAATGCTGGAACAGTCTAATTCTTAGTTCATTTTTAAAATTAAATCAAAGCATGTTTTATAGAACAACACAGTTTGGATTCTGACAACGTTGAATCCCTTTCTTAAGAATACTGAAACATGGTAAGAGATTCCCAAAGATAATGTATGTTTTCAGTCTGGGAGTTGCCCCGATGGTGAGCCATGCCATATGAACACTTTCCAAAATGCCAAGTTGCCTGGTGTTCTTTCATTTTTCCTAGCACCCATCTGATTGTTTCTCTATACAAAAAGCTACATATTGCAAGGCTGACTGAAATTCCTGGCTTACTCTTTGGGAACTTGATGTTTCAGAAACCACGATGGATTTCTAAGGAATTCTCATTGACAAAATCTATCCATGGCAAGCTTCCATAAGAAACACTATGATTGAGGTAAACTGCAGAGGGAATATTCTCTGGATCTCTTTGGAGGTCTCCAAATATACTTATAACAGTGAAATGGGAAAGATTTATGTTCTCTAGACCACATATAAGCAGCTTCTGATGAAATCATCACTCTGTCTAACAGGCATTTAAAAGAAGAGGTCAGTGGAGCTGCTGCGCGGCGCCCAGAAGATCAGGGCTCTGCAGGTTGGGCAGTGAGGGGCTGGGTGCTGTTGTAGTCCAGCCTCCTCCTCTGGGGAGCTGAGGAAGGGTTGGCTCTTGGGAGCCCTCGTTTTAGGTTTCTTGCAGGCTGGGAAACCAGGAAACTATTATTTCATTAATCATCTATCCAAATATGCCTGGGTATTATATGGACTCCATTGTTTATGAAAGGAAATTAGCTGTTTAATGAGTAAAAGAAGGGGAGAGGGGAGAGAAACCCACTCCTGCCTCCATTAGGACAAATTTCCTTGCAGAGAAAAGCCTTCCGTTTCCCATAATGAATTCCTCTGCAAATAGAGACATATACTAAGTGCCCCTGCTATGCTAGTGATAGAAGATAGGGCAGATGTATACTTTATGTATATTAAAATAATTGTGCAGTAGGTATAGAATTTGGTTGGATGCCACTTTGACATAAATGCACAGGCTTTGTAAAAATGTGGGGCAAGTTTAGTATGGAATATATTAGCTCAAATTTGTTTAGCTTTGTTAATTTGGTGAAAGACTCCACAATGTCTAAGGAATCCCTTTATTTCTGTGACGTTCTTCCGCCTGTTCCAGCTACCTGTTTCTTTAATTATTTCTGAAATCTGTTAATACAAATCTAGTTATGAACATACTAGACCTTTAATGGTGTACGGTAGCAAGATGTGAAAAAGCAAATAATTTACAGTGTTCTGTGTTACCTTCCAGAGGGAGGAGAAGGGTGTCAGGCTGTTTGTGAAAGTAGTGTTTGCTTGTGACAGTAGGTTTTCTGATTACTGTAACAGGAAAGGGCAACAGTGCTAAATGGATAGGCAAAGAGAAATCTTGGGCCAGAATACAGCACTTTAGCTCTCACAGACAAATTAACTGTAGAAAAGGGAGACCACCTCTCTTTAGACACAAGGTCGCTAATTCAAACAGTAGACTGGAGCCATTGCATTGACTCCTACACATGCTTTGAAAATGTAAAGCCGAAGCAACCAATTAACACATCTGACTGTTGTTGATCAGGAAAATATACCATTTGCTTGCTGTCTGCATCTGTTATATTTCCCTTAAAAAGTCATTAACATCCTTCTTGGAGAAAGATGGGGCAGAGGGATAAAAGATGCGAGAAAGGCAAGAAAGGTAGAACTGGTGGGAACCACAACTACATTTATATCTGTGCATGATTTGTCATCTTTCTAAAATTGTTTCATCGCATTTGCCTGTTTGCAGGGTGGGTACAAACAAGCCTCAGTGTGCAGAAGTCAAGTGTTAGCAGTAAGCTGTCTTGAAATGTGGTATGGCCTATTGAGGCTAGCCTGCATGTGGCTTGTGCTTTCTGCATGTTCACCTGGGGGTAAAAAGATAGCTTTGGAAACAGAGAATGAATTGGCACCCGTTGGGGGTGATATTATTTATGTTGTATTATCTTAATGTACCAATTGGTGGCCCTCTGAGCTCTACAGCTGTATAAAATAAAAATAAGAGAAAATAAGAGACTTTGCCATGGTTCTGGACTGTATTTTTCAAGTCATTTAATCTGTTTTCCATATTTTGCACTTTAGAATATAGTTCCTTCGATCCTAGATTACTGTTTCATTTGAGAGACTTTGGGAAACTTCGTTTTCAGTAGGAGTGTAATTTTCAGTCAGTGTTTCTTTCCTAAAAATTGGTGGAGGGGCAGGGTAAACTTAGTAATTCCAATTGCTGTCTTTAAATTTGTGTTAAAATGTAGCATTCTGTTTTTTCCAGGTTAATTTTTAAGTGCTGTTACACTCTGCTCTAGCAATGGGGGGTAAAAAGAGTAGCCTTAGAGGAGGAGAGACATATGCTGTCACAGCCGCTTAGTCACTTGTGGTTTTTAGAATTGCCAGACAAGTCCAGGCCCGGGGAGAGAATGACCTAAGGAGCATCATCACGTAGCAGTTGGGTTGATAATTGCCTACCCTACATACTGACTGATATGTGAATGGTTTCTGGTGAAAGCAAGGTACCTAGTGTTTTCACAGACCTTACAAGCCATTTCCGTGTGTGTGCCACCAATCTTGGTTAAGATTAAATGGGTGTCAAATACACGGCAAAAGTAACAATGCGCTTTCTTTCAATTTCTACAAAAAGTATTATAGAAAAGCATGGATGTATTTAGGGGAGATACCAAAAGATAGTGATGACATTCTTATGTTGAAACTGAAAGAATGGTTTAACTTTTTTTTTAAACTTAATACGGTCTAGTAAGAGAGATTACATTTTGAATACAAACATCACAGTGGACATGGTCTAACAAGCGTTTTTCTGCCTTCTTTACTCTTTTCTAAGCGTTTATTGCAGTTGCTTTCTTTGCACTTAGATCAGTGTTTGCTCTCATTACCACACATATGTTGTAACTTAGCCTTGCACTTCATTACTGACCAAAAGCAATCATTGCAAGTACAACCCAAACATTCTAACTTTTAAAAGGAAAATAAAAATATGATGGTTTTTATAACCAATAAATATACTTCCTGAGTAGTAGGATAGCATCTGTGAATCAGCATCCATTTCCCTTAGGTCAAGAAACTCTTTTGAGCCTAAATTGCCTGGATTTTTCTGAAGACTTTTTAAAAACAAAATTCAGTAGTACCCAAATGATTAAACACTGCAGAAATCTACTACAGGTGATCTGTGGTTTATTAAAAGTATTTAAAAGTTTCTTTTATTTCATTATAAATTTGTTCAGGGGAACTTTTTCTACTGTATCTCCAAGGTTGTCACTAGGACTTCAGTTAAGGTTGTTTGAAATCACAGACTAAGTTTACAATGTTGTATGTTACATCTTATTCCAGCTGCCTTCCCCTGACTTGTCTCATGGCGCTGGATAAGCCACTTCTCCCTCTTCCCATGTTTTTCTTACTGGCATGCATGTTCTCTCTCACCCTGTTTCTTTTTTTATAAGTATTGTAGGTGCCTCGGGCCAGGAACAGCCTTTCTGCTCTATGTCCTACCATGGTAGAATGACCGATCTTCCTTAAAAACCTCTGGCTTCTACTGTAATAGTAATGAAAATCATAAATAGTAAATAACACCCCCATAAGCACTTTCTAGTTTACCACAAACAGCTTTTGTTCATAATAGACACCTTACTTGGTTTTTTTTTTAAAAAATGAATTAAAGCACGTGAAGTCAAGATAAAAATCCCAGAGTGCTCAGATACAATTAAAAAATAAATTGGCTCTCAGGAAGAAACACTGTGCACTTGAGTCGCTTGAAAGAAAAAAAGAAAGTGGGTAGAAATGCTGTATTGCTGTGTGGATGGAAAACATGTCAAATATGCATGAAACTCTTGGCCCAGGGGGTGGGGAGGTTGAGAAGTGGAATGCATTTTTTTTTTATCAGCTAAAAGAGACCATTTGCTTTCAGCCTCACCTCTAATCCTGATAAAAGAGTTTATTGAACTCAGATGCTTTTCAAAGAGAATTGAAGGGCATGCTCTAATTTTATTTCTCAGAGAAAGCTGAAATGATGATGTTGCCTTCATGTTCTCAGTGCTTCTTCAGAGTTGGAAAAAAAGCAGGAACAAAGCAGAAAAAAACCCACCCTGTCTACTCCCTCTTCCCAGGCCTGGTGACGGGGTGTTTTTATTAACTCTGTTTGTACTTCCATGCCCTCTAGTAAAGCGACATGGAATTCAGCACAAGGCTGTTATATCTCCTCTTGCACGAACTGTGGGGGACAGCCCATTCTGCTCGCTCTCTAGCTTTCACAGAACCAGGAACTCAAAAGCTTCTGAAGGAAGGAACCATGACTGGGGACTCTGCAGTTTCCCATTGCATCTGTGGTGATGAATCTCTTTTTAAAACATCACCATAACTGCTGTTTCAACTCCTGTTTCAGCCTTTGCTTTTTCAGCTCCTGTTGTATATCATGGCCTACTTCTCAGGGGTCTCTGGAAGACACAGGAAAGTGAGGTTGAGTATGTTATGGAGAAGCTTGCATATAGTTTAATAAATAAAAAAGTCTGTGTGTCTATTAGCAATTGCTTAAGGAAATAGGTATTGCACAAATTGGAAAAGGTGAAATACCACAGCAGGTTTTTACGCAACTTTTCTAGAAACCTTCCCCGTAAAATGCTGATGGACAAGCTGAAGACACTGGATGTGCTTGGGAAAGGTGTGTGATACTGTAATGGTTGTTTTAAAGCAATACTGAAGCACATCAGATTGAATTCATACAGCAAAGCATCTTATGCACATATTATGGTCATATGGGGATTTTTGTGGTTGTAAATCTTTATTCTCTTTTTTTTTTTTTATTTTACTTTCACGGACAATCAATAAATGAATGGAGTTGGGGATCTGAAGGAGCTTGTCCTTTTTTGTAGAGAATGAGTAGGTTTTCCATCCCTGTTTTTCTGCTTGTGACTCCTAAATGAAGTCATCGTACCTTCATGTCTGTTCTGGTTTGTTTTTTTTTTATAGACCAGCTTTATAGTCGGTCTGTAATACACACTCCTGTCATCTGAAACACCCCCTGTTCTGTTTGAAATTTACCATTTTCTTATTTGCTGAGGTTAAAAAAAAGAACCAACGTTGCTTGTATACCTTTTTATTATAAGACTGGAGTTATGTGAGAGGCTCTTTGAATGCCTTGGTAAAGACCATGGGAATGAGCAAACGGCCACTGAAAGCTCAGGAAGAGAAAAGAATGGTATGAAGACATTTCTTTTAGGTTTTTGGCAGTCAGTGGATCAGGTCCTGTATCATTTGTTACTCGGAGGTAGCGAACAATGCCTGCTGATTGATCTTTTTTGCTTAGTATGTAATATTGAAGAGTTGAAGGTTCTTCCATTGTATAAATTACTTCTGATTATTTTTTAGTTTCTCCTAATCCACTTGTAATTAAGAGAGGATGTAATGTTTCAATCAACTGCCAGTGGGGAAAGGTTAATTTAATAAGCTTGATCATTTATCAGCTAATAAATTGTAACAGGAAACGTCATTACTCTGTTACACTGTATGCTGTATACGCTGTTCTGATGTTTGTTTCTTATCCGCAACTTGTGAGCCTTCTTTTTTGTTTCTAATGGGTTTTCTGCCTCCTAGTTCAGTTTGCCAGTGTGGTAAATTTGTCCTTTCATATGGCAAGTCCTGTCCTTGTATTATGCATGAATCTTACTTCTTTTCAAGGCCTCCAGGTCTCCAGGTCCATAAATATTCCATGAATAGAAAGCCCCTTATGCTTCCCCTCTGGACTGGAAGTGGTTGAAAAAGAGAAGAGGTTACAGAAGTAAGGGGATGGGGCAAATGCTAAGCAATTCTTAAGTTAGCTCTTTTAAAAAAAAAACCAAACAGCTTTGTGTCTTTTTCCTTCCTTCCCCCTCTACTTACAGCACGTTTGAGCTGCTTTTTACACTGGAGTGGGGCAAGAAACTATTTTATTATTTAGTTCCTGACACTTCTGATGTCCTTGGAACAATTTTAGTGTCAAATATCAGAGAATGGGAGGAGGAAGGATGACAGTGGTTTGAAGTCATCTTGTTGTTAATAGGATGTTATTTGTGTAATTAGCCAGTGAAGATGTAATGATATAGCACAGAATGTGACTGTGGCATGCAGCATCAATAATAACAGGGGTGAAATATTTATGGTTTTCCTCTCCAGGTAACAGTTGTAGTTTTAGTTGTTCTTTTTTTACGCATCCATATGATGTTTCTTTGTCTTCATGCAGTTCAGTTGTTTTTATGTAGCTTTTGTAACTCTTAACTTCCCTTCCTATTGCCAGAGCAGCACCTGCTGGCTAGAATTGATATAATTGCAGTCTTTAGCAAATAATTTATCTCCTTTATTTCCTATTTATTCAGGACATTGCCATATCTGTTTCTTTCCTTAGATTTGAAAAGTTGTTCCAATTGCCAATGCAGAGAAGTCACCATCAGTACCTTGTGAAGGGTCTGATTTTTCTGCAGGAAGTTTGAAACAGTGTCCAGTGATGGGGTTAAAAGTACTTTTGTACTCTTTTCCCTGATACATAAGCTTTTCCTCCTAGACATATTTTTCAGGTCCTATCACAGTTCTCATGCCAAACTAGAGTATCTTTGAGCTTCATCTCTGTTCCTTAACCATACGTGAGCCAACTTTCCAAATGCCCACATGATCTGATGTTTGGGTCTGTTCACTAGATGCCATTACCTGAAAGAACAGTGATGGCGATACTGGAATGAAAAGCAATGACTAAGTCTGTGTGGGGAGTCTTTGTCCTTGTTGAGATGCAGTCAGTATTGCATTATCACGGAAGTGCTAATACGAATCCCTTAATGCATGGTAAGAGATGGAACGCGATGATGAGGGATACGCTTCCTGTACGATTCCCCCACTGAATTTGAACAAAAAAAGAAAATGAGGTACCTTTGCGCTTTTTAAGTTATATTGTAGATTTCTGAGAAAATCAGTTTTATCTGTCAAAATTAGAAATAAATAATGCAGAATGAAATGGCGTAGTGCCAGCTGATGTCCAGCTGGGATTTGCTTGAGGCACCATGCGGATGTTTTGTGGAAAAGCTGGATTTAGCCTGTCTGTAGACACTTAAAATTTTGGGAAAAGATATGCTTGGAACGTGGTGCAGTCTGGTACATGGCAAAGAGAGGAAATGCGTCTCAGAAACATTTTTATGAGGCTAAGTATGAGGTTTGTCTTTAGCAAGTGTGCTTTCATAGTGCCCAGAGAAGGGGAGCAGGGTTAGAGACTGGGGACCATCTTGTGTGGCCTCGGGCCGGAGAGCAGAATCTTAATGAGAGGAAAAATGATGAGTTGCCCCAGGAGTCCTGCAGCGCTTACCTCCCTTGGGCTCAGCAGCACTCACTGAGCTAGCTCAGGAGTTGCAGTATTTTAAGATCTTTATTTTAAAGCAGTGATTTATATGCTGAATTTTTGAGGAGTTTATTTCTTAGGTTAGTGGGGAGTCACATCTGGCAGTGGGATCTTGCTGGTTACTACATAACTGGTGAGCTGTGGCCCAAGCCCTACAGACTTTCCAAATTACGTAGAGACATAAAGTGACGTGGCTTGTACAGAGCTGTGGAAGAAGTTAGTGGCGATAAAAGACGGGGTTTAGATCTGCATTTCTCCACTTGCCCGTGCTGTCTGTTTAAATCATGTGAAGACAAGATAATGCTGCAAACAGTGACGGCAACAAAGAAATGATAATTAGACTGCTAAAAGCTAAATGCTTGCAAGTGTAAACGTAGTCTTCATTGAGATGTCTTTTGTACAACTACAGAAAATATGAATTTGTTCGAAGAGAGAATTTTCACGTTTAGAAACTCAAAGCTTTTCACCTTGCAGTTCATTGCTGTAGGTAACCGCTTCCTGTTTTTCCGTAGTTTGAAACCTCAAATCGTAAAAGTAAACTCTGTGTATCTCAGAAGTGTGCACGTCTCAATGCAACCACCTGCTACTCTCCGCTCTAGAAATAAATTTGACATTTCATAAGAGTTTGGTGAATGGTATGTTCAACTATTTAAAAATCTGAAATAAAAGCAAACAAAGTGAACAGATAATTTATTATGCTGTTTCATACTGAGAATTAAAAAAAATAAAGCAGCTCACTAAAGAGGTAAAAACTTCCTCTTATATGCACTTAACGTATTTTCTGTTGCTTTGCTTGCGTATGAGATGACTTAACCATGCGGTACAGTCCGTAAACTTAGCTGCACAGTGTTTACACTCGTTGTGTTTTGTCACCTTGTGTTCCTGCTCCCAAAAGGAGTAGCAAGGGCCAGACTGGATTTTTACAGAGCACAGCCTACTGTTCTCATCACTGTTCAACTTAACTGCTAACTATTCTATTACCTCTGTTCCTGAAATACAGAGATTTTTCAGGGTGGGGGCTGGAAGGAGGAAAGGAAAGAGTATTCTAGCCAGGAATGTGGGGTTAAACCTTTCTTTTCCTTGCTTTGCTTGGCGCTGCGCTGACCTCTGATAAACTCTAGGGGAGTTCAGGACTGGTGTGGAATTTGCTCATGTTTGAAAGCTTGCTGGTTTGAGCTGAGAATAATTCACTGAGCCACTTTCTGCTTGCTGATGAATGACTGAGATGGTGAAATTTAAAGGGGGAAAAGGAGTTGTAGAGAGGATTAATGGGGGAGGAGGGGAGAATTTTTGAACAGTTCTGTCAGCCCCATTTACATGGGCAATACTGTGTCCAGCGGCCATGTACACCGATCAGTCCTGATGTGGCTCTTGTGAAGAGAACCAGGTAACTAAACTGGTAATTAAGCTGTTGTAGGGGGAATGTGAGTGAAAGCCCTGGCATTACAGGAGTGTTTTTAGCATTAATCCTTAGTTGTTCTTTGAGCAGTTGCCCAAAGAGGTTTCAATTTGTGGAAACCCTTGAGCATGCATGTAAGATTTCATCTATTTATTTGTATAAATAATCAGTTTCCACCACAACCGTGCCTGCACCCTCCTCGCAGCCTGCAGACCCACTGTGTGTATGCTGGGCAACCAGAGCAGAAAGGAGTGCCAGCCCCGCAGTGCTCACACCTGGTCAGCTCAGGTGCGCTGGCTGGGAGAGTTATTTGAATTTCCATGTGTCTGCACACTAACAAGTACAAAACAAAGATGTTTTTTTGAGATCCTGATCTCTGGCCATTCCAGGACTGGGAGCTGCTTCTCATACCAGAGGATCATCGTCTGCTTTGGGGAGAGGTGGGTGGAAGCACAGCACGCTGTTTAGTCTCCGGAGCGCTGGGGAACTCTGCGATGTGCTTGAATGTTGTGTGGCTGGAGCAATCCCTCAGCATTCACCCCTTGTTTCCAAGAAGTTTGGCAAAGATATTTTTACTTAGATCCTGGAAAGATGCAGCTCCACCAGCGGCACAGCATGTTCTTCTGGCCTTATTAATGGAGAGGTAGGAAGTGTTCGTAAGGATTTCACAATGTCTTACAACATTTGACATGTAGTTCTTTAGTAGGAGAAGAGGACAAAGAGAAGGGAAAGTTGAAAGGCAATGCATCATGAAATAGACCCAAAGAGGTTATGTTTTTGTTTGTAAAGAAGCAGGTTACTTTACAGTACACCATGAATGAGGTAAAAACCACTTCCAAGCAAAAGCTTGAACAAAAAAAAGCTAGCCCCAAGTGAACCAGAAAGGCTTTTCATTGACATATGTGTTTTTAAATCCTTGTATTGCAACCTTTATAGTAATTCTTTTCTTCTTCAGGTTTTATTGTATGATTATTCCAAAACAAGCACTTGATTTTTGTGCCTAGTTTTGAGCCTTGTGACTTTATAGATATTGGCTTCCCTCTACTTTAGAAAAAGGTCAGTTGATTTCATAAACCTCTGCAATTCCTCATCTCACTGTTTAGGTGAGGCTAAACACAGAAACTCTTAATTCAACTAGAGATTTTTTCAGGCAGACATAAATGAGCAGAAACTGGAATTCATAGCTTTAACTGTAGTGTTTTCTCTGAGAGTCCAAGATAGTGCAGGTGTTGTTGAAGTAAACAACACAACTGTCAGCTAGTAGTTACATTTTAACATGGTTTTACAGTGAACTGATTTGAGCCAGACTATGTAAGCGCAGGTTAACAAGCTCTTTCTGTGACCTGCTGTATTCTTCCTGATAAAGCTCTGATCAGGTGCTGCCAATTGTGCCAAAAGGTGGTGTGATTTTGCAGCAACCAAGAAGCAGGATGGGACTTGCCAAATACTTGTATGCTTGTGACTGACGCCAGAACTAAAAAAAAAAAAAAAAAAAAAAACAAACCCAGCTGCTCTGGCTGCCTTATTGAAAATGTTGCTTTGTATTTTTCCTTCCTTTTTGTCTTGCTTTCTAACAATATCGCACAGTTGCAATGGCAGCCTCTAGCTGTCCAAATATCTGCAGGCTTTTTATGTTGTGTGGTTTATTGGGGGGGGGGGGGGGGAGGAGATTATGCAGAAATTCAGTCCTTTCCCCACCCCCATTCCCTCTTTCAGGAAGGGCAAGCCAGGTAGAAGATTTGGCACTCTTAAAATCTTTAATTTTTAAGCTGGGGGTGGAAGGAACCCAACAAAATTAGTCCACTGGTCTCCTCTTTCTTTACCCTCTTTCTGTTCCTGGTTTTCATACGTCCTTTCCCCTTGGATTCCTGTCAACTAGTTTCTGTACCATTTCATTGCCTAGAGCCAACGCTGCGGCTCCCAACCCAGGCCGGAGTGCAGCAATAAATCACACCCACTGCTCTGCGCTGGGAAGAAGGATGCTTTCACTGAGCTTGGGGCTTGTAATGCAGATTAACGTTTCAGCCTCTCCCGGGAATGCTGGGGAGAGCAGCGAGAGGGAGGGAGGGAGGCAGAGCTGTGTCTCCATTCAGGAGCTGTCTAGCTGTTTGTAACTCGCCTTTGTTGAGTCCCAGTCAGGTCTCCCTTAGGTCACACATTTCAACTTGTTTTGAATAAGGTAGAAGAGCCCTTGAGAGACTGCATTGCCAAAAAGGGCCCGGGGAGAGCAGGGAATGCACTGGGGGCTTGGGAAAGCAAAGGGAAGGAGAGCTAAAGCTCCTCAAGTGCCACGAATGAAGGTCAGAGGTCTCCTGTGACCTTGTGCTGCCTTCGTGACCTTTTTAAGGCTGTTGACTGTGATGATTTCACTGCCTGAGGGATCACTGGCATCTGCAGGCATTCCAGCAGCAGTTAAACACCTGTGCATTTGCTGCTGACATTACATTAGGACGAGTAATGAGGCTGGATATTAAATGTGTACCTTTCTGACTGGTCAGGAGAGAAAACAGGGGAGGGAAGCTATAGCATGTCTTGAGGCTTCTGAAATCCTCATAGGAAAAGTAAAGCACTCTCCCCTCAGCCCTGCTGCTGAGAGCAGGGAATGGAGAGTGGATGCAGCATCATAGTGTCTTTGCCCTCCTGCACTGTGGCCATGAGCTGAAAACTGTTACCCTGTTTTTACAGTTTTTACAGCCATGGCATAACTCCCTTGTGTCAGTTTCAGGTTCTTCCTAGAAGAATAAAAATTCAATAAAGCGTTCCCTGGGATAAATGCCCACATCTGGGCAAAAGTTTATTCCGTGGCCTCCAGTTCCGGATGATTTTTCTCTGTGCTGGAATCCAGAGCTCTGTGATGCCAGATTGTGTCCCATAGTAGCATATGGAGAGGGTGTGAAGGAATGCCTGTGACAGCCTGGGCTAGGAAAAATGTTGCTCTCCTCTGACTGCGGGCCAGGGCTGCTCTCAGCCAGCAAGCTGAAGGGCTGGGAAGCAAGGTCAAAATACGGGAGCTTTCTACCTTTAAATTCAGCAAATGAAATCCCCAGGGGATTAAATACATCTCTGCTCATTTCAGTTGTCAAAGAATTGTATGTGTTTTGAAGTTCCTTATGCAACTGATAATCCTATACCACCAACGCATACTTTTTTCAAACCAAATAAATGTCAGGCTATGATTGGCGAAACAAGCAATAATCCCAAGAGTGGGATAAAGGTGTCTCTACCTACAGTCTGATCTTGCAACAAACTGCACCTCCAAATCTAAATCCTTTTATGCTTGTATAGGGGAGAGTGGGCTTATCCTAATAGAATCTGAAGGGGCTGGACTGCTGAGAAGGGTGCCCATGTGCACCTCTAGCATGCCTGAAACCGATGCAAAATCTTTCTCTCAGAGTGCTTTTTCTCAACAAAGGCAGCTGTCATTTTGCTGTTGCTTTGAGCTCTGCTGAAATACGATTTACTGACTTGCACCGATGTTCAGAAAAATTGATGTCTCTTTGTTTACACAGTAGCATAAAGATGTGCTACCCTTTACAGACAGTTGGCAGGCTCCCGTACTGAGCAGCTGAGCTTGAGATGTTTTAGATGTGCCAGTGGAGACGCCTTCCTAAATTTTAGGAGGTGCTAAAATTATCCTCCTCTTCAACAGGCAAAGATGGGCTTCTGCTACCACTCCTGTCTTCTGATGCAAAAGTTACTAAAATAAGTGGAATAGTGATATTCTTTTTAACTTGGCTGAGATTTATGTGTGGACCTTTAAATATTCTATTTGTCACTGTTGGTTGAAGGACAAGATCAATGTCCCTCAAGTTTGTATTGAGTTTAATTGGAGGCATATTATGCTTCACTCTATCAATATGGAGTGTTCAAAATGAGTTTACCACGGTATAAAGAACAGTTAGCTGGGTTTTTTTTCAGCCCTAGGGAAACTATTGCAAGATTGTTTTATTCCTTTTGTTGCTGATGCACAGGACAATATTTTCATGAGCAGCATTCTCACTTCTGACAGTAGCTGGCCTATAAATCACTTTGGCATAAAAGTATTGTTTGGGACCTGAAAATTGCATGGATCTTACATAACTGTGCTCCTGCCACCGGGTCAGCAGTGTATGCACAGAAAGGCTGAGGGCTGCTTGGGCTGTTTTATATACACATGAATGAAACAGTAATTTTTTTTTCTTGTTCCCAGGTGTCCATGTGTTGGTTTTGTTATGTGTCTGTTTTCTTGCCTTCGCACGTCTGCAGGCATTGGTGTTCTTGCAGATTAGTCATGAAAGGATGTATGTTTGTGTGTTTCCTGTTTCACCATAGCTGTGCCTTATCTTGCTAGGACCCTTAGTGTTTTCACCTCCGTTCAGCATTTCTGTCCCTACTTGCTGTCCTTCTCCCTTGGCAGAGCTGCTATACACACTGAATTGGTTCAGGGTTATGCTCAGTCTGAATAGAAAACTTCCTTGGAGACTACAGTTCTGTCACTTTTACAGACAGCCACTGTGGGCCATTAGATACTGACTTTGAGCTGTCCTCCCTACTTCCTTCAGTATGTCATAAACATCCCTGGGCCCCAAAGCTTCCATTTTCTCCTGGTTCCACCAGCAGTGATGTCTCCTGTGCTGCCTGTGAGTCAAGTGACTCCCAAGAGGATTTTGGTTTTTAACTCCCTTCCTCTTCTCCTTTCCTGACATACAAAGTGTCTTGAGTGAAACAATCATGTTCGTAACAGTGAAGATTGGTGGTGGTGTTTTAGACACGAGAAGCAGTGAGCTGCTTTGGCATATTGCACCTTGGGATGTTATAATTGGCCACTAGGGCCTTCGCTGCTGCATGATCAAGTGAACAGGATAATAATGTCACAGCAGTCCCATGCGTTTGGGGTTTTTGACCATGAAAGTGTGTGGTGGGCAAAGGCCTATCGTATGTCATGGCTGGAGTAGTTTATTGAGGAAAACGATGGAAGGAAAAGGAGGAGGAATGTTTTTATTTGCTTTTTTAGTGATAGTGATAAAATTCATGGTTCTCACTCTGATAGGATGTCAGAGGATTTGCACCTATGTTGTATTTCCCTAATTCCTAAACAAGAATGAGAGTGAGACCTAGGTGGACTTCAAGTTCTGTACTGACGATGTTAAGACTCTTCCCTGTCTCCAAGTTTTAGAGCTGGATGCAAGTGTCATGACATGGAAGTTTATACCTTATTGAGATTTTGCATACCTACTGACCACTAAACCTCTTATGCTACTTTCTCTGATTTGTAAATAGATGTTTAGCTAAAGATTGTCTCTGTCTGAATACAGGTTTCATCACCAAAAGGCTTTTTGTAGACTGAAGATAGAGCAGAGGGGAGGAAAACTCAGGCAGACTTTTTGAAAGACTTTGGAAAAGGTTTAGTAACCACAGAATCTGCAGAGAATATACTTTTCAGGAGCTGACGTCCCTTTGTCAATTAAGACTTCTTTCTTTTGGAGTTGACAAACAGAAAAAGAAAAGCTTTATTTTAATGCAGTTCATGGGACTTCAGGGGAAACCAGGCTGGTGTTCAAGCTGCCCTGCAACCGGAAGGCGAATGAGACTTGTGAGTAAATGGACAAGCCATGAGCAGGGGACTCACGTTCTCAGTGCTGATTTCTTTGTCCTGACAATCGTACTAAGCCATTATGCACATGTACTCTGTAAGTCATTTTTAAGCCATTAATGCTATGGCGGAGGGAAGAGTAAATGGACTTAAGATCATCTTTTCTGTAGTGGGTTTTCTGTAGTATGGCTGCTGTCCCTCAGTGGGTTTTGTTTTGGTGGTTCATTGGCAAGTCTGGCACTGAAGTTTGGAGATGGCATGGGCAACTAAGAGGGAAGAGAAGGGCATTTGGCTGGCGTTGAGTGCTGGCCATGCTGACCTTCTGAACTGGTGGTACCTCACAGGCAGTGAAGTGGTGTGAGCAGGCAGCAACAGAGAGGTCTTATTCTGAACCTGTGCTGAGAGCTCAGCTTCAACCATTCAACTAATCAGCAACAGCATTTTGAAACCGGAGAAGAGCATATGTAGGACACAGTTTACTTGCCCTTCAAGTAAGATTATGATTTTACGAACAGTGACATATTCTCTGAAATAAGGCAGCGCTTTGGCTACTACAGTGCTTGTTCGCTCCGTCTGTGCCAGCGCAAGTCTGCTGCTGTAGTCAGAGAGATTCTGAGAAGAAATACTGAGGGACATCTGCAAAATCATTGTAATTTGGTGGAACAAAGTGGCATAAATGTGGGTGGGGTTTTTTCTGCTGAGCATCGTGTAAGCTAATGGTAGCAGACAGTTCCTGCTTTCTGATGCTTGCAGTTAAAGATGGGAGGAAAATAGGCACAGGAATGTGAAATAATGCTGCTATGGCGGTACAACAGGACAAGGATCTGGGAACCCTTGGGCTTTATGATTCAGCACACTCTCAACTAGACAGGGCTGCAGTTGTCTCACTGTACCACTTCCTTTTCATTCAAAGCAAACCTTTTGGTTCCCCTTTCTCATAACAAAACTATTTTCTTAATCCTAATATATACCTGAAAGGGAAAAAAAAACACTTTTCTTGTGAAGTTGGTAAAAATAGTACTAAATATTTTTGGTTTTCTGAAGTAAATGTGTCTGTAATGAAGTAACTCTGAGACATGCTCTGATCCTGCTCCTCAAGAACAAGCTGCACTGAACGCAGGGTGGGATTCTAAAAAGTGCGGGATGTTGATCTAGTTCTACAGTAACTGAAGTCAAAACAGTAACAGCAGGTTTATGTCTGTGCTTGCTTTGTTTGAGGAAAACAAAGAAAATTCCAGTCCCCCAAAACTGCCTGTTGGTTTCAAAGACCAAATGGAATGGCCGATGGATTCATAGATTTTCTTCTTGGTTCAGAAAAATATTTTTTAGTGTTTAGTAAAACAAATATTCCAGTATTGCACTTAAAAGCAATTCCAGGAAACAAAGGTATCACTTTTATTGCCTGAAAAGCTAACATTTTTGGAGACATCTGGTTACTATTTTTCAGTTTACTAAATATGGTAACTCCCAAAGTGGAATACTGAATGCTTTTTAAATGTGTATCGGGGAGAAAACTGTAATTTCATCCATGTCCATTATAAAATCAACCCAGTTCATACAGTAACAGAAAATGAAAAATCTTTATTGACAATTGAAAGGAATCAGTGTAGTTTAATTCCACACAAACCTTTTTATGAGTAATCGGAAAAAAGAAACCCATAGCATTTACCATATGGTTTTATTTCAATGAAATGTTAGCTTATTCTAGAAGCAGTGAAAGTCATCAAGGCTTTTGAAAAATGTTTTTTTAGTGGAACTGGTTTTCATCTTCTTTTCAGATTGCACAAGGGCTGTTGGGATAAGGTCTCGGCAGGTTCCTCTGCCAGCTGGCCTTGCACTGATTTCTGCATCTGATGCTGTGTGAGATCTTGCCCAGATCATATCATATTGTGCTTTATTCATCCCTGCCCATAGAAGGGAGACAATATTGCTGTACAAGTCTTTTGAGATTGAGGGGACGCTCTGCATAAATGCCAAGTGATGATATCATTTGAATCTGAGGTACAAAATTGAGTTGGTTCTTCTGTCACTTCATGCCCAAAGCTTTGGACTAAAACCCTGCTTAAAAGCTGAAACAAGGAGCTCTGCTGAATTGCCACACCCCACCAAGGCCCAGGTATGCAGAAAAGGTTGCCTTTTTGTTTCGTTTCCATAGGAAATTCCTTGCAGTGGAGAATGCTAACTGGGTTTTGCTCCCTTGTAGCATTTTGAAAATGCACCAAGAGAGTGTTTTAAATGGAGTATCATGGAATCATGGAATGGTTTGGGTTGGAAGGGACCTCAAAGATCATCTAGTGTCAACCCCCCTGCCATGGGCAGGGACACCCTCCACTTAGACCACGTTGCCCAAAGCCCCATCCAACCTGGCCTTGAACACTTCCAGGGATGGGGCATCCACAACCTCTCTGGGCAGCCTGTTCCAGTGCCTCACCACTCTAGATGTTAGAAAGAAATTCTTTACTGTTAATCTAAATCGACCCTCCTTCAGCTTAAACCCATTACCCCTTGTCCTGTCACTACACACTCCCTGATAATGAGCCCCTCACCATCTTTCCTGGAGGCCCCTTCAGAAACTGGTAAGCCGCGATTAGATCTCCCCGGGGCCGCCTTTTCTCCAGGCTGAACAGTCCCAACTCTCTCAGCCTGTCCTCATAGGAGAGGTGCTCCAGCCCTCTGATCAGCTTCGTGGCCTCCTCTGGACTCGCTCCAACAGCTCCATGTCTCTCCTGTACTGGGGCCCCCAGAGCTGGACGCAGTACTCCAGGTGGGGTACATCATATTGTGGTGTTGTGCAATTATTAAAAGTCAGAACCTAAGCTAGGAAGAAGTTCACATTGTAGACGTTTAATTTTGTTGTCTCTTCCTCTTACCAATACCTTTGTCTGCTTTTTGTTTCCTCGTTGCTCCTGCTGCATCTGTCAGCCTGGGAGAGTTTGCATGATTTCCTTGGCAATGCAACATACCTCTAATCTTAATGCCTATTACTACCTGGCTCTGGGATCATATGTAGGTTTCTCTAATACACTGCGGAAGGTGGCCAGCAACAATCTTTCTTCTTTATACCTCTGTGGCTCTAATCCTGCAGAAGTCCTCGCTTGTAAAGATAAAGGTACATTTATCCTCCTTAATGAGGCAGCAGGTCTGGAACTGCAAATCGGTACTGAGTTATGTCAGCAGAACCATACAGTGACTAAAATGTTATTGCTGATAAAGACCAAGGGGTACTGAAGGAGCTCTAGCTCATATTCATTTGTAAATTATGTTAGAATTAAGAAAAAAGCAAAGAAAATTCTAGTTTTGCCAGCACAGAGTGACATACACACAATATTATGTGGGCTGGTAGTGAGGGGAGGAAGTCCTTCAAATTGGGGAGGAGAGGGTCATAATTTGCTTGGTTGATTTTAAACCTCTGGCCCTGGAGGACATAGTCCCAATTATGCAAAAAGGCAGATTAGGAAGCAAGTGCTCTTCCCCGGGCAATGGTCGAGGTCTGTGCGATGGAGCACTGATGATGTGCTGCTGCCCTGGCCATTCAGGCAGTGTGACCCTCACCCTGATCCGTGGCTCCCGGCTTGTCTTTGTGGTTACATGAAGGAAGCTTTGTACTTTGGGTTCTGGATTATCTCAGGTTCAAAATTCAAACATTAATGATTAAGCCAAACATGCCGAGGTTATTTAATTGTTTTTTGTTTGTTTGGGTTTTGTGGTTTTGATATTTTTTAACTTTTTCTGATTAATCTCGTGGATTAAGAGGAGCTGTTCTTCTTTCCTCCTTAATGTTTTTTTCTTTTTCTTTTCCTCAGCACCTTTTGTTCTCATAAGCACCTGCCCTGATTTCTAGCCATAGACAGCCTTCCTGGAGAACAGCCAGGCTTAAACCTTTGAATACTAGAGTACAGCTATCCTGGGCCAGGTTAAAAGTCTAGCTTAAAACAATGTCTCCAATGCTGGTCATAAAGAGATCTCTACAGATAACTAAAACAAGGCAGGGGTGTATGCTTCCCCTAAGTAAATTCTTGTAGTCTTCCACTATTTTAGCTCAAGAGATTTCCTGAACTAGATGTAGTTTCTACTGTATTTAGTAATTCTCAGTGGATTTGTCATCTTTGAATTTCCCCAGTCTGCCAATAGTATGGCTATCCTTGGCAGTGCTTTCTATAAGTGCCTATGTTTCTATATTGCCCACAGCACGATGGATTTACTTACTGTTCTTTATTTTGAATTTGGTTCACAATCTCTTCATCTGCTGCCCCAGCTCTGAGATCGAACAAGATGGAGAACAGCTGATCCTCCTCTGTTCACTGAAAGCCTGGTTGAATGTGATGGGAGTTGGTGGCCATTTTTAAACAAGAATGATTTCATTTGTTTGAGCTAACAAAGAGGTTACAAGGAAGTTTTGTGTCAAAGCAATGGCAAGACTCAAGATAAAGTCATAGTAAGATTTGGCAGGAATAAGATTATGAAAATGAAAGACTATGGAAGAGAAGACATTGGGGAGCAATGGTATCATCATCTGCTGGTTGGAAATGTCCATCCCTGAGTTAGGGAAAGAAAGAAGAAAGGTAGATTTGGCTGAAGTGAAAATGTGTATAGTTGAGGTAAATACAACACAACCTTTTTCCAGTTGACATTGATTGCAATAGAAATGTAGGTGATTGTGAGTTACTGCAGCTAGTGGCACTGAGTGCTAGCTGTTCCCCTACAAAATCTTTGATAAGAATTAAGATTTTTGCCATACAATGGGATGAAAGAATGAGTTTATATTGTATTAAATAAATATCATTGTAATAGGAGCCTCAATAAAGAAAAAAACAGTGCAAAATAAAGATATTTTGAAGATTACTCATTTTCCTGTTTTTTTTTTTTCCTTTCCTCCCAAGGCAGGGTGTTTTTTTTCCCTGCTGATTATCTGCTCTTGAAATTTGCTCCAGGCTTAGTGCAGCTAAGAATTAATGGAGTCAATAGGAATCAAGTTCCTAAAACTGCTTAATCGACATCAATGAGACCTGAAGGCGAAGTCAGGCCTTTGTGCCCAAGGCATCTGTGTTGAGTCTGTGGAGAAAGAGTCTTAGGTGGGCAGCTCCTGTGAGCCTTGCAGGTGGAGTTGTGTTCTGTCCATGGTGCGCTATGGATTTGGTTTTAGTTCTCTGCTGCTTGTGTCAACTCATCTGCATGCATCGTGCTGCTCCTAAACCAACACATGCAAAACGGCATTCTATTGAGTAGAATTAATTTGTTAAACTTTGCTTACTCAAATAAAGGTTGAGTCTGATTTGTTTGGGGTGCTCTTAGCTCCCATTGTCAAGCTAACTGGAATTGCCTATCTTTGAACTAATTTATTCCCTCTTTTTTTTTTCTTTTTTTCATGTTTCCTTGATGTCTTCTGACATGAACCTGTTTCACCATTTGATGCGGTTTAGGTAAGTGTATATGCTCTAAAGGAGTGTTGTTTTGTTGTGGGATTTTTTTTTTTAATTCCCTTCCTGTCCCCATTTTGTACATCATGCAGCATTTTGTGACCTGTTTCTTCCACAGTTAGGAAGCAATTTTTGCAGTGTCACATTATTTTTCCATGGGCTGAGCTATGATGCTACACCCTCCGGGTCTCTTCACCTCCAGGTTTGGAAAGGAAGATGACCTCACAGGCTCTTTATGATGATGCCATCATTAGGCCTCCAGCCTTAGTGAGGGTAGCAGCTCCCTGCTGTGACGCAAGGAGAGCATCTCTAGATAAAACACTGGGTAATATGGAAGTGCTGTCACACAGGGTTAGCACACAGCTGATGAGAAAAGCTTTATGATGTTACCTAAGTGATTGCTGTGTAAAAGCCACATTCTCTTACCTAGAATTCTAGTTTTGTCATTTGTTTTCCCCCTTTTTTTGTGTGTCTACAAAGCAAAGATGTATGTTGTTTAGTATGGGACCTTCGTATGTGTTCAGCGTCTACACCACTTGCAAGCTAAATAGGAGCTGGAGATTTTTTAAAATTCTCAATAAACGTAAATCTTAAATAGTGGTTCCTGAAGCTTACCTTGAAGGGCTTCTTGAAAACCTCACCCTTTTAGGAAATGTATATACTTTCGAAGAGAGAAATCTATGTCACCATAAATGCAGACAGAAATCATTTTCCTATTGAACGATAGTGCTACCATCTGATGATGACTTTAAAATGTTATTATATATAGCCTTTTTTTTTAATTTAAAATAAAGTGCTTTTTTAGGTTTTAAGCACGTCTAGACATACAGAATATGCTGGCATCTATTGAGAATGTTAATATAGCTGTGTGACCAAGATGAGTGACACATTTGCTATGATTGGGCAACTAACTTAGGTACCTATAATCTACTGGTGATAGCAGCTTTAATTGTGATCAGTGTGTGACTTTTTAATGGATTTTTTTTTTTGTAAGAAAAATACAGAATGTGGAGATACTGACATACTAGGACAGGATTTTACTCTTACATGATGTAATAGAGTAGTTACTGACTTCACTGAACCACAGTGGATTTCCACTGATAGAAATGAGGCATAATTTGAATTGCAGAATAAGGATGCATGAACTGTCTTTCCTTCATGAGTATTTATGTGTGAGAAATATCACTTTACATGCAGTTATGGAAAGCCTGCATGCATAATGTGGGATCCCATATGCTTGACAAAAGAGAAAGTACAGAGGACAGCCTACTTGTTAGATTTCCTATGTAGGAAATGGATACCTTGTGGATTTAACATTGAGATCTTCTCTGCACCGCAAAGCTAGCTAGTTTTCCTACTCACTTCTGTGAGGGAGGCTGTGAGGTGAGAAAAAAAGAAGTGGAAAGGAAAATAGGGGACCACGTTCCTTGACTGTAAGCGTTGTCTTTATGGGCAAACCAGGACAGACCAGTTTAGAATTCACGTTCCAGAAATCCCGGCCCATCAGCAGAGTGGCTGCTCCCAGAAACAGATGGCAAGGCTGCCCCAGAGCCTGTGAGGCGCTTCGCGTGCTGGCTGACGTCTCCCCGCGCGCCGTGTGTCGGCGTGGGCGCAAGGCTGAGGCAGCCAGCAGGGAGAGGAGGGGAGGGGAAAGGAGCTCAGCTCTGGAGGCAGATGTGCACCTGCCCATCCCCTCTTGCAAGGGAAAAATGGGATACTCTGCCTCTCTGCACAGGTTCAAGTGCGAAACCAAACGTGAGCTGCCAACCAGCTGTCTGCAGAGAAACAAATGACTTTCGGCAGCTCTGTGAGCATTGCTATGATTCTTTTCAGAGACAGTTGTTCCCACCAAAAAGGACTTTTCTGCAGAAGGCGTAACACTAACCACATCTGTCTTGCTGTGCTCAGAGAAATGGCAAAAGCAGAAGGGCTTTGTCTTCACCACAGAAAGTTTGGCAACTGAGCCCCAACACATCACACTGACGCATGGAAAAATGTATCGCTAACCACGCACGTTTACGCAGTACTTCTGCAAGGACTGTACTTGCTTCAGCGAAGCTAAATGCTATGTCACACGCCATCATCTCATTTTCTACCCAAGCAGTAGCAGCAGATTCTGCTCATTTGTCTCAGCTGTCCAACTCCCACAGTCCCATGTTCCCCAGCTAGAGCTGAGGTGACATAGCTTGTTGAAATTCTATCCCCACGTGTTCTTGTAGCATTAAACGAACAATTTTTCATTACCTGCACTTTCTTGACAGCTCCAACTTATTACCCATTGTTGTATGCTCTGCTAGAAAGCCTCTTTGGAGCCCATCTTGCCGAAGCTGCTTTGCAGAGAGGGATTTTGGGTGACTGTGGGTTGGCGACTTGTGAACATATGGAGAGAAGGGGAGAATTCAGCACAGTCATCTTCTGTAATTTGAAACACTCTGTTCTGTGGCAGCCAGTTTGAGTATCCATGGTGTATCAACAGCTCTAAAAGTCATTGCCAGGGAGAAAGGAAAAAGATCTGTAGCTCCTATTAACAAGGTGGTTAGGAAGAGCAGAAGGTACTCTAGGTTATTAAAGATACTCCCTTTTAAAAGAACTGAACCATGCTATTGTTGCCTGTCTGATGTGTGGAGCAGTTCTGAGGAGCTGAGCACCAGTCTGGGGGGGGACCAGGATAAAGAGCTCATCAGCCCTGCTGTCCAGTGTCAGAGCAGTTGTGCCTAAACCCATCCTGGGGTCTCATAATCCTGCTCAGGGGCTATGTGCTGCAGAGACAACGAGGAGGAATGTTTGGGCAGGACACAGCTCTGAAGGGGGCTATGCATCATTTATGCTGTAGTAGTGCTGAAAAGACTTGATTATTTTAGCTCCTGTGTTGTGCTAGGTTCAGAACAAACCATGTAATTAATGACTGATTCAGCTTAAATTTGTCATCTCATTCAAGGATGAGTCAAAGAGGCAAGGGCTGGGATGAAGGAGGACAGGTAACATGCAGACCAGCCACAGACAACAGCAGCAATTGCTTTCGGCTCGATCATTGCAGCTTTTGCTGGTGATGCGAGGGGCTGGTGTTGCATGTTCTATTACTTGGGAAACGTGACCCCAGAATTGATGGTCTTAAATTTTGGCCAGGGAGCTTGTGCTGATACTAGAAAAAATGGTGAGTTTAGGCAAACACTGGAATAGGTTTCGTGAGTGTATGTGTGGGGAATTTGCTCAGAGTTTAAGGACCAGCTGGGCAAATGTTCTATCAAAAAAGTTTTAGGTAGAGTTGAATCTGTCTTGTTAGCAGTGTCTCTTCAGGGTCTTTAAGCACTCTTTATGCTCTCCTCCTGTCCTCTTTCCTAAGTCTATCTCTCCAACCACTTCTGCTTGTGCAAAAAGACAAAACACAGTCCTGAGAGAGGAAACAGCCTCTCTCTACGTGTTCTGATCTCTCCAGCTGTGAAATCAAAGCAGAGTAGTCTGCTAGCTTGGTCAGTTCTGGTGAACTTTAGCAGTTGTGACCTGAATCCATCTCTTTTTTTATTTTTTTTTTTAAATGTTCAGCATAAAATACATTTCCAGAGGCTCCAAGACTCCAGACTACCTGACAGAATAGAAGCAGGATAGTTATTAGCGTGTTACCTCTTCTTTAAAATCCTCTCATTGACTTTCCCCACTGTTGCCCAATTCCTTCTGTGGATTGCCGTGACACTTCACCAAGCTAATAAGCGGAGCAAAGAAAAACAAGATTTCAGGACATGTATTTCACTTCATGTGCCATGTACTTAGTGTGATGTACATTTTGCTTTGCAATTAGGCAGTATGCTTATGTACTCTAATCTAGAGCAATTTTTGCTCTATTAATAACCTATTAGAAGCCTGCAGCGTGTTCCCTATACATCACCACTTCACAAATTAGTGAATTTTATCTCACAAATTCATACAAACTGAAATTATAACAAAAAAGGGTGAGAAAGATCGGCGTTGTTGGTTTTTTGGGTTTTTTTAGAAAAGGTAAAATCTGACCTCATGATCACAAACAATGACTCTTGAAAATTACAAATACTGAATATCGCCCATTTCAGGCCTTGGTACTTTCCACCTCCCTATGCAGTCAGGCAAAGTGTACACACTCCAGTTTGGTTCGCTTGCCTACTGCTAGCAGCAGTCCTGTAAATCACAGCCTCAGGTAGCATTGCTTGTCATTCCAGCTGTACTGCAAATCTCCTGGCCCTTTGAGCCCACGTGCTATTAAATACCTTGCCCTGGCTTTTATAAATGGTGTGCAGAAAAGAGGCAGAGATGATGATACCTCTGCTGCTGATTGCACTGTCATTGTGGGTCATTAATCTCTGCCTGGCTTTGAGCCTTCCAAATGAGCGCTCTGCCATTGCTCTGCACCTGCCACAGCTGTAGCTGCGTATCTGCAGGATCCAGGCCTGGCTTTGTGAACCTCAGGAGCAGGGGGAACGCAGGACTGCAGACAATCATGGCAAGAACAGGGTCCACGAATATGTCTGTCCACCTGTGGACATTTAGCTGCCTGGTAATCGTCCAAAGTAACTGGTTTCCAGAGTGACTTACCATGATGAGCTGTTGTGTTTTCAGCCAGGGCAATCACCACTGATTTTTGTACCAGTAGAGAGACTCTTACACAGGCAATCTGGGACTTACACGTTAAGACTGGTGTCTGGTCTAGATACACAGGAAAATTTCCTTAACTTGAAGTTGTGCGGTTACATCAGCTCTGCCTGAGTTGCTGATGGGCAGCAGCTTGGTCCCAGCAACCGGTACCTATGGGCCAAGTGGCCCCTGGGACTCTGCTGCTGCTGGACTCCATGGAGTGGGTTATTCCATAATCTAGGAGGCAGCCAAGGGCGTCTTGTAGACCTGAACCAAAGCTGACGATACTGCTTGCTGTCTGTCTATAGACTGTTCATTGGGCTCTCTGGCCTATGAGGTTTTGGCACACTTGATGGATTTCTGCAGAACGCATTGTCTGATCGTTGAAGGAAAGCTGGCTTTCCCTCCAGTCTCCATTTTGAGAAAGTCACAGGCACAAGTTAGCGTAGTTCCCAGAGCAGCCCTTCCTCCAGGACACTTTGCGATGCCTCGACAGCCTCGCAGACTCTCTCACAAGGCACGCCTGTGCTGGGAAGCATGGGGACATGCTCACAGGATGCTCTGCCAGTGGTGGCTGAGCTGGGTATTGACCTGTGAAACAAGCAGGGCAGGGCTGGTGAAAAAGCATGCCTGCAGCTCAGCAGAATTGACTACGGGTAGAAAGAGTTGCTCAAAGGAAGGTAGTTTGTTGGAACAGATTCAACTGAAAATTTGAGTCAATATCCTTTTTCAGTAGCTTTTTCTGCATTTCAGTATTTCTACTTAGTTCTCCTGTCTATTTTACTTTTTTATAGCTTTTTTCCTGTTTTTAGAAAAACAGCTCATTTATTTTGAAGAGTTGAAATAGTATTTGTTCAGTTTCTGCTACTTTTAGCACAGATTTGTCCTTCCTACATTCCCACATAATCTTTTTTTCCTGTAGAGAGAATGCCTGAGTTTTTGAGCCAGGTCCAAATGCAAAATCAATAAAAGCTCATTGCTGTACATGTCTTCACATTAGAGCTCATCAAGTGAGACTCTGGTGGGAAGAAGCTTGCTTCTAGCCCCTTATCAGCCAGCCACCATGCTCCTCGGGTTTGGGGCCAGTACCCCACAGCACAAAAGAAAAAGTGCTAAACAGCAATGGAATTAAGATTGCTTCATAATTTAGATGATTTACCATCAAGTCACAATACTAATCTTTCTCCTTTCCTTCTGAAAATCAAACAGAGCAGCCTTTGGAAATCTTTTCTGCAGGGATTTTGCTCACTGACTATGAGACAGGCTATCTAAACAGGTCGTTCATTAATTATTATTATTATTAATGCATGTGTGTGATGCCTCTTGACAGTTCCTCAGTAGTGAGTGCTTGGGGTTTGTTTTTTTTTTTTTTTTTCCTCCTTTAGCCTTCCAGTTTCTTTCAGAAAAGTAATGTAAAAGAGAGACTCATGTGCGTTTGGATTTTTTTTTCCATTCCTTAATTCTGCGTACTTCATTTTTGAGTCATCTATCTCTCCTAAGAGATGAATTTTGAAGGTTGTGAACTTTGCAGCTTACTGGGAAATCCTCTTCTGTAGCCAACAGAGTCAGGATTTATTATCTTTCCTGCAGTTCTTTCTGGAAGGAGAAAATAAATAGATTTGGTGGGGAAACTGGTTCTGGGCAATGAGAATAGGAAGCTTAAAAAATTAAAACAGACATAGAAGGCACTGTAGCATCAAGGCTGTATTTTAGCTGAAATAGTTTCTGTCTCTTATTTCATTTCTAATTCCCCAAATGCAAATGGAGTTTTTACATATTCAAGGAGGCTTTTGCATTTGGAGTCTGGGTTTTGATGTTTGGGGCGTTCTTCCCAAGAAATAGGCCAGAAACACCAGCTTCAAACGCGTGCACTGCCCGAGGCATTCCCCATGACCAGCATTTCAGACACCCGCTGCCCCAGCTCAAGATCTCTGGGGATAACATGTTGCCTAGAAAATGGTGCGTAAAGAATGAATGTCGATTACACAACAGAAGTTGAATAAATAGGATAGGGGGAGGTGGGTTTTTATGACACCATCTGCTTCTGTGATCTGGAGCTTCAATGTAAAATCATGGCTCAAGCTCTATACTATAGGTTAACAAAAGCCTTTAAATAGGGTAACTAATGGCTCAAACGTATCTTCGCTTGTAAGGTTAAGACCCACAAGTCATCATTTGTAGGAAAGTGGGGGGTGGATTGGTCACTGGAGAGGAAAGACATTAAATTAAATGTGGTGGAGCAGCCACATGGGACCCCTTAATAGTTTCTGAGTATTATTTTTCTTAATGAAATGCAGCTTAATGCAATCCCACCCTCATGGCTTGACAAACGTCGACTCTGGCCCTACGAAGGTTGTCATGTCACTACTGCCTTTTAAATGATTCTGCACACCCTCTGCTCTATGCTGCTTCCTTGTCACTTGCAGCCCCTGGTTTTTGACATAAACAAGGGAGTATGTCAGTGGGAAGCTGGGACTGTCAGGCCTTTCAGTTTTGCTTCTCACCTCGTTGCTTTCTTACAACAAAAAATGAGATATATTTAAAGTGGGGATTGTACAGAGACCCAGTGGTGCATTAAAAACAGGCAGCAAAATTGGGGGGGAAAACATCTGTGGAATATGAAATATGAATGGGGATCTGAGCCTCTGGAGGTCATGTTCGAACAGGCAGTGTTGTATGAGGTGGATCCAAGCGAGCATCAGCCCTGGGTTCATCTGCTGGTCAGGACTCAGAGACAGCGTTGCTTTTTTGGGAGCAGTGAGTAGAAGTGGGTCAAATGCAGGCTGCCTGATTGATTTTAAGAGCCATTTTAGGAAGGCTGAAAGAACTTTGATATTAAACATGTCTTTTTAGCAAGACCAAAGGCCACAAAGCATCCTAATAATTTTTATGAGAGTGTGTTTAAACACAGCCAAGGCAAGGCTGCTACTGACCATTACTCATCAACAGGAGTACCTCACAGATGAAACGCTATGCTTTCTCCTCTAACAGCTCAGTCCTGGTTTCCCTTAAGAAGGAATTTTAGTAGTGTGTTTCTTTAACCTCCTCCAGAAGAGTTTGTCCTTCAACCCTCCTAGCTTTCTGTGCAGGAACTGTCATTTTTTCCTGCTCTGTCTTTGGTGGGGAAGGAGTGATCCCCCTTACTCACCTCCTCTTCAGACCTGGAGATAAATTAGACCAGAGACTCCTGCACACAGCTCATCCCAGAACCTGCCCACCATTTAGGGAACACTTACATGTTAGTTTTAATGCTTCCAGGTCTCACACCATTCAACTGACTGCAAAATATTTTCCTGCAAGTTGGCTCTTTCAGGAGGCAGCCTTCAGCGCCTGTTAACTGTGTACTTGGTGACACTTGCTTCTGTTGCCTGGGCCAATTGCTAAAAGATCCAGATACATCCATCTCCTCATCTTGTCTTCCTTCACACCAATGAAGCATGTATGCTTCTGGAGTCTCACCACTATTTCTCGTCTCAAAGGCAGTGTTAGATGGAGCCATTGCTCTGCTTCATGAGTCTGCACATAGGTGGCAGAGGAATTACGGGGTTCTTTGGGCAAGAGCAGTCTACTGTGTGTATCATATAGCGAGCGCCCTGTTTAATAACTGAACAGGCAAGGAGTGGGGGAGAGGGTGTATTATCATCATGGTTTGTCTCTTGTAACTGAGGCACAGAATTTAAATGGCTTGTCAAATGTCTGCAGCATTGAGGTAGTTGGGTTTTCTGCTTTCTCTATATTCAGTCTCTTCTTTCACAAAATTATTATTGTTTTGAGGTGAAATGCTTTTAGTTCTGGCCAAAATATTTTTAGGAATGAAAAGCTTTTGGCTTCCTCTTAGAAGCATTTGGGGAGGAAACAGTATCTAATAGTGTTACTGAGATAGGCGCTGGGCTCAGTAGGAGCACAAGGGAAGCTGATTGGAATTGAGAAGCAGCGGGAAAAGAAGAGTAGAGTTGACAACATGGTCTAAAAGATTTCTCATTTTCACCTAAGTATGAGGGGAAGAAGGTCAAAAAATCTGTCAGTTCAAACTAAGTGTGTCTGCAAGTGAATGCAACTGAAGTGTCCCACTACATCAGTATCCTTGTTCCTCTCATGCTATTGTTTTCCTGATTTACTTTGACGTCATATTAAATGTGCATATGCAAAATGAATTTATTTACCTAGGCGAGTCCCTTACTCGTAAGTTAATGCGTATTAGCACTGATAGGGCTAGTCCAACAAAGTCTGACGAGTCCTTTAAAAGTAAAAGCAGAGAGTGCTTACAAACCTATGGAAATGGATTGTGAGATTTAAAATGACTCTCCTACCCTGCAGCACGGTTCAGCTATAGCCTAGCTGTAATTCTTCAGAGAACTGCTCAAAGTCTTCCCTTCCTTAAGGGCTGTGCTAATCAACATAATCTGCTTTATGCAACAGGACTGGTAGTCTAATTGATGTGTCCATATAAAAGAAAATTCTGATAGTGGAACAGAATTTCATACCCTAGTTGGCATCTCAACAAAGAGGCATGAGACTGACTGGGCATGAAATCAGAATTACCTTTACACCCTGTGATGGCGGTTCTCCCAGGGCATGGCCGTGCAACGGCGGGGCATGCTCACAGTTGCAAACTTACTGCTTCTGGAGGCAGAAAAACTGTCGAAGCTGGCACAGTTTCAAAATAAAAATTGTCTGCGGAGACACAGTGAATGCCATAGTCCAGCAGAATTCCTTGAATACTCATCAGAAAACTAAATGCCACTTGTTGAAAGGACTTGGCATCTACTGCAGTGAAAAAATGTGCGTCAGGAACTGAGCAGTTGCACTGTCCAGTGTGTGTATGTAGCAAATCAGGTTTTCATATGTAGTAGAATCAACACGCTGAGTGCCTGCACCTGGGAGCCCAGCAAAGTGGAGAATTGGTTCAGAGCTTTTTGTAAAGGTGGTTCCCAAGGGGCAGTTCCCTCTTGCGCTGCTGCTAATAAGGCTTTTGTCTCTTGTCCCACCTGCAAGAGTCCTTGGAACAGCTGCAGGCTGTGGATTTCCATATCCCACCAGCAGACTCAGCTGTGTCCTGGGAAGATCCATCTGCATATTTCTCCTTAGGGGAAGCTGATTCTTTGATTGCATGTGCTGTCCCACCAAGGGCTGGCTTTTGCTAGGGACAGTTAATAACAAATAGGTGTCTCTAGAGAGGCCTTTCAAGCTAGGGACCCTCTGTTTGGTCTCGTTTTGGTAACGTAAAGGTGAAAGGCCAGGGAATTCATCCATTGAAGGATTCTCTTAGGAAAGAGAATATGTCATGTAATTAAATAACCGTCCCCACAAGGTTTTCAGGGATAACAAGCAGCACTCAAAGCAGACGCTTCACTAAAAGGTATATTCAGGTAAGCTGCACTCATACTATAACCTGCTTAAGGCAGGTGAAAGTCCTTGAGGTTATGGTGAGGGAATGATATTGTAATTCTGGCCTCTTTGTTAGTATAGGTGGAACTCGTAGGCCCAAGTGTGGTCATAACTGGGTATGTGTGCAAGCCCCATCTTAAACCTTTGAGCTTGTTTTAAAGCTAATCCATTTGTGCTTAATTTACAAACAGCTGGTTGATTTAAAGGGATTTTCGTACTGAAGTAAACAAGAAGAACATTTACACAAGGAGTAAACTATCCTGCCGTAAATTCTCTTTGCAATTGTTGTAGCTATTTGTTTGAATTAGATCTTAACTTCCCCAGTGCACAGCTAATCCCTCTTGATCCTATAGTGAAGTCATGATCCTGTGTTTGATGTCACCATCTGTTGCCATAGAAGCAACTGTGATGCTGCAAATTAAACTTTATGACTTCATGGCAAGATAACAGCACGTCTTCAGCTGCTTGCAAAAGTAGTTAGGCGTATTTCCATGAACTATATGAAAAATGTGCTGGTTTAGATTTTGTCTAAATACAGTTCTTGGAAAGCTTATGAACAGGGAGGGCTTGGAATAACACACTGAATAAAAGGGCGGAAAAGAATCCCAAGGCTCGTATCAAATTTGAGGTTTTAAAAAAAAAAAAAAAATCCCCTGGCAAGTAATTCATGCTTGGCAGGAACCACGTCTGTTAAAAGGTTAGTGTGGTTGCAAACAGGATCAAAATAGAAACAGTTTAAAACTCAGGCACTGTACAGATATCTCCTCTTCTGACTATAGAGAAAAGCTCTCATGATCTCACCTGGCAGTGTGCAACAGCTGTTGATAATGACAATTTCAGTAATTGTCATAGAAATATACAGTCAGGGATTACAAAAGCTTGAACTAGAATATGATGTTATTTTTTTTTCCTGAAGCATTTAAATTGCTTAGGAAATCACACTTTTAGGTGTCTGACCCACTTTGCAAAAAATCTTCCTTTTCATAAATTAGAAGAATGGGTTTTGCTTCCAAAAGATCAGGTTGTGGGATTTTTGACTGAACGGCAGGGGAAGGAAAGGCTAAGTTCAGTGGTGCAGGAGGACAGCAATGGCGATACAGATGCACCTGCACAAGCGAGCTCCTGCTACCCCTCGCTGTCCTGCCAACGGGAAGAGGCTGCAGAGGATGTGAGGTAAAATGAAGAAGAAATTCTTGTTTTCCTTTTTACTGTACAGAAGACAAGGAAATAGAAAGTTTAATTTTTTTTTTTTCCTCTGCTGGCAGGGAAAAAAGCTGCTGAGTCCTAAATTAGGAACTGTTTTATTTGTTTATTTTTAATTGGCCTTTCCTTCCATCAATCACTTCCTTAAGATTTCCTACCTATTTCCCTCTTCAGAATGGATATTGAGTTTCAGTATCTTCTAATTCTGTATCTTGAGTGACAAAGACTAAATCATCTTACCAGAGCAACCAGGAGTAATACACTGATGTCAAAAATAACTTGATAGACTATTGATGGCACAATGCTATCTGATGGGGAAGGTGAGAGTGCCCAGTGAAGTTCAAGGAGTGCTCTGTACCCACATGCAGAGGCTCAATTCTGCTCTTTCTGTCCTTAAGCAGGTGTACTGCACATGTCAAATACTCCATGTGCTCATCGTCACCCGCTTGCCCTTGTCTGTATTTGAGGATGGTGGCTCAAAATAGATGGTTTCCAGACATTGTTACAGTTAAAAAGAAGAGGCAGTTTGTAGTGCTTTAAGTGAGGATGCAGAATATTATATGTGGGGTTCGTTTGCCTTTCTGTTGAAGACTGAGCATCTTGGGTAAGAAAAGGTTGTATTGTCCATCCTGTTCAGCTGCTGCAGGGTTGTTCCCTCTGATGTATTCGTGGTTAAATTATTTAGATCACTGAGTTGACTTCTCTGATAAGCACACAGCTCTAATAAGTGAGTCAAAGGGTTACTTGAACAGTTTCTTTAAGGGGAGACACTAATTCTGGCTTCTCTTGCCATGTGTCTCCCCATCTCTAAATATCTCCGAGGGAAATGAAAATCAAAAATAACATCCAGGGACCCCCAGCAGAATTAGGTTCACTTTAAACATGACACATGCTCTATATCCCTGGGGCAGGCACTTAATTTTGTAGTGTTTCAGACTTTTATGACACGATGATTGATTTTGTAGAGGTGGAGTTGCCTTAGTCATTAGTTAAAAAGCCTGATAAAGCTGCACAAAGATATTAAGTTGTTATCAATCATCAGTGTCTTTTTGTTCTCCCCCAACCTTTACCCCACATTTCAAAGGGAAGGCGAGAGACAGGCAGGAGGCTGTCTCACTTTCAGTCTGTTAGGGTTTTATTAGATCCTGGCTGTCTTGTCAGGCCCACTGCTGAAACCCAGGTTTGCACCAGATGATTAATGGGGAGCAGCATGCTCGGGCTCATGCCAGGCTCCCACTCCCCAGCCGGCAGCCTGAGCCGCGCCGCCTGGCCAGCCGATCCTCTGCCTGAGCTTAAAACCTGCCTTGCCCACACTCCCTGCCCTGCTCGCTGGCTGCAGCCACCTTTGCAGATGTGCAGCAGGTATTAGTTTCCTTTTCTCCCTTTTTCTGTTCCACTCCCTCTGGTAGGCTTTAATTGGTTCTTGGAAATCTCTTCAGCATATGAATGGCAGCTCCAATCCTCCTGTGAATTGAGAAGCCGCCCAATGCACACACAATGGAGTCTTGCCTTGATTGCATGGGGTTCTCTTCATTTTTTTTAATTATGTATTTTCTCTGAATCTCAGAGGCATTTTTCCTGATTTCTAGTGCTCGATTTCCTTTGTCATTTCTACCATCTGTGTCCTGGGAGTTGGCTTTTCCATCTGAATTTCCTTTTTATCATTGGTACTTGCACTTACACACTATGGGATGTCTTCTCAGTACAAGCTTCTTGTTTGATTGTGGTTGGGAGTATTGTTCAGGTTATTGTCAGAAGAATAGAAATATGTTTTGTGGATAGCATTTTCCATCCAGAATAAGCATATGTCCTTATAACATGGCTGACGAAGGTCGGAGTCAGAGGTGATAGCTTCAGATACTACCTGCATTAATTTTTCCGATTGGTTTTTGAACCTGTACTCCTCTTAGCATTTGCAGCATTCTATGAAGATGAGTTTCACAATCTAACTAAATATTGTGTGCAGAACCTCTTCGTCTGCTGCTTGTGAATTTGCCACCTGCAAGTTTAATTTGATGCCCCCAGTTCTTTTTCTAGAAGGTACGGTGGACGGCTGCTCTCCGGGCATCTTCTCTGTGGCACTTGACTTTCAATAGCCCTTGTTCATGTCCCTACTTACTCATCTCTCAGACTGAAAGTATTTTCTAGTTTAGTCGCATCCTTTTTCAGATGGTAAGAACACTCAATCTTATTCTGTATATAAATCCATCATAGTTACTATTCCATGTTTGCTTTTCTGTTCTTAATTCCTGTCACTCCCTTCACTTTTTTGACAGTTAGTGAGCACTGAGCTGGAATTTTTATTCAGCAGCCTTGTTAACTCCTAAGGTTGGGTTCTGAAATGATCAATTTGTAGTCCATCACTGCATATGTAAAGTTAGGAATACATTCTCCTATGTGCATGATTTAACATTTTCCTACCTCAGTTTCATCTGCCCTTTTATTCCTCACACGCTTAGTAAGGTCTTGCTGCATCTCTTTGAAATTCTCTGTCTTTCCTGTCTTGATTTATTGGTATCTGTGAACTTTCTGTCATTGGTCACCTGTTTTCATATCATTTGGGAATATGTTGCCCAGGAGAGACCCCAGCACAGATCCTTGTGCAGGTTTCTGTGTGCCTTTGTGCTCTTATGAAAAAATACTATTCTTATCTTTTGTTACCTGTGTTTAAAGTACCCACTGGGGCTTCCTTTTTGAGGCAGATTTTTCACCTGAATCTGCAGTTTCCACTTTGAAAACACCGAGGTGCCCAGTGACACAGGTGAGACAGACTCTGTGAATTCATAGAATCATAGACCTGTTTGGGTTGGAAGGAACCTTAAAGCCCATCTAGTTCCAACCCCCTGCCATGGGCAGGGACACCCTCCACTAGCCCAGGTTGCCCAAAGCCCCATCCAACCTGGCCTTGAACACTTCCAGGGAGGGGGCATCCACAGCTTCTCTGGGCAACCTGTGCTAGTGCCTCGCCACCCTCACAGAGAAGGATTTCTTCCTAATACCTAATCTAAACCTACCCTGCTTCAGTTTAACAATTCACTGTAAGATTTGGTTTCTAGATGGGCAGGCAGAGCAAGGATCAACTTTGTTGCTCAGATGGTCTCTATGCTAAAGAAGCTTTTTGAATAGCGAAGTCTTTAGTTTATTAAGCGTGAAAACAAGTTTGAAGAGGTGAAAAATACATATATGTTTCTTCGACTGATGTTTTACAGGTTGCCTATATTTATCTGTTGTTTATATATCACATAAATCCATTTGCCATATGAGTAGATTGGCAAATACCAACTTCTTGTATCAAAATATATTACTAAATTTAACTGAAAATCCCTAGAATCGATAATGTTCAGTAAAGGTGCAGTAGAAAGGAAGTATTTATAGCTAAAAATGTGAAGATTTCCTTAAACTTCTTAAGGAGTTTATGATCCTCTTGCTTTCATCACCAGTATCCACATGCATACTGGCTGGTCTTGTAGAGCTGCTCATGAAATAAGGCTGATCAGTGGCTTATTGCTAAAAAAAGTCAGTGTTCACTGTGGACTGAACTGTTTTCCAAGCCATTTTACTCCTTCCAATTTTAGCAAACATGGCATGAATTCACAGGGTAGTTTGGATAAACAGTTATTTAGAAATAGGTCGTTTGAGTTATTTTCTCTTTGGAACTGGTAGTGAGTGAGTGGTCTTACAAGTTAGGTGATGTTGTTGCTCTGTTCTGTTTGCATAATTTAAATTTCTAAAGGGTGGAAATGAACAACTGAGAATAATGAGCATCAAGGTAATAATGGGCATTCTTGTTCTTGCAAAAACACCCTTTCAGCTCTGGAGAAAGCAGACATTTCCCTAACATTTGTGGAGACAAAAAAATGGTTCAGTTGACTGTTCATGAATAATAATAAGGCATGAATATTATCTGTAACAGCTGTTTGGTGACAAGCAACATGGAAAGCGGTGTTTTGAAGAGTTCACCTCTTTGTTCAAGAGCTTGAAGTTTTTGAAAAAATGCAACCATTAAAATCATAAAGCCCTGGTGTCCAACAACAAAGACGAGAATGTTTGAGGGGTTTGATATTTACTTAATTGAAGCACTCTCTCCAGTAACCCCTGGGAGCAGGCACGCCTGCGCACAAGCACGGCTAATTTCAGTAGTGTGTAGACCTCTGCACAGACTCCTTTCGGTGAAGTTCTTAAAGCAAGGAGGAAGCTTTGTAAAATACTTGCAATTTCTTGCTGGTGGGATAATTCTCTGAGAACAACTGGCAGCTGTTTGCACAACAGACCAAAGGCTGTGTTGCGTGCGAGGGGGAGCACTAACCAACTCGGGACGTAGCGCTGGAAAAGCCTAAGGGTCAAAAAATGTTTAAGCACTCCTGGATGGGATTTAAGGAATGATACAAGTCTGTGATTCATCAATGGGATTTTTATTATTGGATTCGGGTTTAGTTTCTCACTGTAGAAAGTGAGCATTGTTTCAAAGGAGTCACGAGCATAAGAAAGGGTGAACAAATGGGACTTAGAAGTGCCAGTTTCATTTAAGAGCACCTTGAATATTGAAAGATGTGGGTGAGTAGTCAGTTTGATTATATGGCCATTTCAACAACCATTTAAACACTGTTTCCTGGATGGCCAAAGTGAGAGCCCAGAGGGCACTGCAGTGCAACTGCTCAACAGTCTCCTCTTTACCAGAGGACGCGGCAGAACATGCAGGCCCCTGGGTGCAGTGTTCTCTCTGGGACGGAGCGATTCCTGGTGTCACACAGCAAACCTGCTTTCTGGTAGCTACCAAGTGCATAGATCAGGCTGGTACTGTAAAGTTGAGAGAAGCGGGGAACTTGCAAATTGCTTATTTTCTGTTTGACAGGTCAAAAGAGTTTGCCTCTTACAACTACCACCTTATTTTCTGGGTAAGGCTGTAGTTATGTGTGTAGGGGTAACTTCTCTTGCTAGAAGATTTATTCAAAACATTGGTCAAAAGCAAATAATTTGGGAGTACAAAGGGAGGGTAATTTCTCCCCTCCGCCCCCCCTGTGTTACGTGGTGCAGTTCAAGCTTGTTACCTCCCCATGTAATCTGCTCATTTTCCCTTGTCAGGAGGCGCTCGCAGCGCTGTATTTACAGCAAGGGGATTAGGCTGGCAGCTCTCCAGTGATGCTGAAAACTGCCTCGGTGAGCCCCATTTCAGCTGAGGATGTCAGCACTGATTGATTTTCATGGTTGACAGCATTTGAAATGCTTTCAGATTGTGATTTCTCACTGAGCCTGATGTAGGGGAGGTATTTTTATTATCATTATTAATAGTAGAAATAGCATTATCTGGATACTTATGCAGATAGAGATTATGGACACAGACTGGCGTGAGCAGTTGGTGTCAAGCTCCATGTTGGCAAGGAATAATCCCATCCAGACTTGCATTACAAAATGTAGCTAGTCCATGGTCCTTCCAGGGTAAATGAAAATTCACCATAAATTTTCATAGATTTTACTATTTTTGTCATTGTTGCTTAATAATAAAAATACTGAAATTTGGGGTCTCCTGTAGGACAATCCACTGGTTTTTGTAACTTTTAAGATTGTATGGTCTTAGTTTAGATGGAACAAATTTGCATCAGTTTCAAAGGTGACTGACAAAGGATCTGCAGGCTAACAAATTGCAGGGTGACTGTTCTTGTTTTCTGCCCATCAGCATGAATCTTTGGGTTTGTCCCTACTTTATTGACTTACTTGGAAGGAACTGCAAATCCAGGTAGGGATGACCTTTTTGCTGTTATCATCCATGGATGATACAAGATTTCTAAAACTGGTTTGGCTGCCTTTGGTACCATCTCTCCTTAACTTTTGGTTAATTGCTGCATGGAAAAGTGGTGTCCTGAACTTTAGGTTTTGTGTGCTGCCTAGAGATAAATTTGGGAAAGGAATTCCTTTTTGAGAGTTTCCAAGCAACGTACCTTGCCCTGTTCACTGCATTACCTGGCGTGGCAGGAGAGTGTGTTCCAGCTGAACATGTGTTCGCGTGGCTGGATGCAAGTCGTGCTTTTCCTTACCTCATCCTCAGCACCTCAGCTTCTTTTAAGTGTCTGGCCAACATCTGGCTGTGAGGAAGAAGCCAGCTTCCATCTCCTGCAAATGTGGTCTGTGGGCATCAGGTGGTCTCGCTTCATGGAGCAATGTGCTGGCTTGTAGCCATGCAGAGCTGATCGCACGCTGTCCTGCGTAAATACTGCATAGGGCAGCTGAGCTTGAGCTCCAGAAACACATTATTGGACCTGTGTAGAGCTTGTCTTGCAGTTCTATCGAACATGACAACCCGAAGTTGTATGTAACGTCAAACCTAGAAGTATTTGAGTGATGTCTGTAGCTTGGTGATGTGTGTTCACCCACAGTCCCTCCAGGTGCCACAAAGGGCAAAGCATAGCCTAATCTGTGCCTTTGAATCTTGCTTACCCCCGATCGTATCTTCAGACATACAGATGCAGGGTGTTTTATTAGCCTGATTTTTGCTCAGTCCGTGCAAGCAGGTATTTTTTACTCTCACGTCACTTTGGGATGTCACTTCATATGAAACATATCTGTCTCACTCCTTTTTCAGTTACTTGCTGATATCTTGCACTCTGAGCAGTCCCAACTCAAGAGCATAGCCAGACGAGCATTTTATAGACTGCAGAAGAGAAGCAACGACTGTCTGCTGAATCCTCTAAACCTGCACCTCAACCCAGGTTTTTCCCATGCCTTGTTAAAAGAACTACTTAGTCCAGTTTAATTTCTGTATAAGTAATATAACTTCCAAAAATATGACAAATAAAAGGAAAAACCCATTGAGGGCAGCACAAGAATAGCCTTAAGGTTTATTTTTAACATACGGAACATCTGTCAGTTTTGTGCTATGAAGACAATGTATCCTAATGCTTTGAAATTAGCTTTGTTACTGTTAAGGATAACAATGACGAGCACACACACACACACACACACACAAAAACAAACCCAAAGGATGTCTGTTAATAGCATTGCTCTGAAAAACAGTCTGATCTTTGTGGGAAATACATTACTCTCAGAAATAGGAAATCACAGTTGCTAATGAGAGGAAGTTTCAGACTTGGATCAGTCTGCTCATCTTTGTTTGAAGGGATCCCCCCTTAGCCAAAGAAAAAGGTCTTTTTAAGTTCAAGGCTGAACTATGCTATTGTTTGTGCATTTTTTTTTCCCTACAGTATAAACATTAAGGAAAACTAATTCCTTATGAACATCTTTGTTTAGGGCTACAGTCTTGAGGATTTATGCATAATATGTGCCCTATATCACCCCCTGAGGCAAACTGGTGATAAATCTGTGACCTTACTTCACTTCAGTAGATGTTTCCCGTAGTGCCTGTGGACCAAGAATCCCTTGTGTAAGTCATTGTATAAATATGTACCAAACACCAGCCGCCCCTTCCTCCAACCTTTTATTAGCCTCTAGGTACTAAACTCAGCAGCAAGATCTTACCCATGGCTCTCAAAAGTGGTAGTGTTGGCTGAAAAATCCATGAGAGGGCAAGGCAGGTAGTGACCTTGGCAGCTACTAAGTCCTTTTAGAATGAGGAGGAGATCATAGAGTCGTTTTGGTTGGAAAAGACCTTTAAGATCATCAAGTCCAACTATTAACCTAACACTAGCAAGTCCACCATTAAACCATGTCCCTAAGCACCAAATCTGCATGTCTTTTAAATACCTCCAGGGATGGTGACTCCACCACTTCCCTGGGCAGCCTGTTCCAGTGCCTGACAACCCTTTTGGGGAAGAAGTTTTTCCTAATATCCTATCTAATATCCACAGGTGAGCTGTGGCCTGGAAATTCTTGGGTTTTTTCATGCTGTCATGAAGCATATTTAGTAATCTTTTGGCTACACTTATGCAGTCAGTGTTGCCATTGACATCGCACTGCATTTACAGGAGGCTTTCTTAATTGCAGAAAATCACATTTTAGCTGCAAGTGGCTTCCTAATTTGTAGACCTATAAATCTGAGACAGATAAATGTTGAGTGAAGTACTCCATCTCCCTCCAGGTGGTAGTTTTGGGTGGCAATCCAGTGGTAGAGCAAGGTAGCGCTGTTATCAGTGCTTGCCTGTTAGGGACCAGTAATAGCTACTATCTCAAGACTATGTATTTCTTTAAAAAAGAAAATTTGTTGTCTATAGTGTGACATATGGTTAGGATCTGGCCAGTTCTTCCAAACGTCTGTGATAACCTTTAGGCAGTTTAAAATTCTCATCTCGCATAGATTCTGGACGGCTTTCCCCATTTAAGGAGAAGCAGTGCTGAGCATTATAACCCTACTGGGCACATAGATGAGGTGGGTAGATTGCCAGGCTGAAAACATGCACTGTTTGCTTTCTTTGAGAGCCACAGATGATTGCTTGCAGGTAGGTAGGTTGTCTTTTTTTAAAGGATATAACAGGGGACTCTCATTACTTGTTCTTTATTGGATTTCACCAGCTCCCTGCAGGGAAAGTCTGTTGCAGACTTTAGTCAAGGTATTCTTGAACTCTTGCACTTGTACAGTCAGTCCCAGCTCTGTCAAACAAGGTGGGCCTGATTCTGCTCTTTCACACTGAGAGACTTCCCTGTATTGCATGTATCATTTGGTAAAAATACTGTTTTGACCAATTTTGACTACATTTCACGCAGTTTTCTCCAAACTGTAGGATGGTACATGAAAAAGGCATAGCCTGCTCTGCCTTGTTGCTATAGACCCTATTCAATCCTGGAATGGACTAAGTAATCAGATTATTGACTGCATTTGTTTATATATGTTTCAGATCTTCACTAAAATCAGTTTTGTCTTTCTCATTGAGCTTTTCTAGGTGGTTTTTGGTTTGTAGATAAGATCCCATCGGACAGTAGTAATCATGTAGAGAACATGCCCCTGACTTACCCAGCACAGCATTTTCAATTTCATTGCTATCAATTTTAGTTGTGTTCACTCAGTCTCCGCGAACTGAACAGAGTGCTGCCCATCACAATGTCCAGATCTTGTTTCTGGAAGGCTAATCCATCAAAGCGTAAGCCAGGAGTCACAGATCCTTGCAGGCATTTTGATGCCTGTCTGCTAGTAATGTGTTTTCAAGAGGTTGGGCTTTGTTGAATTTTGTTTGGTTAGCTAGCTCTTTTTCTGAAGCTCCCCAATTCTTTTTTGCATTTGGGTGATTTTCTAAGTCAGTTGGTTGTAAGTCACAGTACGCTGCTGTGTTCCCTCTCCCTTCCATATCTTCAAATGCCAGGCAGAACACTATTGAATTCGGTGGGAATTTTGTCACTTAGAAGAACACAGGGATTGAGCCCAGTATCTCTTCTGTGCTGTGGAAAGCTTATTTAAGAGTTTTTGTCTCCTGTTTATACCTCCCATTGCTCAGTTTGTGACAGGATCTCCTCATTCTTAGTTCTGTGTTACTTTAATGGCCTCTCAGCAGGGACATCATGAAACTTTCATTGAAAATGTAGATAAATTATATCCTCTTGTGCTTATTTATCTGCCATACAAATAATACCGTTTAAAGTAAAATATTGTGGTATTAAGCCCAAAGAATATGTATGAATTGCAGCCATAAAATAGAAGCAGATTATGATGTGCGCATTTATATTGGCTTACTATCTAAAAACTATCACTCAGGTTGTTGGTAAGACTTTAAGTATCACAGGAACAGGGAGCAGGAAACCAAAGAGAAAATTTTATCTTTAGACTCTACTTAAACTCCATCATGAATGTAAAAGTGTCAAGGTCAGTTGAATCAACATGAAGATAGTGCTTAAAATACAGGGCATAAAATGAAAACCAAATGAAATTCAGTCTTTCTACTTTGTCCTTATGTGGGTGGCTAATAAAGCTTGTGTATGCATTTCTTCACATAGGATAAAGTTGGGTTTCTGATTCCTCCAAAGAATGGTTTTGGCAGCAATTACGTCTATCAAGAACCATTTATTTTTCCCTGCTTGCTCAAGGGATATACTTAAAGGGGAATGGAGAGAAATAAGCTCCTGTAGTGATCTCCACTGTCAGAGCAATTTGTGTTATAGTGGCAATGCCAAATCTTTCGCGGGAGTGCTTCTCTTCCAGGTTTGTATCTAATCTAGAGTACACGTAAGTGGCGTTCCAGTGCTCGCTGTGACTCAGCGTGTCCTGAACTACCCTGATTGACTGGAGGTCTCTGCAGCAGATTCTGTGTTTTAGCAGGTTTTCATCTAGACCTGCTATCTACTTGCCTTCCGTAGGTCTTTATCTTGTAATATTTTTTATTATTTTAATGAGCTCTACCTTCTGCAAAGAATCCCTCTCATAAATTAGTCATGCTTTACTACATGTCACAGGGCAGGTTATGATAACAGAGCTCAAATGTTCTTTCAGGTAAGGAGTATCTACCCGGTAGTGGACTCAAATCCAGCTATTGCATTTAATAATCAAAAGACTATTGCACCTGCATGGTGAGGGATGTTGCAGAAGAATTTCTTTCTGCAGGTTACCATATCTCCGCAGGCTTTGGCTTCAGTTAGTCACCTTACGTGAAGGATGTATTTTTTGGTTTGGCTTGGCTTGAGGAAGCTGGAAGATGCCGCTGCTCTGTTTTTGATGGGAAACACCAGGTAGAGGTGAATGTGGTGCATGTACTGCCAGCGCTTTGGTCCTAATGAGCGGCACAACCACAAACAGCCAGAGTTCATGTAGAGTAACTCTTGCCAGAGAAATTCTATTGTTTCATTTGCTAATTTACAAAATTAGTGGCTGAGAGGAATGCAGTTTCGAGGCAAACATGTGAGATATGCAAGGAGGAGAGTGATTTATAGACCTAGAACAGGAAATAAAGGAAGAGGCAAGCTTGAGAGGATGTCTGGAGGAAGGAAGGGAAACAGCCTGACAATGAAATAGATTAATTTTTGAATAGTTCCCCCAATGGATGCATAAAACTCAACTGATATAAATAATACTTATTGTACTGTAGGGAACAGATTTGTAATGGGAGAGACACAAACAGTCTAAACTGATTTAGCCTGTTTAATGTGTAACTGTTGTTTTGCACGGGGTTGGGTTTTGTTTGGGGTTTTTTTCCCCAAAATTTTTGCTGGCTAACTGTTAACATGTGAAAGCTCAGTACTGACCAAAAAACAGAAGCTGTCTTCCTTTTTGTTGCTCACAGCCTGTTTCATCTGTCCTGCTGAAACAAGCACCCACTTAACTTGATGGGGTGACAGTTTTCACACATTACATTCTGCATTACTCTTGTTTATCCATTGCACAGAGTAAAATGAAAGACTCAGGGTGGTTACGCAGGGTGGTAGGCACGTTTTTAGTCCAAGATGATACTCTGGTCATGGCCAGAGTCTTGAAGAAATCTTAGAAGGAATTGCTACAAAACTTACAGAAGAAACAAAAATCAGCAGCTGCCTGGCCTAGCTTTGAACTTAGCAAGTCCAAACCTTACATTCTCAACAAACTTCAGCCAGGTGCATTGCTAACCCGCCTCGGGGTGCTCTCTGTTACAACATGAGAATATGGCTGCAAAGGTTACACTGAAAAGTGAGTCCGTATTTCTTTCATCCCGTGGCAAGCCCTTTAAGAGGTGCATTTACATCATTGGTTAGGCAATATGGTTTTTTTTTCTAGTAGCCTGTAGTATTTAACTAGCTGAAGACCTAACCCTTAAGATACTACTGAAGTTGTGTTTTAAAAGTCTGGGTGAAACTTTCTTACGTGCTTTGATCTGTTGAAAATGCAGATCTTCAGTTTCTAAGCAGATAGATATGCTTAAAGCACACTGTTTCACTGTCATGCTGCTTTGTTGGTTTTTTGCTGTTCGTTTTCCTTTAGAAATAGAAACTTTTCAAAAAAACAAGCTTTGCTATATTAGCTTGTGTTACTTATTTTCCTCAGGCTAATGTATTTCATTTAAGGTCACCTATAACAGTAAGTTAATAATCATATTTGAGTTCCATATCTAAATCACGTCTATATCAAGCACAAGAGATGAATGAACTTCACATAAATTGTCATACTTGTCGTAGGGCAAATGTCCATTTTTATATGTGAGAAGGAGGTCAAAGAACAAGATCAGAAGCAGAGTATATTAAAGCGACACTTAGGTTTAGTTAGAAAAACAAATTCTCATCTTTCAGAAAAGTCCAAGAGCTTTTGGGTATTGACTTGTTTTGAAAACCTAATCCAGAGGGGTTTGGGTTTGTTCAGTTTTTAAAAAAGTCAAATAATCACCCATTTTCTGTATTCTAAGGAGGTAAATGTTACCTCTTTTCTGAAGATTAAGTGAGTTTGTACTGTGTTTGCCAGGAGCTCAGAGCATGCGCTCAGTCACTTACTGCTCTTCAGTTGGGCACAGTAAATAGTCAAGCTGCAGACTTGGTTGCTCAACTTTTAAGCTAATGTTACAGTGAATTTTTTAATTATTTTTTTTATAACGTGAGGAGTAGACAGATGACGTGTTAGATTTGTCTACATTCACTTGAATGCCTGTTTTTTAGGCAACTGGAAGACAATATATTGAAATAGCAGCAGTCTTGCAGTGTTGAAAGTCTAAGGGTATATGAGTTTCAAAGACAGATGATATCTTTTGTTAGCCTAACTGATATGCATGGGAAAGCAGGACAAGCTTTTGATGACAGTTGTTTAATCGGCTGAAATATCAAAGCACATTCCCTTATCTGTATAGCATGGAGATCGTATTTTCCAAGGTTTTCACGATGACTCAATAGTTCTTTAAATACTCCTGTTAAAGTGTGTTTAAATCAGCCAGCGGGAATGAAGAATTACAGTTTTTGCCACAAGAAGAAGGTGAGTGTTAAGAAGAGACTAAGTAAGTGCGCTTGGGAGATGTCTGAAAGGTTTCTTCAGTATGTGTTTTTGGAATATTATTAGAGAAACTAGTTGAAATTCAGCAGTCTGTATGCTGGGGTACTGCAGCGATGTGCTCATTTCAAGTTGATGAATGGACTCAGTGAGAACAACATTACGTTGGAGTCGTGTATGGGGGAAAGAAATTGCTCGCTCCAGGAAGAGCTCTCCTGCCTGCCCTCGGATGTTTGGCCTTTCTTTTAATGGCAAGCTGTGTGAGTCAGCTGCCGAATGCATTTCCCCAGTGTGGCAACAGGATGTATAGTGTATTCCCATCTAGGGTATTCATTCGAGCTGTATTTCTGTATTATTACAAGGGCCCCTCACTGTTAGATCTATGGCAGAAAAGAGGCAGTGTCTCTTGGGCAGGAATGTTCAGCATCTGATAAAATTATGGTGTGATTAGCAGCAATTTGTAATGTGCTTTTTCTCCTTTTCAAATTTAGTTACTCTTAGGAACAATACAGAATGTATGAAAACTCTGAAGTGTATATATATAGGACTGCTTAGATATTATATATTTATATTTCACTGCATATATTCATTTTTCTTTTGGTTTCTATGTTTGGATGGCATATAAATACTGGATCCCAGAAGGTCCTGTTTAAGCTAGGAAATCAAGTTGACTTACTATCTCTGAGATAAGAATTACAATAGGAAGAATGTTATTAGCTCAGAGTAGGACAGTCTAACCCTGCTCAAATCCCAAAGCTCCTCATTCTTCACACCAATGCTTTAAAGGAACATCAGCCACTTGGAACTGGTCTGTCTCAAGTCTCTTGTAGAGCTTCACTTTGGTGTTTATGTTTTCCCATCTTAAAACCTTTTTCCCTGGTGTGTAAACTATCTGTACACACAACAAAACTGACAGACCATAAAAACCAGCAGCTGTTCTGTACACAATACACAGAATTAACAGGTGTGTAATGGCCCAATCTCCATGTAGGCTCCAGTGCCTTAACTGGTGCTGCAGTGGGGCTTTACTGGGGTATTGGTCTTCTGCTGGATCTCTGTGCATTTTTACTTTGAAAGAAATTCAGCAAGTAAGGGAAGAATACATGAGTTTTGTTCCTGATCTTTCATTTATAGTAATCCAAGGCATTTACTGTAACTTTTTAAATAAATAACAAGACCATGATACTATGCAAATGACCATGTGGTTTCATCTACCTGCTGTTTCACCATGTGGTTGCATTGTTGTGGTACCCCTTTGTCTTTCCTCATCACTGTCATTTTATATCCCCTCTGCCCCCCAAAAAGTAGGATCCCTGTCCATCCCTGCTTGCTTGCATATGGTAGAGGTAGAACAGAGGGAGAAAGGCTCCTTACCAGCCTGAGCCCATGAAACCAGCCTCTGTGAAAAACAGGTTAGTGAGAACTGCTGACTTATTTCCAGTCTGTGGTTATAGTGATGGTAGACGATAAGGTCCATCTCACTCCTATCAAACAAAACCCAAAATGCTCGAGTGAACGCTTTCCTTTAATCTTGCTCACACAAAAGTCACTGTGGCCTGGTGAAATGGATTTTTGCCAAAGGGTCTTTCTCAAGACCTTTTTCTCATCCTTCTGGCAGTTGAGGCCTTGGAGGGGACTTTATTTAAAGCCTTTGGCTTTGAAACTGGGCTATAAGTCACAGGATCTCTTCTAGCATCTCTGTGCACATCAGACAGCTCTGAAACAGGGGCTCTTAGGGGATCTCAGGCAAAATACCAGTAAATCTCATCTAGACAAAGTTGCATTTTCTAAATCAAACCAGCATATGTCAAAGGGATTGCATCAAATAAAAGTCCTTGAGTTAGGATGCCTGAGCCAGACTTACCATAAGCTGATGCAGTGTGATTTCCTGGGCAGAATCCATCTTCTCCAGCCTGGTGTCACAGTACTTCCTCTTCTCCTTCCTCAGTTCCCTTAAATCTTGCACAAGGAAGCCTTTATTGTCTCCCTCAAAGTAGGCTCTGTGAGTTATACTGCCTGGTTTGATTCTTGGTGTGCTGGTCAGGAAGCTTACTGCAAACGTCATTCATTTCTTAGTCTTCCAACTTGGAAAAGGCGTTTCAGAAAGCTGGAAAGAATGAGGCACATAAAGGGATCATTAAAAATAGGCAAAGTAAGTATTCTCTGTGTCTGCTATCAGCACTAATCATGCTTAAAGACTTTTCTAATATTGTCACAGCAGGCAGAACTTACATATTCCGCTTTCTATCATACAAGTGGTAGGAAAATAGTTGGAGTAGTTCAGTGCTGGGTGAGAGAACCAGAAATGACTCTTTGCAGTCACCCTGTGATCCAGTACAGCATCATTCTGTCTATACAGTGTCTGGGTCAGTCCATTTAGTTGAGGTCCATCCAGGCTGACTGGAAATCTCTATCTCAGGGGTCCTTGGTAAGAGGTATTCACTGTATAGATTGTGAGTATAGCCCACAGAAACATAATGACGCCTCCCAGAGTGTGCTTCAGGTTTTAGGCATCAAGCAAGTTTCCAAGTTAGGTTTCTCAGGTAAATGTCTAGAAGTTAGGTGGGACAATTCTGGGCTCTTCCCTCTCTCTCTGTATGAGAAATGTTCTTCTCTATATTTTTTTTTTTTTGTTTGCTCGTACAGGGATATAATTACATACTTTGCTTTCTTTTCTGTAAAAAAATAAATGTAGAAATAAGAAAGCATTAGAAGGGCACAGTTCTGATGTAAACAATACTTTTGGATTGCAAAACTGTCCCAGATTCCTTTCTGTTTCCAAAAAGCAGACTTAAGAATCCATATAAGAACAACTCCATATAAGAACATCTGCCTTCCCCCTCCCCTTCTCTTTGGTTATCCTTTTTCCAATTGCTCAGTACATTCTGTGAATAAGAGTAATGATTTTGATGTCAGCAGCAATTATATTATATTTCCCTTTTAAATACTATGCATGACCCTATCTTTCACATTCACAGTTTCCATGAAAGAGAATACGGAGTTGGAACCAGTTTGGGTTATAGAGTGGAGAGGGAGATTTTCCCCTGGGCAACTTCTATGCTTTTTCTAAATTAAATTTAATCTTATCAAATTAATTAAGGACAGTTTTTGTCTTAAACCTGATCTGATCCAGCTGCTTAATGGAAGGACAAGTTAGTTTTGTTAGACTAAAGGAAAGCAAACTACTCCTTTCTTCTTTCTTCCTGGCTTTCTGCCATGAAATGAACACCAATACTGACCTGGGTTGTAGAGACAGGAAAAGAGTGACACCGGGCCTTTTGTATTACAGTGCTCAAAAATGAAACCTGTGAGATTTTGTAGATTTTAGATGTTCAGAACACTGAAGAAGGTAGGTCAATCTGTTGAATATTGCTGTATGTTGCCATTTATATCCAGGTACATTTACTGTAGGGGACAGTAACTGAGAGTTGCTGTCTGAGAGCCAGTTTAGAGAGTGGTTAGTGCTCACAAGTGTCAGTAAAAGAAGGATCTCTACATCGTGAAATTCATCATGGCACTTGAGACAGATGGATACTATCAGATTATATTATGAAAACAACCTTTAACCTCATGACTATTAGCCCTTGGGATTTAAAAAGAAGTTGTATCTGATAGGCTATAGGCAGGATTTTACATGTGATTCATCCATGCCTCTGAAATACACTCCTGCCCAGGCCTGACTAAAAGGCAGCGTTGTTATCAGGTGTATCTGAATCCTGCTTGTAGTCCCTGCTGACTGGACAGAGTGCTTATCATCCTGAGCTGGAAATGATTCCCCCAACACTGTCTTTAACAAGTTTCCAAGCAAAGAAGGTTTATGTGAGTGTGGTGTATTTCTGCTGAATCCCCCACCAAAGTATTTGGAGTAGAGAAGTCTGGCAAATTCCAGCCAAAAAGGAGTAGTCATCTTAAAGAGAGGAAGGTCTAGAAGGTTTAACGAAAGCAGGCAACAACGTGGAGGGGAGGCTGGCGATGTTCTCATGGGGTAATGGCTACAGCTTCTTATGATACATCCAGGAATCAACACCAGCTCATAAAACTGATACTCAAATGTAATATAAACCAGGCTTTATTGGTCTGTTACCCGCAGAAGGACTTTCGCAAAGCGTAGGTAGGCACGACAGTTTGCAGGTAGAGATTAAATGTAATTTAGATGTTAATGTCCGAGAAACAGGTACTGTCTCACTGCTGTCTGCAGTGCCTAACAGTGGAGGAGTCCAACCATCATGCTGCTGTTCAGGTACATCATGAAGATATAGGCAGCACTTTATTCTCAGCAAATATGCCAGCTGAACTTGCAGTTAACGCAGAGATGGAGGTGACATTTCTTAGTGGTAGCCTCAGACAGCTACCTATGAAGCATGATGTTATGAGACTGTGAAAGATCTTATTTTCTCTTTATGAAAGCTATCAGCTGAACAAAGAGCCATGTCTTCAGGGTTGCCTGTTTGATGCTTTTTAACCACCACGTTGCATTTATGGTTTAAAACATTCATTTTGGTAGTGATTTTGAGTTAGGAGGAGGCTCACTTTTTGGAGCTGTTCCCATTTTATTCTCCCACAGAAGAAACCCCTTACTATATTGTTCATTGATTTGTGTCAATACCAGTAAAAGAACATTCATCTGAAACTCAACAGATGTCACCAGGTTGGGCAGGGCTACGTACATTCTGGTGGTCATCTGGTCGGTTCAGGCCTGAGTTCAGCTGGTTTACGTCCTTTCATGAATAGGAGCTGCATCCTCCAGCCCAGGCTTGGGCACTGGTACCTGGCTCCCAGGCTACCAGGAAAGACTGTGTCATGTTCGTTAGCCTGATCATTACAATTACTGCCTAAAGATAGGGCTGTACAAGAAAGGGCTGTACGAGGAGGCAAGTGAAGATGTTTTCTGGGTGAGAAATCCACCTAGAAGTTGACACTGTCCACAAAAAACTTTCTTCTGTTTTATTTTTTGGCTTTCTACACTCTTGCATACACTATGAATCAAATAAATACCCTCTTTCAAAGTCTGCACTTAGAGCACTGAGGTTTAGCTCAAGTGACAGACATAGGTTAATGTCCTGCATTAAGGGCATGACTGTAGAAAAGTCTGAAATACAGTTGGTGTATTTTTAATTGGAATTTTGCAGTTTTTCAGTAAGAGGAGTAACTGCTCACTCTTTGCATCTTATGCTCAAGGAAGCAATGCAAGAAAGTTGAAATGTGTGAATTGTCTCAGTAAGAAAAATTACCTGCAGTCTTTGCATGTCCCATTCCCTACTAACCTTACCATTGGACTTGATGGTAAATCACACACAAAGTTCAGTCCTAGATTATCATGCTTTGCACTGTTACTTAATTCAGCATTCTCCTTTTTATTCAGTATTTATTATCTGTTCTATAGTATAGAGAGGATGGCAGATTACAATGGAGACTCTCAGCTTTGAAATGTTCATGCGACCTTTTTTTTTTACCACTGTTCTCAATTCCAGAAGCAGTATCTGAATTAGCTGTCTCTTTAAAATCATTGTCAATGATTTTAAAATAAGGGGTGGGGTGCTTGCTGCAGAGGGGAGAAAAGAAGACACTGGCATCTGCTGCCTGTTAAGTCCATTAATTGAAAAGAAAATACTGCTGGTGCCAGAATGTACAGCCCTGCTCCTAATTAAGCTTAGGGAAGCAATAGGCTGGTTTTAATTGAGAACAGCATCTCCCTTAATGGTGCCAGCAGCTAAAAAACGCAAATAGATTCAAAGCATGAAGCACACGCAGGACAGTAGTGACTCTTTATTTATAGGGTCAGTCACTGTGCCATACTTGGAAACCTGCATCCAGCACAAGACCTGGAGGAATAATTGGTGCCCAGTTATGGGCAGAGTCATCTATACTTTTCTAGGTCTGAGAGCGGGGTATTTACAACACACATTAGCAGTAGTCGTTAGTGGCATGTCCTTTCAGAAACAGTTAAGGAAGACAGTATTTCCTGGTAACTTTGGTGGCAGGAGAAAGAGCTGCCATGGCTTGTGGCCGTGTGGTTCCAATTAGCGTAGCCTTCATACTTGAAATGCTTTCTGCCCAGGTCACCCGTGAGTTCAGGCATCTGGGGTGTGCACCACATTTCAATCCCAGATCCCTTAATTATCCCTACTTATCATAACAGTATTTAAAAAATAATAATAAAAATCTTCATTCTGAAATGATCAGCCATTAGGAGTTTTGTGCCAAAAAAGGTCCTAAGCCACTTTTAGCCTGGTTTCTTAAGGGAATGAGGCGTATGCGATTGTATCATCTGTTTTCATGCTTGTCACTCTTGTTCTAAAGCTTTTGAATCCACTAGGCAATTTCAGCTGAAAAGTTCAGTGAAAATAGGTGGCCAGGCAAAACGAAGACACACAAATTAATTCCCCCTTGAGGGGGGGGGTTAAGGGTAAGCTCAGTTACATTATTAGCCATTAATGAATCCACACGGGACACATGCTTCTGCTTCAGGAGAAGCTCTGGGTAAAGCTCCCACTTTCATTAGACATGGAATAATCAAACCCCAAGCCCTGGGAAATCAATCTTTCTAAGGCCCCACTGCTCACCTGCTTTCTTTGATAGATAAAGGTTTGCCTGGTCCGCTCTGGAAAAAATACCTTCATTTCTCCAGAGCAGGAGGCTTGTCCTTTGCCCAGCCATCTGTTCCCCCCATAGAAAATCTGTGACACTGAGGTTTATCCACCATTTCGAAGCAGCTTTTTGATCCATATTCACTGCCTCCCAACACGTACAACCAGTATCCTTTGCCTAGGCAGTGAATGTATTAGATGTATCCTGTGTCCCTTCTAGGGGATGTAGGGGATGTGAGCCTTTTTTTTTTCTTCTTTTTTTTTCTTCTTCTTTTTTTTTCTTCTTTTTTTTTTATAACAGAACCTGTTTCTTTAGCTCCAACTATAGACAAAAACAAGGCTCACAGCTCCAGGAGCAGCTGCTTCAGTCCATTTTATCAGCTAAAATGTCCACCAGCACACCAAACTGCAGACATGTAACCAAAGCCAGGGTTTGGGACACAGAAATATTTCAGATCCATCTGTTACATTGCGGTTGCTGAGTGAGTTAGCATATTGAATAACACTTTAAAATCTGAGGTGCTTCTGGAACTACAGATGCGATGAGAATACATACCTTGAGCGATGGATGGCACTTACTCTGTGGGAGGGGAAACACTGGACTCCCCGTCCTGGCTTGGACAAGTGGTAGCTCGTGGTGCTAACAGTTTACACCTGAATGCCTAAAACCAGCCTCTGATCATTAAACAATTCTCGGCCAACACCAAAGTAGCTTGCAACAGGAGGGGTTTTAAATAGGACTTCACTTACATTGTAGTAATTTGAGCAATGCAGTTTGGAAGGGGGCTGAGTTCTATCTGCCTCATCTGGAAGATAGGAAGAAGCCAACAGTAAATTTGCTATCAGTTTGGGATTTTTGTCTAATATTCTTACAGCTTAAAGACTGATTTTGTTTTCGCTTTAGTGCAGATCGTTTAGCAGCTTGGCTCATCTGACTTGGGCTATAATGACCTGGCTACGTTTTTAAGCTGCTGCTGTGAGCCTATTTGTAGATTTAGACATGGCTTATGTTTTCATGGCAGTGGTCAGTAACTCCTATTGTAAGCCTTTTGTCAAAGTACCTGCTGGGTTTTACTCTTGATTGTATTGGTCAAATTGTTTCTTAAACTTTTTTTTTCCCTGTAGAAATCCAGCCTGTGATTTATTTTGAAATGTGTTTTATCAGTTTGGCATCCTCAGTATGGCCAGCTTCTACTTTCAAGTTTTTCATATGCAGATGTCAGCAAAATATTCAGCAAACAGTAAATTGGCCAAGAAATATTATTAAGGGTGGGGGGAATCAATATTATTTACAAATTCTGGTTACATTGGGCAAAAGTTTTCTGCCAAAAAGTAAATTATTTTTTTTTGCTATGTATGTGGGGTAAAGGTCTAAGATCCAGAAAATGAAATTGTTTTGGTATGAGCAAAAATGAAACTTCTATATGGATTTGGTCACTGAATTCCAAAAAAAAATCTTTTGTGTAGCTCAAAATTTGTTTTCTTTAAGTTCAGCCTATGCTCTGCCAACTAAGGACACTCTCCAGAGCTGAGCCCTAGGATGCCTCAAGGTTTCTATATTTCTCAAGCCCAGGCTGCAATGCTCGCTAACCCTTTGACTTCTCCAGCTACGTGTCTTGAGATTTTGTGGTTTATGTGGTTGTGCTGTCGCAATTTGTGCTTGGGCAATGACCTCTAAGCACAGTTCCAGCTCTTGAAGTGTAACGTCTTTGACCTTCCAGGCAGAGCAACAGATTGAACTTTATAAACTGACCCATGTTCATGACTCAGTAATTCTTAACTCTTCTGGGACCACGTTCTGAGAGGCTGGTATCTAGTCTGGGGGCTGCTGACCTGTGGCACTCTTTCTGCAGACTGTTTGGTATAAAACAAGCTTTGTTTACACGTGCCAGAGGCTGTAGCTCCCAAATCTGAACTCGTGCAGAGCCTCTCAAGATGTGCGCCAGCCCTGCTTCATGCCAGCCACGGTATGTGGGAGGCAGGTGCCTGTCCACTGCTGGATGGGCACTGAGTAGGGGTATAGAGCCAGGAGCAAGAGATTGCTCGCTGCCTTTCTCGGAGACAAGCTGCTACCAGCAGTGGTTGATGTGTCTGCCTCTTTCAGAGGGAAGCTCCAAGCTACCACGGAAGTGGAGTTTGCAGGAGTGAAGAGTGCCGCCACTCACAGACACTTTGTGCAAGAGAAAAACGAAACCAGTATACTTTGTATTTTTCCTTCACAAGATGGAAGCTGTCTGGTATGTGACACTTGATGGGCTGCTGACCCCTGAGCTGGTGGTTAGACACTGAGCCCGAGATCAAGAGATCTAGGGGGTTTCACAAGTTTTGTCCCTGACCTGCTTTTGAGCCCTTGGGCGGCCTGCTTTGCCCTGTGGCTCTGTTTCCCACTCATCCTTTGTCTCGGACACTTAAATTACAAGCTCTCAAAGACACTCCCTCTCTCCTGTGTAAGTGTGTGGTGCCTACCTGTACCCCAAGCACTGTTTGTGGTCTGGCTGCTGCTGTCACACAGAGAGTGACAGCCTGGATCTGATGAGTATCTTTCGTTCCCCAGGACTTTAGTGAGATTTGGCCCCCAACCACGTGCTTGAGACCTCCTCGCACCGTTCCTGGCTGCAGACCGCTACTCCATTTCAGACCTTTCCCGTGCTCTGTGATTCTGAGTGAAAGAACAGGCTGGTGGTTTGCAGGCTCATTCTTGAATAAAACTGCCCAAATAATATTTTTTTTCACTGATATGGAGAACAGGAGTATTCTTCCCAAAGTGGTTGGGAGCTTCTAATGAAATTGGTCTGGCATCAAAAATAAAATGAGGAGGAAAAAAAAACATAAAAAGTGGGAGTAATTGGTTAAATACGCAAATCAAAATTAAATTCATACCTCCAGTAATATTGACTTTTCATTTTCACTGTTGTTCCCTAAACACACACATTTAGACAATCTTCAAAGGAAGAAAACAAGTGTGGCCAACAGTTAGTAGAGAAACTTTTCCATAGTGCTGGAGTTTTTTAATAAATAAAATTGAAAGTGGATAAACCAGTGGGCAGCACTGAGATGTCTGTATTAGTTGCTTTCCAAGTTAACTGTCAAGCTGGTTTCTAACTGATGGTTTCTCCCTCCTGTTTCTGTCCTGCCAACTTTTCTTTGTCTTTTGGGGGGCCCTTACCTTTGCTGTGGGGTGCCCGGGAGGTAGCACAGCGTTTTTGGGACCTTTTAACATCTGCCGAAATGGAGTTTCTACGCTGCTATTTAAAAACACGGCCTGCATTTCTTTGAGGTTGTTGATTGGTGGTCTGGAAAACAAACACGGGCGGCAGCTCTTCTGTGTTTGATAAGTTAGATTGGACAACATCATCCCTTTCAATTGCTTTCTATTTATTTCTGGCTGACCTCAAGCAGTGCTCTCTCTTAAGACAAGCCATGATGCCGAATTGAAAATCTGCTGCCTTATAATCACTGGGTGTATTGCAAGGAGGGCAAGGCAGCACCTTTCTCATTTTTCTTCTCTTGCCCAGGGCAGGACCACACCTCTGCTCCTCTGGCTCTTCCCCCTCCCCGGTGAATACACCTGAGCCATTTGTTCAGAGGCTCCCCATCTGAAATTACAGTTAGCCCATTAGCACAAATGCCAAATCTCCCAGACCTCCAGTGTGTTTTTTAATGGAGCCCTCTGAAAGTGAACGCTTTATTTTGGGGGCTCTGCTAGACAATAGGCTCTCTGGATTCTCCTCCAGGGGACAAGCTTGTCAATCAAATTGTCACAGACAATAATTACCCCCTGCTTTATTCGCTCTGTCTGTCTTCAGAACAGTCAATTAGAGCTATTGATACAGACAAGCTATTCTCACCAAGTTAGTTTTCAGCCTAATTAAAAGGAACCTGTCAGTGCCTTTCCCGTAACCCTCGGGCTTCTAATGGCTTCTCTTTGTGTACAGTGCAGGAACTGAAACTCAGGCTCAGTCTTGGAGACAGAGGGCTTAGTTAAAGCACAGTCTTTCATCTCAGCATCTCACTTATGGTGAGAGGGCAGGATGGAGGGAGGGAGAAGACAATTTTCTAGAAAAGACAGAGTCCTGTCTGCCTGGTTTTGTCCAGTGTTTTTAAAATTCATCATGTGGAAAGAGGAGAAATCCTCTGAACTTCAGAGTCCTTGAAAGCACTCTGATGGTAAATAAGTGTTAATTCTCTCTGAGCATAGAGACCTTTAAACAGACTAGTAAGGCCCCTCTTCAGGGATGAAAACCAGTGCTCTTTCCTGCCAAAGTGTTTTGTTCTGCTTTTTTTCTTAAAATGACTAAAACACATAAAAAGATATGCCAAAAAATCTCATCATCTTGAGGATGCTGCTGATCTAAAGCGTATTCAGGAAAGTAAATACTTTGACCAGGCTTTCATTGTGATATAATAAAGAAACTGCTGCGCTCCACATTTTAACCTCATTTCAACAAAATGTGTCCTCAGACATAAAATAAATTCACGGTCCAAACTTGGGGGGGGGGGGGATTCTGTGGTGAGTTTACACCTCCTGAGATCCAGTGTATGGGGTCTAGTTTCTGAAAAGACAGAGTGCAACGTTTTCAGGCCTCTGCTGCTACAGGACCAAGTTGTATGTGTTATATAAAATATTTGCTGCTATAACTGATTATTCCTTTTCTGAATTAACAGTATGTTTTTCCTTTCCTTTTCTCTTCCATGTTTTTGCTGCTGTTGGATCTTCTTTTCTTCTTCTCTTCTTTCATGAACTGAAACATACAGGTAAGTGTAAAACCTTTTTTTACAAATATCCATTATCAATATTTTTTTCTCCTTTGCCTTTTCCCCGATTGTCTGCTATATTGTAAGTGACTCTTGAGGAGTGTGTTACACAGAGAAATAGCAGTGAGAAAGATATGGTATGATCCCCAGTGCTCTATAAATACATGTTCCCAAACAATGAGCCATTTCATGAAAAGAAAATCTAAAACCAAGTTTGCCATTTAACCCAGAAACAGTATAATGTGAGGCAACACGATTCTCTTGCCAATGGAATTGCTAACCCTTCGCTTTGTGCCAGTGCTGCAATGAAAAGCATTGGAAATCAGAAATCTGTATGAAGAAACTCTTTACTTACTTTCAGTGAGGCAGATCTCCATAGGAAGTCACAAAATTATTTCCAAGTGTAATTCAAAACGGGAGCGGGATTTTAAATGTAAGAAAACCCACCTGTATGCTTTCATCAGTATAGCTTTGAGCTCAAAACTCTTTGCACACTTCCACAAAGTGTTTGCTTACAAGTTTGCTGTAACATGGAAGTTTATTGTAGTTCAAATCCTGTCCCAAATCCTTTCCCCTGCCCTGCCTCTAATTGCCCAGTACACAAAAGGGAATAAGAAATATTTAATTTCTGGAGTGTTGGAAAACCTTTCTCTTCTCCCTCCTTTGAAGATGTGTGGAGAGTCAAAAGGGTCTATGAGATCTAAAAGTGGAGCTTTCAGAGAGGCGTTTGAAGCCTGGGCTATTGCACCTGAGTTCAGTAGCAGCACGGGATACGTCCTGAGCTTCTCCCATCCTCTGTGTGACCCGAGCTATATGCTTTCTCAGAAAGCTTTATAATTGCTTTGGAGCTCCCTAGTGATGACTGCGTCATTTGGAAGGTGTCGCAGCTATCTCCCATGCTACTGCTCTTGCTAGCACTGCAATTTATTTTCATACCAATTTGTAGGCAACTGCTGAAAATTCAGCTTTTTCTCTACCTTGTGTTTTCTGCATCTTTCCTCCCCTTGATATCTGTGACTCCGCTGATGTTACAAAGGCAGAGTAGCTGTCTTTGTGCCACTGCTCACTCACGAGTCATAATTTTGTCTAAGTTGGATTAAATCTTGGTTTAAATGTGTTTACTTTCAAACCTTTGGTTAATACAGTACTGCGAAATGAAAAAACAGCCAAAACACTTAGAAATTCCCATTGTTTGAAAAGCTGTTTTGCCACAGAAGTGAACTACCAAGCAAAGGTAATTACAAGTATAAAAGCACTTATGTAAACTGCGTATTTTAAAAGCTGTGTGCATATTACAGTTTTAAAATTTGACGTGTTAACAAAATACCATCAATATTGCATGTACCACGTATGGAGCATACAACTATCTGAATTGTAGATCTGAACTGTGTCTATAAAAAGCAGAGTTTGAAGCGATCCAGCTATGTGAGCTCATGTGCACACGTGCATATGTAATCCTGATATACTCGCACAAGTATTTATTGACCTTAAGAAAGACTAAGAAGAGCTGTACTGGGGCAGGAGAAAAATCCACCTAGTCTGATAGCCCGGGGAAGAATAAAACAGGGCAAGCGTATGTGATACTTCCCCCTAATCGTTCTCCACCTTCCTATTATATTCAGTTTAGTGACTTCCTGGGCATTGCAGAAGTAGGACATTCAGAGTAAAAATTAAACTTACCAGAGAAATATGGGACAGAATATGGAGATTTTGACCGAAGGATTTAAACACTGCTTGTGGCAACATATTACTTTCTTCCCCAAGCCCCCCATTCCTTAAGGTTCCCAGCGCTGCACCCTGTTACCCACTGATGCTAGCTTTCTCCCAGAAGGCAAATAAATAATGTGCACCAGTTTACAGGTTCTTTTGATGTAGCTTATTTCAGTGTAAGTGATAGATTTCAAATGAAATTGTAGTCTGTGCTGGAAAATTCAAAGCGCTTCTTCTGTATCTAGAGAAGCGGGAGGCTTTTTTCTTGCTCGTGTCAAAGGCACTACGCAGGGCGGTGTGAGAGGTCATTGCTTTCCTTCTCCATGGTCTTTACATGTTATCTTCCAGTCTCACCATTTGTGAATACTCTTTCTGGGTTTGTTTAGTTACGTAGAACAGTTGGAATCTGTGTCTATGCCAAAGTCTTCGTGACTGTGGGTGGCTTATGTAGCATTAGGAATAAATCTTCTGGGAGTATCTACCTGCTGTCCTCTCCAGCGCACGAGGGATATTGTGAGCGCTAGTTTAATCCTCTAGTGCCAGTAATATTCTCAAGTCCATAGCCAGCATGAATAGCTGGCCATTACTTGCCTTGCAGAAAGACAATAATAGGTCATCATTGTGAAATGACTTATTTCAGAAATAATTTGTTGTCCATTAGAGAGAGCGTTCACTCTGGTTACAAGATGTCATGTTTTGAAATGCAGCGACGTGCATGTGTTGGGAGGAGTGGTGCTGGACGTGCTTGTGGTATGGAAAAAAGTGGGAAATGAAATGATCAGATTTGCACTCTCTAAAGGAGGCGTCTCTCACACGCAGCTCGCCTGTTGTGTACCAAGTGACAATGGCAATTTGTGGGCTTGTATGGTAGATTTTTTGTTGGTTTTTTTTCAAATTCTTCTTGAAAATGAAAGACCAGGATTTCCAGTACCGTAATCAAGGGGTGTATTCGTGAATAGACAATGCTCAGTAAAGGCTTTTTCAGAGAAACAGTAAAGGTAAGAGTTATTTAAGTGCAGGAAAGACCAAGTAGCAGTATTACTAACAGTGCCATTATTTTTCTTACAAAATGTCTGTGTATCTATATGCACAGCAATTTGGGAGGGTAACACATTTGAAAAGAACAGAGCTCTGGTTTACTTTTGGTCGACATCAGAATAAGAATTCTTTGCTGGGAGTTGAACGAGATGTGAACTGTCAATTGGTCAACTGTAACACATGGAAGATTTCCAGAAATTTTGTCTGCCATTTTTGGCAAAATTGTGTCCTTGGGGTGTTGTCAGCTGTGATTGGGAGGTTTAAATACATAAAAGTCCTGTTTAGAAGGAACAGGCCCTATTTATAACAAACTTTTCCATAAAAAATCAAACCAGGTTCTATTTTTGCCTCACTATTAATCCACTGATTCTCAGATAGTTTAATGACCTTGAGATTTTCCCCTGTCCTGCTTTCCTTCAGTTCCTGAGCACTCTTCAGTCTCTGGTGTCTTAACACACTTTATACTGAAACATATCAAACTAAAGCAAACTTTTCCCAACTTAGCAATTAGTAAGGAACTGAGATAAACAGAAATCTAAAAGTGGATGAAATCAAGTCAAATCACAAAAGGATGAAGACAGTGAATCCTGCAGATTTGAATGACATTTAGCGTAAGAGAGAAAAAATGTATCAAAGGTGTTTTCTATCTTGTATTAACTCTTCATCTCTTTTGTTATAAGCAATTACAGCTTTCCCAATCTAGTATCTAACATCATTGAGTCTTAGCCTGCATTGCCTACAGTGACAGAGTAGCACAGTGTCAGCCGTCTGGGTTTAAAGCCGTATCAAAGGTACTAACACCTCTTTGAAGTGAAGTATTAGGCTTGCTGGTTTAGACACTAAAGTTTGATATACATATGTCATTGTGTGTATGAGGGCTCACATAAATGTTAAATACTCTTGCAGAGCTACTTCACAGCCTTTCATAGGAAAATTCAACCAGAATTTGTAGTTTATTAAACCTGAATATGTCTGCAAGCTCAGCTGAACCTTGCATGTATTCTCAAGTGAAGTAAGTGCAGTTGGCTTAAGATTCTGGAGTTGATGAGAGGAGTGAAGAAGCAGCAGATATCAAGTACAGAAATTTTCTTCTGTTTTATTTACTTCACAGTGCCCTATGAATCACTGCCTCCATTGCAGCTATGACATGGTTGTATCAGTAGCAGGTCCTCTTGTTAAAACTTGTTTAGTAGTTCTGATATTTTCCTTTTTTCTGTTGCTTGTAGCATTCTGAAAATGTAATGTCTCAGACTAAGGTATTCCTGCTCAAAGCTGGCTTGTGTGGGAAGGACTGCTGTGGTTCATCAGTTTGGGTGCAAGTCTGTGGTAGAAGGGAATTGATGTACCTTTATGAAAGCTGGAAAACAATTCTTGCCATTTCTTTTGGTATATTGTTATGCTGTTCAGCCAAATAATGCACATGCATCATGTCCAACAGAAGATACATTGTAATAGGTATTTAGAAATGCAAGCATGTAATTAAATATTGTACCATAACACACACTCAAGGGGGAATGCAGTTAACGTCATTCCTTAGCATAAATATTTTTTTTCTTTGAAACATTAGTTATACAACAGTAATGCTTTCTTAATATGTTTTGGTTTATAGCCTTGCACTCAAAATGCAAACATTACTGAAAAAATTTACTTCTGTAAATTGAATTGCCTTATCTTTTACATGAAATTGTCCGAAACTATTGGCAGAGTTACTCCTGGTTTTCTTAGTTTCTCATGGCATTGTTGCAAACAGATAGAGAGCTATGATTTTGATCACAATGAGATAAGAACGGGTAAACTGGCTTCATGCTGTTGTATCACCTCTGTATTTTTTGTTCCCTGCTTTTATACTGGCATTTAACTTGGCTGCAAACTGCAGAAATAAAAGAACACTCAGGAGGAAGAAGCACAGGGGCTTGTAAAGCTTGTGATGATACAGCGTAAAGGGAAAAAGACGTGGTGTGTTGAAAAGACGCCTAACAGACAGAGCAGGCTTTCTTACTGGGCTTGTTTCCCTGAAGACCCAAGTGGCTCAGTGTGAGGCCGGGTGTGCTGGTGAGTGGCCTTTCCTCTGCAGCCCGTAGGGTAAGGTGTTTTGCCACCAAGCTTCGGTCCTTTTAACCTGATGATGGTGTTGTGGTGGGAGGGAGACAAGTTGCATATACCTCCAGTCTGGATACTTGAACGTGTATCTGATGGATAACGTGGTGGACAAATGGCCTCTTTGCTTTTCCTATACTGTTACGTGATGATACAAGTGCTTTATTAGGTTAAAGAAGAAAATCGTAATGTTTGAGTAAAAGTTACTGCTGTGGGTGCAGTTGCTGTTTCAGAGACTGCTACTTCAGTTTGGTGACTGTGGTCTCTGCAAAAAGCAGCACTTCAGTCCCTCTTGCTGGGAGCCTGGTGGGTGTCCACCGATTGTACAAAGGGGAAAACCTCTTGCCTGCTCAAGGCAAGGCTGCTTTGTTTCCCCAAACCTCATGGTAGAAAGCTTTGAACCTACAGAAAGCCCAAGTGGAGAAACACTGCCAAGCTACAGGTTAGCAGCGTTGGTCTTTCACTGGCCCCCACCCTGCCAGCTTCCCCTGCCTCTTTTCTGAGAAGGTAACATCATGCACAGCTTGGAGAGTTCACCCACAGCGCATTTTTATATTCCAGGGATCCAGCTGAAGGCAAATCACTGTCCTATCAGGAAAGATGCAGGACACTCAAATGTCACAGTTGCTTTGTTTACAGGTATTTGCTTAGGCAAGCGGGCAACCTGAAAGCCAGATTAAGTCTCGGTGGAGTTGAACCTGGATGATGAACCGTGCCATATCTTAGCACATTATTTCTTGCTTCTCAAAGATACTCTGCTGAATTAAAAATAGGTGGAGAGGCGGTTTCACCTCTTTCTTTCCTTGCTATTTTTGTCTAGACTCCAAAATTATTTCCTTTTTTTTTATTAACTTTTGGAGAGACTTGAGCTGGCATTGGATCTGGAGGGACAGAAGATTTTAAGAGACAAGAAGATGAGAACTCTTCAGGCTTGCATCAATGAATAGGCCACAGAAATTGGGTTGCATTTGTGTGTCTCACAGAATTGTGCAATGTATTTTTTTCCTCATCCTGTGGGTTTTGTTGTCCTGAAGATAATTACTGAGATTGGGAAGTGCCTGGCAGTGCACTGGCTGAAACAAGGCATTCACATCTGGCATTGCTTACATCTCCCATATCCCTCTAGAATGAATCTTTGTAAGTTGCTATTTCCCAGGCAAAACCATAGTAATCATCCTGATTTTTTTTAAAAAATAAATAATAATTTCATAAACCAGATTCAGAAAAGTTTTTATGGCTTTCCTTGCTGAATATCAATGGCTGGCAACATCATGTTGAGAACACTTCAGCTAGGTTCCCAACCAAAATTATTACATGAAAATGTACAGTTTTATTAATACCAACACATGTTCTCCTGCAGTATCAGCAGATGGTCCAGTCAGACAAACAAAAAGTGATCCATCTCTTTCCAAAGAAAAAAGGAAGGGAAGGGAACAACAACCCAAAATCTAGCGTTCCTTACTAGATGCATTGGGAGTTCAAATGTCCAGAGAGAACAGATGAGCACTGTAATCCTCCAGAATAAAACAGTGGGCTCAGCATCTTACCCTTTTTTACCAGGATAACTCCCTTGACATCAGCTGAGATAAACTATACTAACTCCTAGAAAATCACACCCATTACTTACAATTTTGAAAGGCTTAAATTATTCTGATATTGCATCTCTAGCCCTTGTATTCTTCCCCATGAGAGCGTATTTCTGAGCAGATGCCAAACAAGTCAGAAGATGAAAGCCCTTGTTATGTTATTAGAAGGGTGGAGGGCTGTCAAAAGGTTCGAGAATCGCTGTGCCAAGCACTGACCCACTCAAAATTTGTGCACGGATCTGATTTTACCAACATACACCATTTTAATCGTTTTATTTCCCAGTTCCCTGTAAAACCCCTTTTTCTCTTCCTATACAGCCACCATTATAAGCAAAATAGTACTAAGCAGCACTGCCACAATTTTCCCAGGCTCTTACAGCCAGAAGTTGACGGGGAGGTGACCCAGTTTGTCTTGCTCCAGCCCCAGATAATATTTTCCTCTCATTTTCCTGCTACTACTGTACAGTCTCTTACAAGTATTTTCCTACCTTGGGGTGTTGTTTTATCTTTCTAACCTAATATAAGTAACTAATTTATGTAGAAAGGCACTTGATTAGGAAATATAAACTGGCAAATATTTATGTTTTTAAGGATGCTGAAACATATATGGCTAGGGTTCTTAGAAGCAAATGTGGCCGGCATTGCAGTTGAATCTTTATTACTCAGTCTAGCTCAATTTTGCAATGTTTGGATCTATAGATAAAGATTTAAAATTAAAAAATTAGTAAAACCACCCAGTGAGTTACCTTGTTGAGTTTTACTGTATTGTTGTTCTGTAAAGGCTGATAATTATAAGTTTTTTCGAGATAAGAGAAGTAAAGATACAGAATGTCTGGACACTGCAGAAATCTCTTATGTTCACATAATGATTTACTGGTATAATTGACCAACGTGAAAATTAATTGTTGGACTTTCCCCTTTTCAGTTTCATTTTTTTCTGGAGTAGCTTGACCGGTAAAAAATACGGAGGGGGGAGTGTGGTGGTCTATTTTTTTTTTAAAGTCTTTAGGAAAGGAGGAATTTGGTGGCACTGCCAGTACATCCTGTTTTGCAGGGGGTTTTTTGCACAGAAATTTGACCAGTTTGAATGTGGGCCCAGAAGCTTTTGCCTGAACCTATTAGACCTGTAGTTCTCTTGTGGTCTTTCACTGAACCTTCGACCTTCCTGATACGGTCAAATAGTTTCTTGTGTAGGGCCAGGTCAGTTCTTCAAGGGAACTCCTGACTTAAGCCTATTACAGAAATGATCTAACCAAGTATAAGCCTCATCTGTTTCTCTCAGCAGTTACCTGCTGGAGGGTAATAACAAAGGCAGCTCGTACAGTATTTAGTTGGGGTTTTGTTGCAGAGGCTAAATAACATTACCTTTGTGAAGTATCTGCAACAGAATTGTATTTAATTCAAGTCACTTTTAGGAAGACTGTGACATGCCTGCTGACAGCAGGGAAAATCCCCTCTAAGGCTCTAAATCCGTATGGCCAAAAGTGTCTCCAAAAATATAAAGGAGAAAGACTGTGTTACAAAATCGAATCCTGGTGGCACATAGTGCAAGACATCCTCCATTGTTTGTAGCCTAAGGTTGCTGCTGGGAATTAGCTGTAGCTGTTAAAGCTGAGTACGAAGCCACAGCTTAATTTCAGGTTGCATGATCTGCTTTGGCATTTAAAATATTAGTCATGATGCATCAGCACTCCAGAGTCTTTATTGCCATTTGTAGGGGACAGAAACTGATAATCAGTTCCATGTAGAGTAAGGAAATTCAAGTTTCTAGTCACAGGTTCCAGCTAACAGGTTCAAAAGTCACTTAGGCAGGAAGACAATGTACTTGAGAGCAAGCATTTCACTTTGGGGTTTCTTCAGCCATACCCTTAGGCTTAGCTTTGAACTGACATGGGTCACAATTCCCCTGCCCACCCCTTGAACTGCTACAGGCTCAGTGTTCCTTGTGCATCCTGCTCTAAAAAGCCAGTAAGGAAATGTTTTGAGTGGAACAAATGTTGTGAGACAACACAAATTAATGTTGCTGTTCAGAGTTTCCAAGTAAACTGTTTTAATCTGTTGCTAACAAAACCCTTCTCACCAGGCCCAGGGGAGTCCTTAAATGTTCTCCATCAAAACATGTAAACAGCAGTGACTGGTGCCATTCTGCAAGTGAGAAGATTAGAAACTGCTATTTATTTGTACATCAAAATACCGTTCATTTGTCACAGACTCTAAGCTAGGCCTCGGTCAGATGGTGGTTGTTGTTTGGCCCCGCTGGCCACCAGCCAACCTTTCGATGCCGTGCGTGATTTCAGTGTAGTGGAGTCCAACCTGCAGCCCCGCACCGATGCGAACACCCGCTGGTGTGGCTACGTGGGATCGCGAGCCTCTGTGCACAGCACTTTGATTTACTCTGAGCAGTCGCCATGGCTGCGGGATGTACCTCTGTGTGCGGGAAGGGTCTTTGGGGCTTTATCCAGTGGATTCCGTATTTGCTGCTGGGGCCAAAAAGATTAACAATCTGTGGTTTGAAAGTACCACAGCGCTTCGGCTGTGCCCATCCTGAGCGAGTTGGCAACCTTTGGTTTTTTTTTTAAAGAACGTACACTTGGACAGGGAAAAGTGTATGAAATTGCTTCTGGTTCCTTGATTTATTTCTTTTTAAATCATATTGGCTTGATAACCTTATCTCAGCAACCATTTGTGAGATGAGCTTTTTGCCGGTTTTACAGCCTTGTCAACTGCATCAATCACAGAGCTCGTCTCAGGTCACAGCAGTCAGCAACTCAGCCAGCATTAAAATCAAGAACTTTCCTCGATAAGCACGTTCACCTTTTCGTAAGAACAGATGGCAGGACTAATCCAGCGTTCGTTTGTAGCAGTGAATGTGCTGCGTCACCTTAGCAGGCTTCATGCGGCTCTGGTGTCTGCCTCAGTTGACCGTCTTCCACCAGCGCTGCAGCGCGATTAGAGTTGCCGTCATCACTGGTGGGCCCGCTCCAGCCTGCGAGAGTAAAAAAGTTCATGGGTGCTTATGAGAGGAAACCAGAAAATGACAATTAGGAATTTACTGTATTTCTTATTTTGCACGAGTATTGGAGGTACCAATAACGAGAGATTCCTGAGCTCTTTCCCTATTTTCCATCTCTGTGACATGTAACTAAAGCCAAACAGTGCATTATAGGCAAGGGATAAGCAGCATGGTATTCTGGTGGGAGGGAAAATGGTGTATTGATCTGCTTATAAACTGCACAACAGAGTAAGGTTTCAGTGCTAATAATATTACTAATAGCATATAGTAGCAACTGTCTCTAAGGAAGCAAAATATACAGTGTGAAGGGCCCCATTATAGAGCTGTAGCTTGAGGTGGTTTGGGGGCACAGGCCAAATCTATTCTGGTTATAGTGGACTCAATGCACCTGGCTGAACTTGGAAACTGAACTGTGTCGGGCTTCTCCTGTACAGGGGTGAGAGACTGCCTCAGAGTCCTTCCTCCTCTTTTGAGATTTTTTGAATAACTTACCATTTGTCAGCTGGTACTTACATTGCTGCCTAAGAAAGATGGTTCAATTTGCTCCAGAAATCCATTCTCAATAATCCTAAACTTTGTGTGGTATTCCGAGCGTTACACTAACAGTAACAACCACAGTCCAGACCAGAGGTGGTCCTGGTGATTGGGTGTACTAGGAGATTCTCTGCAGAACCAACCTCAGTGCAAACTGACGGGAAAACAAGATCAGAAGCAGGAGGAGAAATAAAGAGCTGGAGAGTCTGAGGGAGTGTGCTTTGCTTGTAGCAGGTCAGTAAAGGGCTTGGGAATGTCAGGTCTTCTGACTTCAGCTTCCAGGAAGGTAATAAACCATTAGAACCTGCTGTTGTAGCTCCTGACTGGCTGTTAGGACTTTAATCTTCATTTCAAGTTCAGCAGGCAGATAGCTGGCTTTTGTACAGCATTTGAAGCAGAGACAACTGCTGGAACATGCAATTATTTGCTTAAGGTGACAGACATGCCTGGGTCCTGGAGGACAGTAGTATTTGAAAACTGGCAACCACAGACCTGTTCGTGTTATGTAGACGCATCTGCCTGGGGTGATGATACCAGGAAAAACTGTGTGAGAGTTGGGAACCGTGCCTGTCCTCTCTGCCAACCCGTCTTTCCATGATGCTGCTGATGTGGCATCCTGTGGCTGTTCCAAATGGGAACGTGAACTGGTGGATTGAAACTTGACTACGTGAAATGGTGGAGGCACACGTGTCCTTTGGTCTTCTCTCTAATGGTTAAAAATGTTTAGGACGGGATCGCTGAATTTTTGCCCACATGTGCTTAGGCAGAAGTTCAGCATAGTCTCTAGTTGTCTTTGGCCAGTGATGCTTTTGCAGCTGGTTTTTGAGACAGCTTTTCTCTTTACACTACATTTTCTCTCCAAGTTACAAGTGGTGTGAAATACGGGAAATGCTGCAGGAGCACAGGGGACACCATGTATGAGGGAAACTACTGAATTTGTGGTAACCTTGCAGTCCGGTTTGAGATCTCAGTTTGCCTTTAGATAAGGTCTGATCCAGGGATGGGAACTAGGCTAGTTTTTCCCAGAAGTTTCTTGTATCTTTACTAGCTAAGCCATGCAACCTTTTTTCTCATATGAGGTTTTTTCAAGTTATCAGAGTGCTGCACCTGCCCTTTTGCTTTTCTGTTTCTATATCTCCAAGCATGCTGCTCTTTGAAGCTACCTAAGAATGGTTAGAAATCCAAAATCTAATAGAGCTAACTTTTTTTAAGTAGTGGAGGCCTAAGTACATTCCCCCTCCTTCCTTTTCTAATCCATCTCTCCTTCTACTATGCTTCGCCCATTGTTTAGTCCTTTCCTTTTTGATTGTCAGGTAGTAAATTCACCATGAAGAGTGTCTGGGACGTACAGAATATGTTGGTAGGGATCTCTGTTAGGGATGGGGAGGCAACGAGTCAGCCTCCCTTCACCCTCTTCCAGCACGCTTCAGACAGCTGTCAGTCAGGGTAACCGGTGTGGCGGAACGGATGCTAATTTTGCACACTTAACTACAGCACCTTTCTCCGGTAGCAGTTGGAGTCCTTGATGTACTTGGGCAAAATTTTGTGCCAGGAACCCTGCCAAAATATTTACCTTTCTTCTTGTTACGAAGATGCTTATTTCTAAATAAACACAGTGATCTGCTTTCGTCTGTTCTGCGCATCCTACTCCTGCCGTGGTGTTGGATCCTGCAGGTGGGGGAAGTGATCACCGAATGAGAGTGATGTGTGGCAGATACAGTATGGTCTTTCCAGAGCTGTGCTGACTAAATCTGGAAAAATCCCTCCTGTTACTAATGTCTTGTGAAAATGAGAAGAAAAATCTAGGGAAACGTGCATGTGGTTTGGATTGTAAATGATTTGGCTATAACTCTTAAGTCCTCAAAACATTCTGTTAGAACAAGATTAAGGAGCTACCAGGGGTTTATAAAATCTTGCTCGATGTGTTGCCACTTTGAAATGGTGCGTGCAATCTCATAAGAGACTTTCTTGGTGGCTACAGCCATGGAGTGGGCCCATGCAAAGACTCTGAAATTATACATTTTTAATACACGTGTGCCTTCCCAAGTGTCATTTATTTGGGATTCTGTGTAAAACATTTCGATTTATCTTAATTTTACCTGATTTTATTGGATTGTGAAGAGCTGTTAGTTCCTCATTTAGACTGCCACATAGCATTTAAACTCATTAATTGACAATTATCTAACAAACAACAGGAACAGATCTCTTGCTGGGCTGAAGCCTGAAAAGCCCATTTGAACCTTTACAAATGTTAGTACGTTTAATGAGCTAACAATGAATTTGAGTTTCTGCGTGTTCAGTGGGAACTCTTCCTAATTGATGGCCAATTGCATATTTTTCCTCGATCCAGGAGAGGTAATGAGACCGAGACAGTGTTTGGAGTAGTCTACAGAAAGACTCTCTGTAGAAGCTGATCCTTCTTTCTCCATCATGAGGCTGGACTGAAGAGTGCCTCTCGTTTCAAAGGCTTAGCATCTGAAATACATTATTTAGAGTTCCTGTAATTTTATTTATGAGGAAATTGAGGGTTTAGACAGCAAAATATTACATTTCAGTGTCAACTTTAATCTATTCTCTGGCCCCTAAAAGTGTTTGCTGCCAGGGTGGGGAACTGGAAGTATGATTATAATTAGCATTGGACAAGGCAGCACAGCAGTCTGATTCAGTGCTTGCCCAGACATTCTCATCTGGAAAGTAGGATTGATGTCTTGACAGCAGTCCGTCCTTTGCCACAACTAAATCCTGTGCCTCATTTATTCGCCTTTGGTACTTCCATGGTGCAGACACTCATGGTTTTCTGTTTTTTAGTTTGTCACTGTGTGTCTGAACATTGAATACTAATTACATCACGCAGCTGCTGAAGATCGGCCAGCAATGTAACGCAAGATACAGAGCTCTACCTGAGGGCAAAATTGGTTGAGGTGGGTTATTTTAAAAGAGTTTTTTCTAACTTTCCCAATTCAAGTTCTGAGTCCCGGGTGAAAGCTGGAGTCAATACTAAGGTTAACCTAAGAATTGCTAAGAAAGCGACACTAGAAGTGCTTTTTCAGGGAAAAAACCACCATACTGACAAAGTGCTCTTGCTATGGAATCAGCTGTACTGGCAAAGCTGTTCTTTGTACTGTTTTAGTAACACTTCTCCCTGGAGTGCGCACACATGAAATAAGCTTTCCAACCAAAAGCATGTGCTGCCAGTATAAACACGTCTACACAGAGGGGCTTCTGGCTGGCACAGCCCTGTCCCGCAAAGACCCACCTCTTCTCACCCTTCACAGAGAGGGCTGTGCCAGCAGAAGCCTATGAGATATACACGGCCTTATTTTAGCTGAGCTTGTTTATTCATCCACTTTTGTAAAAGTCCTTGTGATGCTGAATATAGTGTGGCACAGCGCTGTTCATGAACCCCAGCCTCTCGATGTCAGTCTGTCTATTAATCCTTGCTAAACCTATTAAACCCTGCCTCTTAATACGCTGCCCACCTGCTTCGCTCTCCAGGACGTGGTGTTAGGGACAATGCCAGAGTATATGGCTCGGTAGATGAAATTTTCACAAGTGTCTGAGTGAACGCAGTGACTTAGGCTCTTGAGAGTCTTACTCTGTGTAGCTCTTAGCCTCATTCAAGATCTAGTCTTGTATTTATATTGACTGATTACTTGTATGGGTAGGTAACATTGCAGACAGAGTGAGCCAAATCATCGCTGATATAAATCAACATCACCCCCAAAATTTTGGTGAAACAAGCTCATTTACACCACAGTGAGGATTTGGTGCTTTATGACCAGGGAAAACATGTGTATGGAGCATTTGAACTAATTTGAACTAAACTTTGTTCAGAGAATCTGTCACGCTGCCACATTTTAGAAACTGCAGCCTCAGATGGCTTCCCCTCTTATAGCATAAGTATACGTCATATGATATATGTGATACAAAATACGCGTGAATGACAAACAGCAGCCTGATTTCATGTATGGCTGAGGGAGCCATAACACTGCTTGTAGTTTGTTATTGGGAGTTACTTGCTTTGCAGTCAGCCCAGAAATGGGAGACAGAAAACAGATCGCTGTTATTGCATGTTCTGATAGTGAGCGTACCGGCTATCACACAGGTTTCCTCTTCCACCTCACAAATTTTCCCAATTCTTTGAAAGTTGTTATGGATCTTTCCACTTTTTGTCAGTCTTGTTCTGTATGCAAGAAATGTTATGAATAGTTTTATTTTCAGAAAAAATATCTTTTTGCTCGTATCTGTCTTGAATACAGAGACATCTTAAGACTTAAGCATTCGGTCTATGAGCAAATCCAGTGCATTTCCAGCAGGATTTCTTCTGTGCATCAAACTGCATTGTCAGTCCATCCAGAGAAAGCTGTACTATGCCATGCCAATAGTCATTCTCTCTGATCTGAGTATTACATTTTTCATTTGTATAGAGAAATATCGAGTGCTGGGGGTTCTGCAAATGTCATGTCTTGCCGGTGTCATAAGACGTTTGTCAAAACTATAGAGCTGAGGAAGGGGAGAAATCCAATCTGGGATTTACCTGGGACTTGTCAAAGTCGCTGGTGCTTTGTACTGGTGTCAGGCAGGCGGTCGGGCAACGGGAGGGAGGGAGACAGACAAAAGGCTCGGTTTCTTCTCTGACTTAGAGTGACTTGTTAGCTAAAGTAGATCCTAAGGTTAGGTTTTGGGCACCGTTTCTCTCCACTGTGCTCCCCAACTTTGGAATGGACCCTGCGATGTTTAATTAGAAAAGCTACTACTATCTTTAATTCCATGCCAGATTCAGCGCAAGGCCACTGTCACTTACCAGGGCATGAAATCAGAGGTCTGACTCCACGTGAGGGAGGGAAGATCAGAGGTGGTGGTCAGATGTTGGCTGAAGTTGGCTCTCCAGCTTTCAGAATTAAGTGGATCTGCCATCCGTGTAACAACTCAAAGGACTTTCATGCCTCAGAGAAAGGCCTTTTCCTTTCACAGATTTCTAATGCTTCAAGAAATAAGGCTTTTTTGCGTATAGTGGAGCTTTTGCCCTTGAAGGATCTGATGCCTTTGTGCTCAAGCCCTCCCAGCCTCCCTCCATTGAAACTGAAATGCTCCTGATGGGAGGGGAAATCTTCAAAAACGGGACTGGGACTTTCATTCCCTGCCCTACCCCTGATCTGCCGTGCCTTTCAGCAAGTCACTTTACATCCTTAAGTTTCTGTTTTTCTTCCCATCCTCTTCCTGCTTTATCCGTTTAGGAACCTAAGACTTTCAGCTGTAGGTGCGGGCAGTCATATGCTAAATATTTAGTAGAGAAGAGTCTGTAAAACACTTCCTTCAGAAGTGCATGTATCTATGGGCTGCCAAACGCTTGCCAATTCCCTGAGGAACAAACCCCAAAACTGTGGGCATCACCAGTGGCTTAGGTCCTTGAACAAGTGGAGGTTTGTCCGGTAAAACCTTAGGTCACTGTAAACGGAGTCTCTGCTCCTTGCTGCAGAGGACAGAACAAAGGAAAAAGCCCGGTCTCAGCCGTGGAGAAAGCTTTGTCCCTGCCCCCATCAGGGACCAGCGGGATGGGTATTATAGATTCTGCTTGTGGTAGGGTTTGTGTCTGTCTTGGTGCTGTCCTACTACAATAAATATTAATAGGTGTAGCCAAAGGTAATTCGGAGGGCTTCATGCTGAACTTGCATCTGCCTTTCAGAAGTGCTGAGCACAAACCACCAGCTCTCAGTAATTCCATGTGTTTGGTGCTTTTAAAAAATATCGGGCCGTCAGTGCTCTCCAACTAGCACTGGGCGGGGGGGGGGGGGGAAGTAAAACAAGTGAATAATTCTCAAGAAAATGCACTTTTTCATCTTTCTTACCTGATGTAAGATTTCACCCTTCTATACAGCATGAAGTAAGGGAATAAAGGCAGAAGAATTGAATTTTGGGGATGATCAAATGCATTGAAAATTGTAACGTGACGGTTTAGTAAGCAGCAAGAGGCTGTCCCAAGGCAGCCTGACACACCGATGGCTCGATATGAACTGCAAGGGAGAGCTTTTAAATAAATAATATGTGAAGAGAGCTCCTCCAGCCCAGTTTTTATTCAGCAGGAGGATGGATGCGAAGGAGCGGGGTGGGGGGGTGGCCGTTTCCGAGCTAAGTGGTGGTGAAAATACGCTCATTCAAATGTGAAGAATTTTTAATTGGGGGAGAGGGAGGCTGAGAGCAGGCGGGACAGGAACAGTGGAGGGAGCAGGGAGGAGGCAGAGCGAGGGAGCAAGGGAATGACAATTCTTAAAGATGCATTAAACTGCAGGGAGCCTAAAGCAGGCTTAGAGATGAGCCTAAGTAACTGGGACAAAGTCTGCTCAGAAGCCACAGATGGGCCTTGGCTTTCACTATTATCTGCTTGAACTCACAAAGGGGAGGAGAGGGAGGGAAGGGGGCGAGGGTAAGGTGCTTCCTCGCCTCCCCCTCCCTTGCATTTGCATGGAGAGAAAAGTATTGTTCGCTTCCACTTGCACAGAGACGGGCAGGAGGGACGGAGGGTGGGAGAAAGCAGCAGCTCCCAGTAGCTCAGGGGATCAGACAGCCCTGGATTCTTCCATCCTGCTTCTGCCAGGCAGGGTGTTAATGTGGCATGAAAGCAGTTTAAAGCCCTGGGCCCCTCTCTCAGTCAGCAGGGTGTCCCATGCAGGCCAAAGTCCCCAGTGGGTGGCTGTCAGTGGCAGTTCGGTCGGTTAGGCAGAAATTTATTAGTATTATATTTTCCCCCATTTTTTTGTTAGAGCAGCGGGGAGAAAGTGACAGCTGTATTAGGGGCTGAAATGCCTCCAAAGGGGATCAGAAGACATCTGCAGAGAGGGCTTCTGACAAAACCCCCTTTCAGTATGCCTTAGCAGCAGCTTCCAAAGATATCATGGAAAAGAAAAGAAGGGAAGGTTTACTGCTTCTGGAGGGCTCAGACTCCTGCTTTTTTATTTCTCTGTTTATTTCTCTGTTTCTTTATTCCTTTCCAGCCTTTCACAACACAGGCATCCTTCCCATTAGCGCCCCAGCGCCTGGGAGAAGAATAACCGCTCTGCTCCCTCTGCGAGCTCGCTCCTCTTTGCTCTTTGTCTGGTTTCCAAATAACAAAAAGTGGAGGCTTTGAGGAAAAAAGTTGTCTCAGAGTCACGTCTGAAGGCAAGTCTTCCTGCAAGGCAATGCCGACTTCCTCTCCCACCAGTGCTACCAGGCTTGCCAGAAATATTTTAAGCAGTCAAAATGGCTTTGTACTTTTTAATCTCTCTGTCCCTAACCGTCCTTCCCCCTCTCACATCCCATCGTGTTCAGCTGCGGCACTTGGGAGAGAAAGAAAAAAAAAGAAGAAAAAAAAAGGGGAAAAACCAGTAATCACTTTTATCATTAACCCATTCAGCTGCAAATCCCCCTCCCCAAAGAAAATTCACACAGATTTGCATATGCAATCAACTGTATTCTTTATTTCTATAGCGCCTTTCTTATTAACCACCTCTCTCAAAGAAGCTCTTCAGGAAGTAAAATTGGTTAGAGATTAAATACAAGAAGTCAACCTTCCATGTTAAAATACTGCGGGTTTTGGTGAGGGAGGCAACATTAGCTGGCCTTATCTTTAACACTGCTGGTTTTCACATCTGCTGCCCCATTGAGATGGGGCATTTAACACAGCAGATTGGGTTCTGTGCCAGGCGCTGTGGGCAGCCTGCTTGTATTAGTGATCTTAATCCTTCATTACCTTAACAGGTTTTACTGTCTAGGATTCTGATTTTTTTTTTTCAGGCTTTGAAGTGCTGTAGAGACTAAAATACATCCTTTTTTTTAATTAACGTTTCAGAAGGTTTCATTCACACCTGCCCAAGTCCTGTTTATATCAGTTTATTTCACCTTTCCTGCGAGCGGACAGAGCTGCGGCCGGAGGAGCAGGACCTGCTGGGGGGAGGAAGCTGCCCCAGGTACTTGGGGCTGCCAGGTTTGGCAGCTCTTCTGACACTTGTGTCCTCCCAGCTTTGGCTAGAGAGCTTGGTACGCTGATTGCTGGCGCTAGAAATGTGACTTTGGGGTCTCTGTCCCAAAATAATACAAAAACCTTTTGAGAAGATCCTAAACAGAAGGGATAGCATTGGAAATAAAAGAATGGAGATCAATATGACGCTTTCTTATGTATATAGAAGATACAGAAATAATACATAAAGGAAGGTGTAACATCACATATAGCACCTTTCTTTCTGATTGCAAAATGTCATCGTTCTGGGTACGTTTCTTCATTTTCTGAGATCCTGTTTTAAATCTATGATTGTTAAACTCAGCATTTGAAGCTGTAAGTGAAAATTTGTAATATAGGAATTCACAGCTGGAGGCTCAAGTGTCAGTTACAGTTGGACCGACGCTGCGTGCTTTACTGAGTACAAGCACAAAAGACCACTTTTCCCATAAAGAGTCGGGAAAGTGGAAGAAATTACTTTTCAGATTCTATCATCTGTAAGCAGTAGTACCAAATACTGTCATTTGGTTAAAAAAAACAAAAACCAAGCAGGTAATTTTGAATAGTCTCATTTACTGTAAGAAAGATAAGAAATTCCAAAGTGCTTCCCAGGGGGTTAGTGAAAAACATGGGTATTGTTAAATAATTTCTCATTCAGACTCCAAAACAAAACTCATTTTGTGCATAATCAGTATCCAGAGACATCTCATGCCTTCATGATAGTTTATTTTCCGTTAGCTGTGATGACACAAAGAAATTGTGCACTAGCATTTGTTCACTCTTATTTATAAATGGAGAATAAATCCACATTATAGTAACAGCAGTGCTCCCCAAGGCAAATTGTTCACACTCCAGAAGGTGCTGGAGTTTTATTGTGAATATCGCATGTCTGTTTCTGTGGACTTCAGTTATGGTTTAATAATTGAAAACTCCTAAGAGCACAAAAGTTTTTGGAAAATTTACAAATCCGAGGTAAAGCGACGTTAAAGGTGGATGGAAAAAGACATTGAGAGCTGGTCTACTTGGTGTTTGGCCAGTTTCTCTTTAATAACACATACACTCACCTGGTTAGGTCTTTGTGATCCCTATCTAAGAATAAACTGACGCTACAGCTGGAGTCAGTGAGGGAGGTGTCACCACCTCATTTCTGCTGTTTACAGTGAAACTTAAATAGTTCACAGTTTCAAGTTACTTAATGAAAGTATCAGACTGGAAATGTAGATAAAAGCGGACTGGAAATTAGATAAAAGCAGACACCTGCCTGTATCAGACAGTAACGAAAGGTGTAATGTTCCTTGTTTTAAATATTTTTTAAAGGATATTGTTTGCATTTTAACTTAATAGGGAAAATTATGAAAATCCTAATTGAATTGAAATAATATAGTGAAAATTGAATCAGGAGGGACATATAGATAGTGCAGCTATTCCCTGGTTTGTCTCAACGTATCGATGCTTTAGGTACCTTCAAAATCCCTCACTAACTCTTCTCACAGAGGCTTCTGGTTCTTGGGTTGCCCGTGTGCTACTCAGGATACTGCTGCTACACTGCGTGTGTTGGTTTTGTGTTGTCCTGAGCTTGCGGTGCGGTTCGTGATGGCTTTTGAGGTCGCCGAACGTGCTTGGAAGCAGAGGTAAGGGGACAGCACTCGTCCGGGGTAGAGTGATTAGGGGAAACAGCTAATGTCTGAAAGAAGATATTTAGATGCGGCTGCTTTTGTTGGAGTACTAAAACTGGAGCTGTACCCAGCAAACCGAAAGCTTAGCAACCTGTGTGTGTCAGCGGAATCTTTGTTCAGAAGTGTAAATTCCTGGGAACAAAAATAACGAGTATTCTGTTTCCACTATTTTCTCTCCCAGCAACTGAATAACCCGTGCCTTAAGGGTCAGAACCACAAGAATGGTGTCCCTGCCCTGGTTTTCTCCTTGCAGTCCTCAAATGCAGGCAGGCCTGGCCCAGAAATTCAAACCACATACAGAGAATATCACTGCCAGGAAGAATCTTTGAATTTGAAAATAGAAGAATAAAGAGAGGAAACCCGGAGAGTCCCGCTGCACACGTACAGCCTCACTGCTGGATGATTCGTTGCTCATTAAAAAGACAGTGATCAAGAAGTGCTCCATTTTGTAACAAATGTGGGAATTGCACGCAGCTCCCCTGCCACCTGCCACTCTCACAACTGCCGCTCTCTTTCAGAGATCAAGGAGTGAACAAATAAAGAACACAAACCACCTTCCCTTGATGAGATGCGATCTCTAATGTTGCAGCATCAGTCGTAACAGCGGTAATGTTATGGCCATAATGATCAAAAGATTTAAGAGGAAAAAAGGGTTGTAGGGGTAGTTGGTGTGTTTTGCTGGACTAACCAACATAGCTGGAAAAAATATCCAGGCTTTCATCAGCTCAAGTAAAGTTGGGGACACAATACTGTGCTGCCGTTGTCTTTGCTGTACCTGTTCCTGCATGGAGAGAGGAGCACAGGTTTTGCAGCTGTCAGTCAGTTCCTCAAAAACCCCTGCTTTAAAACTCACTTGAAAGCATGCACACGGGATGACGTGTAGTTGCACGTATCCTCCCTAGAGTGTGATAAGCAGCCTTGTGGCTGGTTCTGCTCCAGGAAGGATATCATCAAAAGAGAAGAGGGAGGCAAAATCAAGAAAATTCATGTGCATATGAACTGACTTCACACTACTAAAACCTGAACGTCACTATTTTAGTACCTTTTCTTTGGTCCTTCTGTGTAATATGTACCATTTCTTAAAATTAGGAACACAAGCTTCACCCTTGTTTTAATACCATCCAAGAGAGATAATCATGGTGATTGTTGAAAAGGGGTAGGAAGGGGGGAGAAGTAGGGAATTGCCATGAGGATTGTTATAAATAGAACTTTGCTATAGCAATGCTTTTAGTGGAGAGTGTTCTCACAGACAGGCTTGTAACGAAGAGGGAGCAGATTTATTGTGCAGGACTGTCAGCCTTTCTCTGAAAGATTTGTTGATGCTGTGCCAGTATGTTCAGTTTAATTCTCTTGTGCTCCTGCCTAAGAATCCCCCCTCTATGCTTTTTGCCCAAGATTTTCTGTATTTGTAAATCGCTCTTCCCATTGCAGTACAAGGAAAAGCACTGTTTGTTTGAGAAGGATTCTGCAGTTTAATTTAGGAGAATGGTTCACCTACCTTACAGGGATGTTTTCTTGCTTGGAACTGTTGAAGCTGATCTGAACTAGTCTTGGCATACTCTGTGCTACCGTGTGTTTTGCGGAACTGGAGATCGAGGAACCCTTTTCTGAACGGGAAAAAAGAAACAAAGAAAATATTCTATTTATTTTTTTCTTTTTTTTTTTTTTTTTTAAAGACTTTTGATCTAATTGCTCAGTGTAGCTAAGGCTGAAACAATAATGAATCCTGCATGATTGTCTGTAATTTCAGCCTATCATGCGAGAGCTGTCTTTTCCTCCTCCTTCCCCCTCAAACAATGATTTTTAATTTCTATGGACATGTTCTTTCACTGGGAGGTGGGCAGGCCATGCTCCTTGCTGCCAGAGTCAGCAGAAAAGTTCAACCAAGTCAGCCTGGGTTGGCTTTGGGCACTCCTTCAAAAGCAGGTATCAAACAGAAGCGGAGGATTTAATTTTATTTTATTGGTTTTGTTCTTTCCTAAATTGTATCTACATCAGTCCCTGAATCCTTCTGAATTTAATGAGCATATTTTAATGTTCTTTTGTCAGAAAGAACTCAAGACTAGACATACCCATGCTGCTGTTTCTTTCTTTTGTCCGGCTGAAAGTCCACACTGGCCATTACAAAGATGGGCAGAATCCGCATGCTAACATCCCCGTTAGCCTCATCCCAGAGGTCAGAGCTAAGGGGGCAGAATCTCACCCCTATCCCCTTGGCATGTCGTACACCTGGCAGGTCATCTCAGAATCATCCCTGAGGAGTAACTCTCCTCCCTATCTTAACTCATTACTGTGTCCAATATGTTAGTGGCAATCGGTGAGGCCATTTGTGTTCAAAACAGTTTCCTGTCACAGGCTGTCGTTAGTCACGAGGAATATCAAGGTGATTGCATTTAGAAATTGGGATGGATGGCAGCTGTTCAAATATTCCTTGAAAAAAACGTTATTATACGGCTCAACTATAAATCTCACACACATCCTAGTCCCCCTGTTACAGAGACAGAAATATCCTGCAGTTGTGGGCTACAACTTCATGGTTAACTCTTGCTGACTTTCCTCTTCTGGAAAAAATACCTGATGTAATGGGAAGGTTTACTGGTGGTGGTGTTTCTTCCATGAATGGGCTCTTTGGGGTTGCTGGGTGTCACAGCAAGGTGCCCTCCGATGGCAGGACTGAGACCTGTGAGAAAAACGATGCATGACAGTGTCAAATGCAGAGATGCCCGTAAGTAGGAAAAGGGATGCTTTGGGCACTGGCCTTATTATGAAAGTATTTTTCTAGATTCGGGAATAGAAAAATTAATTTTCTTAATTTATTTTTCCTTTTTTTTTTTCTTTTGGCCTGTTTCTAAACATCAGCAATCTGAAAAGATGTGAGTGCCTCTAATGCTTGCCGCATTAGGCTGATTGTCGTGGGGGGAGACAGCTGTGTGCTGTCTCAGTATATAGGGGAGGAAATCAAAAGTTCACCCCAGAGCAGATACTCCCGTCAGTCATAACGCATCGCTGAGCAAGATGAACCTTCCCTCCTCCCTCCTGCTGGCAAACACCATAGAGGGGCCCATTGTTGCAAAACCTGTTATCAGAACAGACATGCTACAGTGGCATATTTAATCCACAGGAAGCTTTAGCAACACTGTATGTATTGATCACAGCAGCTTAATCGAAGAATAGCTGATGAATGAACATATGGGTAACACTTAAAAGAAGGCTGCTAGTTGGAGTCAAAAGCATTTTATTTTGATCAGATTTGTAGGTTTGTGCTCATTACAGTTTCTCAGGCCAACGATAAAATGTCACAAATATAATTGTAGTTGACATATCATCAAAAAGGAGGGAGGCCACTCTTCACCCTAATGTTGACTCGCCTTGACAATCCAGTGGCCCGTAACGTTTGACCTGTAATCTCAACAGTTACAACAGTAAGTGTGGGATCAAGTCCAGTCAAACCCTCACAAGGCTGCTCCAGGAATGTACGAGTGTCTCAAGAGGGGACAGTCTGTCTGTCCTTGAGTTACCGTTGCACAATGATGCTGACAACAGCACTGAATGTGCTCTGCAACTGGAAGCTCCTTCAGTTCGAGCCATGTCTCAGCTCTAAGCACTTCTGTTTACGAAAGACTTGGGAAAAGTGTTTCTGCTGTGGTCCGTCAAAAATAAAGAGTTGGGTGCATGTAGAGACGGAAATCGTGGTTGTAACAAAATTTCTACCAGTCTATTGGTGACTGCAGTAGGAGGCTTTTTTAATAAAATCATCTGCCGGCCAGGAGGAGGGATGCGATGCCTTAGTCCAGGTATGCAGAGTAGCTTCCTTTCGCAATTTGCTCTGTATTGCATTCGAGGCAAACAACGCTCTTTTTTTCTCAGTGGTTTCGATGCTCTGCAAGAGACAGCGTTAGAGTTGCCATGTACGCTGCAGCAGGTCGATTATCACAGCTATATTTCCCCTCCCTTGTCTTTTTTTAGGAATACCATCTGTTTAGTCATTAGCCCCATCAGCTCTCATTAATTGAGTCATGTCTCATTTAGGCTGCTGTATTAGCTTCGCATTGTTCCCTAGATAAGGAATCGCAGGCTTTTTTCCAGATGCCTTGCTTCCTGTTGAGCTCTGTCCAAAGTCAGGTGTCAGCTGGAGAGCGAGGATGGGATCCAAACCCAGGCTGTCTTTCAAAGCCTCATGCCAAACTGCCAGCCTGTTCCTTCAGGGCACCACGTGCCAACTTGTCTGTGCTGGCCCAGCTTTGGAAAGTCATGGGGAACATGGAACGGCCTTGACTAAAGGGAGAAAGCCTTCTGTCTCCTTTCCCCTTTGATTTCTCTGCTTTTCATCATCTCTGCTACAGCTAATAGGGTTTTTTCCTCCCTCCCAATGGCACAGTGGGTGCATCTAAGTATCAAAACCCTGATGCAGAACAGATATTAAGAACAAATCACCTAGAAGGAAATGATGGGTTGCATTTCAATTAGCGCACTTTGGTTACACAGAATTAGTCCTGTCACAGAACTTTATCAAGAAAGCCTTCAGAAAAGCAAGGAGAAAAAAGGAGCCCGCTGTGTAGTTGAATTTCAACACTGGAGGGCTGAGGGTTTGTTATAAAATCTTCTGTTTAACTCAGTTGTTCCAGGCTTATGTTTTTTTACCATTAGTTTTATTGAGCTTGCTGAGTTGATTTTTATTTTTTGAAGGGTAGAAGGATTAGTTACAGCACAGCCCTTTGATTTGATTTCTTATCCTTAAAAGAGCCCAATTTGAGTGGGAGAATGTGTTAGAAACTAACCAGCTCGCTGCAGAATGGATCATTGTTAAGACTACAAAATGTAGGTGTGAGTTTGCGAAAGCTGCCTGAGAGCAGGATTAGGAAGGTGTTGAAGTAATCAAGGGTCCTCAGAGTGATTTACAAAGAAATGAATTAATTAGAGCAAATTGTGAGTTCACAGTTTTCTTGAATGACCTGCCTGGCTTGTATGCTCTGAGGCCTTCAGACAATATATGATCCCTAAACATTATAAGCACTTTGCCAAAAGAGTGAGAATAAAATGTGGGGCTGCTGAAAGACAAGTGTTTCTTTTCTCAGACATTTAGGTGAAGACCTGTTATGTCTGTGCAGTTTTCCCAGCTTGCTTAGCTGTCAAATAATTAAACATTAACAATAAATTCTTCTGCTGCTCCTGTCGTTCCCATGTGCATCTGCTTTCATTTTCATTTTGCTGCAAGGAGGTGTCTACAGTTTCTTCCTAGGGTTTCTCTTAAGACGTGTCAAACGGAGGGCTTAGCTTCCTCCAGAGTTGGGGTTCCACGTAGATGCCATGTTTGCTGAATCTCCTAGAAACAGTGGCCAGTGTAGTGATGACCTTCATTAGTGGGAAAAAATCTAGAAAATTCCTAAGTCTAGAATGAAACTGCACATAGACTCTTAAATCCAGTGTCAGATGTAAGCGATGCTGAGCAACAAATTCATTTCCATGGAAGACCTGAGCTACCCGTGCCTTTCAACTTCACCTTCCCTCCCAGAAATGCAGGGTTTACTTCGCCCTGTCGTACTGTGCATTTGAAACCAAAGGTAGAGGAAGATTTACTAAGACTTATGAGGACATAACTCCCTGGTCGTCTGTTCTACGCTGTGCAGCCTCTTTGCTTGCTTTGGTGCCTGGCAGGTGCTTAGCAGGGCTAGGTAAGTTATTTCTTCTCCCGGCAGGACTACTTCTGGGTTCCACTGCTGCCTCCTTTATATCACTGCTCTAATTAACCTCTTCTTAACGTGAAGCAGTCATAGGCTATCGCAGGCTGTTTGTGTCGCATGTATTTTATTGCCTGTACTGTCTTCCTCCAGCCCCTTTTGATTCCAGGAGAGAATAAAATACTGAAAGGCAATTTTCTTCAGCCAGAAATCATGTATATTATCTACATATGAAAAAATGTATAATTTACTAGCTCCAGTTCCTTTTTAGATTGTATTAGAAACACATAAAAAATTATGGTTCATCATTCAAGTGGTTTATAGTATAAACAAGAAAAACAAATGTAAAGTTTGTAGGATAAAGCACAATCTATAGAGAATTGCCTCAAAATTGAAAACTTAAAGAAAAACCAAAGAAAATAAATTGTACCCAATTCTTTCTTGAATGCTGTCACCACGATGTTTCATGTCTTTATTCGCTGCTTTCTCATCCTTGCAAAGACTCTACAAAATACCTATTCTAAACTAAGGTGTGGCAGGATGAAGCTTCAAAGGTATTGATTTCTTTATAGGGAAAGCTTTAGCTGGCTTCCTAAAGCCGTGTAGCTTCAAACTTAATTGTAAATGGATTCTGGTTCACCGAGGTGCCAAGATGTCCATAACGTCTCCATATCTACTTGGCGTTTTGCAAATCAAAAGAATGCATTAATAGTGATGAATACACGGAAGTCAAGTTGAACAGCACCTGTGATTGTACTGTCTGGGAGAAGAAAAGAGCTCAAGGATTACTGAGGCCTTCCATCTCTGTGCTAACTGTACGGAGCCAGCGGAGGCCTGACATGCTGCGGATGTGCTCTGAGCTCAGGATTTGCCTCGGGAACCAGCTTGCGTTAACCCTTCCATAGATGGGCTGCTTTGTTCATTCTCAGGCTACTAGGCTAAAGCAGAGGGGCAAGCAGGGTTATCCCTAAAGCCAACAAGCTTCCGCTCCTTAGGAGGTTTAAAATCAGGTTGTCATAGTGAGCCAAATACAGACATTTTTCTGATTATCATCTGAGGAAGAGAATGAGTGGGGATAGTTGTTTGCCTGTAAGTATCGTTTCTAGGAGCTGAGAGGCTTAGCGGATTAATCTTCCTTCTGGGATGTGGATCAGGCTGAAGTGCAGGGCAGGATGATTATTAAGACTGAAATTCTCTGTCAATTTGTTGGCAGAGAGAGTTTCTCTGCATCAAGACGATGGTGGCAGAAGCGTCTTGTCTCAGAGGCAGCACAGGGAAAGGGCATATCTGAGACGAGACTAAGAACGGCAGGCTTCTCTCTGGAGGGGAGGGGGGGCTGGGTTTGCAATGCTGCATTTCTTTAAGTCTTCCCGCTGCAAGAATTACTTTCTTTTTTCCTGCAGAGTTTTTTGTGAGAGACGTGTAAATGTGGCGCTTAGGGACACAGTTTAGTGGTGGACTTGGCAGTGTTAGGCTTATGGTTTGACTTGATGATCTTAAAGGTCTCTTCCAACCCAAACAATTCTATGATTCTATGGCTAGAGGCATTGCAGAGAGCAGCACTGATTGATGGCCTGTTTCTGATGTTCTTTTGAGGGCTGGAACAGTCCCTTCAAGGCTGGAGGTGCTTCTCCGTTTTCTCCTTGAAGACCAGGTGGTCTTTCTCTGTCACACTGAGAGTCCGAGTGGTGGTTGCTAAATGCCGCCCTGGTGCCAAGCAGTTACCCAGCAAGGAGCACTGGTTTTGAGGTTTCCTCCTTTCTCAGCCTTTGCTAGTCCTTACCTCCAACTCCTCCTTCCCCTTGAGGAATAATTACACAGTCTGGAGCATTCATTGTAGGTTCCTAATGTCACAAATGCAGAGAACTCATGACGTTATTTTTATTTTTGCTATATTCATTTTGCACTGTGAGAGGTTCTGGGTCAGGAAGACACTGAAATGTGCGCTTACATGAGCTGCATTGCATTGATGTTGGCTTCAGTCCTCGCTTCGCATTCAGCTTGCTGCGCTGCGCAGAAGCCCAGGTAGCAGAACAAGACTCTTACTGTGCTGGGTGCTGGACAAAGGTAGCAGAAAGACATCCAGTATTTTTGGTCCTGCGGGATTTCTAATTTAAGCATAAGATCTGCAGTTGCAGATGGAGGTTGGCATGTGAGGACACAAGGAGCCAATAGTGGTCATTATGACGTTCTTGTAGTAATTTTTTAATGTGAGGGATGTTAAAAATAGAAGAAAGGTAAAACTGGGACCTCTTTGCATTGTAATATTTAAACAATGCCCTTTTGATTTTGTTTACTTTGCATTGAAGGGTATATTAATTTAGTTTTAAAGTAGTATGCTAGGAGCTTGTCTCTTAAATACTCTTATGAAATGTGAATTTGCACTGGATTCTACGGTGGAAAGAGCGGCAGGTTTGGGCTTTGATAGTCCTGGGAGCTTGTAGACAGGTGTGATTGCATCCTGAGGCAGAAAATATCTTTGCGAGTGCAAGTTTTTGTCATCATATTTAGTTTAAATGCAGCTCCAGGAACTAGTTTCTGGAAAGGTCTTCTCCAAAGGCAACCTGTCTGAGCATGCTTGTCTTCTCTCTTAGGGGGGTGTGTTTTGTACTTGGGCTTCTCCTTGAGACTAGTCTGAATTTAGATGCTGAAGCACATGTTCAGATGGTTCCCAATGCTCCAGAGACATTTTTATCCTGCTTGCATGTTTTAATTTTGGTGCAGGTTTTATTTTTAAAAGTTTAAAAAAAGAGATAAGAACAGTTCTCTTGGCCATTTCTCTTCATCTGCAGTTCAGTTTTTTCCATTGGGCACTGTGGGAAAGCGATATGTGTGCCTGACCTTGGATCAGTCCTTCCTACAAAGCTTTCGAGTCAGGAGGCTTAATCCTCCTTTTCATGCCTCACCTCTGCACAATCAAGGCCAACCTTTGAGGAGAAAGCATAATTATTTAGTGTGGCAGGCTGGGCAGATGGCAGGGTAAAAATGCGTGTGAGGTATTTTGGTTACTTCTGGGGAACAACTCTCATCATCTAAAAGATGCTTGGTATAATTTGAGCCATGCCTTCAGTTCTTTGAAGGGGCAGTAGCTAGGGTATGTATTTGCGCCTCGAGGCTTTCCACAGTTTCGGTCGCCTTGTAAAAGGTGCTTTTTGAAAACTCTTCCATGGCGCCAGTGCTTAGAAATGGCCAGATGGTAGTGAAAGGGTCAAGCCAGGGCCTTGCCGGCAGCTCCAGGGCATCCCACTCAGGCTGCCTTTTGTATTTCTATTTGAACCGACAGGTTTTTAATCCTAGTCTACTTTTATTTTAATGTCTTATTAAGTAATGGAGACACATGCAGAATCACCTGAACAAGAAGTCCTAGAAACCCATTCCTTTGCCATACCGGGAGCTCAGGCTTTCAGTGTGGCTTCTTCCCAATGACCCCTCTGCTGCCTCTTCCCCCACCCGCACGGTTCCAGCACACGGAGACCCAGGAGATTTCACACGCTGCTTGAGGACCAGCTCGTCCCTGTCACACCGGCTGCAAGCAGATTAGTAAATACACTTTAATAGGGAGTGCTGGGAATGGGAGCGAGTTCACAAACAACTGCTCAGTCAGGTATATTAACTGTTTCCATGCAAAAAAAAAAAAAAAAGCCAACTACAAGCCGGGGAAGATGATGCAGATTGAGGTGCGAGATTCATGCCTGCTCATGCCCCTGTACAGAATGCACTGCCCTGCTATAAATTTTGATGAAGCCTTCCTGAGGCAAAGAGTTGTTGAAACATATATCAGTATGCTGTAACCTGGCAATCCCCGGAGGGCAAAGCGTTGTACCTGAAGCAGAGAATGATTAAAATATTAGGCTGACACATATGTGATATCTGAAAAGTTTTCTGCCACAGCCATTAAACCCCTTAACATTGTGCTTTGGAATGTGGCCACGAGTCATAAAAATGTCTGTACAGGCAAGAGGGTTGGTAGTGTCATAAATAATAACAGCACTGCTCTCCGACCATGCGTGAGCACAGAGAGGAAAGGAGAAACACGGAGCAGAACAGGATGACATGGGGAGATTTATTAACCTTAGCAGACGTAAGATTTAATATTGGAAATTTCCTGACAAAAACAAACAGAATACTGTAAGGTCTCCTAAAATAAAAAAGGGAAGGCTCTGATTAGTGCTTGGGATGTCACTGGCTGACATTTATTTTTAGTTGCAGCTACAGTAAAAGATCCAAAAAGAATTGAGTTGTTAGTTTGGTTTGACACACCATACTGTGGCTCTCTGCTTAATCTACAGCGCATGCTAGGCAAAAGAAATTCAGATTCCAGGAACAGTGACTTTAGTGGAAGTTAATATTTTGTCCTGTGTGGTGAAGAAGAGGCAGTGCAACACCGCCATTTTCAGCAGAAGCTGCCAGTGGTAGCGTTAGAGGATGGCATATGCGTAAGAAGCCTTGTCCCAGACTATGTGCTTGTGCACAGAAGTCACTGTGTGAGCAGCAGAACCGATGGACCTTGGTTTCTTAAGAGAGTTGTGTCCTATGGATTAATTTTTTTGGTGTAGCAAGATTGGGAAAGCTTTGCCTGAAACAGGCATTCATAACAAGCCTCTCACGCAAAAGCTTTGGTATCTGACAGAAAAATGCCTTCCCCACTGCTGTTGCTATGGACTTATCTGGTATCTGCTGCTCTCTGGGGTGACAACAGCTCTACATCGCAGCTCTGCTGTCCGATGAATGCTCTGAGAGGAAAAATTGGTAGTTGTTTTTGCTGTCTTTTGTTACTGCCATGTTGCTGTCCGTGATGCTGTTTAAACCAAGTAGTTCTCGTGGATGCTGAACGCAGTACTCCAAAGACCTGGCTGGATTCAGTGCTGTGAGGGAGAACCAGCCGTGTCGGCACATCTCTCCTTCAGCACCATTCAAAGCCGGGTTTGGGGAATCTGCTGAAATAGAAACAAAACATCCTGCTGGGGACCTTAGGAGAAACTGCGAGGACGTGGTGGTTAGCAGTCTCGAGGCAGCGCTACAGCTAGCGGCCTGTGCAGGGACACCTGATCTTCCCCCGTAGCCAAGATGAAATCATCACCTCGCCTCCTTTGGGCCCACTCTGTGTTGCACTTGGGGCTGTGCCTGACTTTCCAAGTGTCAGGTGGTTCTTCCATGGCTGCTTCAATTTGCAGCGTTGTAAATAGCCGTCCACAGACAAAGAGAGGTTTATGGACTTTGTGCTTATTCTTGTTTATTCAACGTGACCTTAATCTCTCTGTATCTTCCTGTGCTCCGTTACACATATGGATGCAGCTTGCAGACTAACATCTCATTGACGGAGTCAGCTTGCACTAATTTAATCCATTTATATAAAACAATGTGACAGGACAGTCCATGAAATCCCTTGCCCCGATAGTGCTATTTTACATTTGTGAAAATACTTCGACAACCCCAAATGACAGGAAAAATAACGTTGACATTTAGTAATAAGTTGTATTTCTAGCTACAGGCCAGGCCTTCTGCACACAGGGATGGACAGACCCAGACCCATCCTGCAGAGCGAGGAAGGCCAGTACAAAAGCCAGGGGTCGATAGTAATGCCAGTAGAGCTTGTAGACACTTTCAGTAGGGTTTTGGATGCTTTATAATAAAGTAAGTTTTATACTTTGTAAATTGAGGCTGTTAGAAGTAGGTCAGAGAGAGTTGGATGTGGTCACAGGTTAGAAGCTGTAGAAATGGTGAACTCCTCACCTCTCAAGAAACTAGCGTAACCACAGGATACACAATCAGGCAGGTTACGTTACCCACAGAATCACAACATCAGACTAAAGATAGGTCTGATCCGTCTGAAGACAAGGTGATAAAGTTGTACTTCGTGCAGATGCGCCTTAGTCTTTAGATGGTAAGAGAGGATGCTTCTCTGACACGGAAATCTTTTTGCAGGAGGCAATTCTCAGCAATGAGACCCCTTCTACCCGAGCAACTTATTTTCTTAAACTTAGGTTATGAATATTTATAACAGGCCAGCCAAACTGTTAATCTTCCTTAAAGTTTGAGAACTTCAATGTTTTTGGTGTTAAGATTCCTTCCTTTCTGCAAAGTTTATGAATACAGTGCAGCATACATTATTTGATGCAGAATTAGTAATGCATTATTCATTTGCTGTATTTTTTTGCCGTATTTTCTGCAAAGAACATTTTGCCTCTCTTTGAAGTACTTGTTTTCGCCGTGGCTAGATCCTGGCACTCTTCTAGCCTCCGGTCAGGTCAAGGTGCAGCTGAGGAGGTTAAATAACGGGACTTTTTGCTAACGCGGAGTGTCAGATCCCAGTAGGTCACTGAAATACATTGCAGCACCCAGTAAGGTGTACGCTGGAAACCATTTTGAAATTTGTAGATGTGATATACCAGCAGACACAGGCCAAGTTACAAAGAAAAGTAACACTGGACTTTGGAGAGATTATGGACTTTTTTGCATTGCAGCATTGATAAAAGCTGCCTCCCCGCATCCCCTTTTCTGAGCTGTAGCAAACAAAGCCGAGCTTTTTAGCTCTGTCTCTGGAATAGAAACGGGCATCAGAAGCCGCATGTAAAATAACCAAACCGATATACAATTGCAAACTCAGATAATCTCTTTAGCCTGGTTTCCTCCAGTAAGCGGCGGCTCTCTGAATCACTATTGAGAGACTTAGAAAGCACCCCCAGAGCTGTGCTGCGGGAAACTCGCTTTTCCTGACTTCCAGGCTGCATTTCTTTTTTTGTTTTTATTCTTTTCTCCCCACGCCTCCCGTCTTTGCCTCTTTCTCTATTTTTGTCCATGCAAACATTATAAAAGGCCTAAAAGTGGATAAGTGTCTGCTTCTAGTGTATTTAAGAGGGAGTACCATGCAGAGAATCTCCCAAGACAGCTGCTTTGGTTCCAGGCCAAGCCGGCATTAGTGCTAGAGGGAATTAATTATAATATATTAAAAATATAAACATAGAATATATGATGCATTTATCTCTTGAAATGGACTTGTTCATTAACTTTGCTTATAATATTCTTTGCATTTGAATACTTTCACCTGAGGATCTGCGTGTACTTTGTCTGCCTTTAGGTATGTGCAAAATACTGCGTGAGGATGGGGACCTTTAGAAAGCCTCTGCTATATTTTAATACCTTGGGAACGTACTGCTTAGCGTATGCGTACAGCACACAGCTGTGAGCCCGGGACAGAGTTCTAGGGTATTGAATTACACCGCTGCGTGAGAACAGCAGTGAAAGCGCTGGTGGGATGCAAAAGCAGCATCTTTTAATTTCAGAATGCAAGATAGAAGAGATACTAAGCTGTCGAATTAGAGAAACGGTTTGTGGAATGTCCTGGTTCTTAATTGCAGATTTCCTTTTGTTTTTATTACATTATCTGGATGCTTCCCTAGCATGCACGCAGACAGTTCCTGTCTCTCTCAGTTTTCTCTTTTTTGGTATCTAATTATGGGAATGGATTTTAATACAACAAATAAGGATATTTAGTGACCGTGAGTCACAGGGACAGTTTCTTACTCTCCAGTACAAACTGCTAATGATGGGCCAGTTCTCTGAACTGCAGGTAACTATAAGAATCACAGTTTTTTCTGGTTTTCTGTTGAGAATTCCCTGCACTTTGTTCCATACAGTTGGCAGTGTGTACAGACCTCACCCAGCCCAAGGGTACATTAAAGGCCCATGAATCTCACAGATGTTCACAGATGGCAAGTGCTCTGCCGTCACCTTCCCTGTGGCAGCACATGGCTCAGTCCCTGTGCTGTCAGCAGCCTCTCCAAAGTGCTGCCCTAGAGCTGTGAGGGGTAAGAAGGGGAAGGCTCCCTTGAGCATTCCCTCCTTGCTCATTTACTATTCCTCCGCTGCACCATTTCCACATCCTGTCATAGATCCGTCAGTAAGGACGTTTAGGGGAGACTGCATTTCACAACCACAGGGTCAAAGACAAAATCATTTCTTGGGGCAACGTGTGAATGAGGTGGGCTGCTCCCCACCTTCACTCCCATCCAGCAGGACTAGCCACCTCCCTCGTCTTCGGGGAAAGAGAAGCAGATTTTTAGCAGCCAGATTTCACCAAGCGCAGTGAGTTCACCAAGCGCAGTGAGTTCACCAAGCTCTGGCTGCAGCAGCAGCCAAAAAAGGCAAAGGATGCAAACGCCGTCACCTCCGCACTTCTTCCCCAGCCTGGCCCTGGTCAGGGGTGCAAGCTGGGCAGCAGGTTGGCCTGCTGAGGGCAACGCAGCGTCTCCTGGCTGTTGCCCTGCTGTGCCGGAAGGATGGGTGAGCAGGGGGAGCTGGGAACCACACAGGCCTGGGTTTGCGTCAGCCGGGCTGCGTGGCTGCCCACGCCGTCTGCCACTCCAGGCAACTACCTGCTGTGCAGACACTTGATGCCAGCCTCGATTGGTTTATAAACGTATATTCTCATCTGCAGCTGCTGAGACTAGATTTATGGGAAAGTTTTGGATGAGATGTCTGTGGTGGGTAAACTGGTTGGGAACGCTCACTATTTGATCACTAAGGAAGATATATTGCAGCGCTCTTTCATGTGAAAGAAGTGTATTCAAACCCTACCCCCTGCCCCATCCCACCACCTTTCACTGCTTGGGATGCATTTACAGAAAGCCTGAGCTGAAATGACAACTAAGAGCTGCCAAAGGGGCAGGCACAGTCGTCTGTCTGTCCTCCACTCCGTGCATGTCTTTTCCTTTGCGCTGGCTTTGGGCTGTGATTGGCACCTTAGTGAGTGGCTTTGCCTCACTAAACTTGCAAAAAACCAATATTGTAAAAAAGGTTGGGTGCAACTTCCGCGCTGACTTGACGTGCTTTTTCGTATAAAAGTTTGATGTGCCGACTTGGCTCACAGAGCCAGCAGCTGAGTGCCAGAGCAGGGCCACAGGAGAGGGCAAGAGCCAAAATGGTGCAGGGAAGAGCAGCATCGCGCCTGCTGGCAGCAGCAGGCTGTGAAAGTCCTCTGCTCCTCTCATCGGACCACGTTCGCAGGGTCCATGCTGCCATCCAGTGCTGCTGGGGAAAAATGTAGTTAATCCCAAGCTCCTTGGACAGCAGGTCATTATAACAGCAGTGATACCGCTGCTTGGGACTGAGCGCTCTTGTGTTCATACCTGGGGGTCTGTGAACTTTCAGTACTCATCTCGGCCACCTTCAGGCCATTATTTAGGATTTCTGTGGGCTTTCAGCAATAGGTGAGCCTTCTCAAACTTTCTCACTTGTCAAAAGTGTGTTTGCAGTCACCCATGCTTATATCTGAGCAAGACTGACTTTTTTGAAGTTTTTGGTGTTTGTGAAATCCAGCTTCAGCGTGAGGGAAGTTCATCTCTTGAATGCTGTATTTTTTTATAGTATTAGGAAAACAAAAGCCAAAGTAGTTGAGAATTCAGCACTGTGTTTTTCCCAGCTCCCACTGTGTGAGGAAAACAGTTGTCCACACAGTATCTTCTAGGGGGTCGTGGTTGCAAATGGATGGCATTATTATGGGAGTCTTTTCATTAAAAGCCAAAAGGACAGGATCTCTCTCCATCACCACCCCGAGGCCCTGCTTCCCCCAAAGAAAGAAAACCCAAGACCCCAGGCAAGTCAATTAAGCATTGTATGGACCTGTCAGACAGATAAGAAAGGGACTCTTTGGCCACAGTGAGGCCAAAAGAGGGGAATGAATCCCAGAAAGTCTCTTGAGCAGATAATAAATAGCCTTTATCTGGGAGGTGTGTCTGTGTGTGTTTTTTGAGGAGGTGTGATGTCAACCTCCCAGACTTGCCTTCTTTGTTGGGCGGACATTCGCTTTAATTAAAAACCTCCAAGGGAATGTTAATTGGCCTGGGGTGGGGAGGTGGGGGGGAAATCATTACTTCATCTTCTCTCTCCATCCAAGTCCATGCGCACACATATGCACGAATACACATGCTTTCTTTTACAGCAGAGAAAAGCAGCGACAGCTAGTTTTCTGGCAGGGCCTCCTTTCCCCAGTGCGCCTGTTTGCATGTCACACTTTGGCAAAAGAACAACAAATAAATGTGGTGCTTTGTTTCCTTCTTCCTGCGGAGAAGCAAGGGGAAGATCTGCCAGCTCCTTCCAAGGGTTTCGCTCCGAGCAGGCCCCGTGCAGCCGAAGCTCGGCAGGGCAGCGGCAACGCCAGAAGCCAGTTCCCCCGGTGGGATATGGCGTTATCATAAAGTGGAGGGGGACCCGCTTGGCTAATGAGCATCCGTTGGCTTTGTTCCTTTGAACATTCTTTTCCGTTAGTTTATTTTTTTGAATTAGACCATTTTATCCAGCATTTCAGAGTGGGAAGCAGCAAGTGAGCTTGCAGAGAGACACGAGAGGGTTCTCTAATCCAGACAACGTTTGCTTGTTTTTCTTCTTTTCAGCTATTCCAAGATGAGTGAAAACAACTTTACCCACTTATAAGCTGAATCTATACATTATCAGAGCATAAAGAAACATCCCCCCATCATCTGTTTTTTTCTTTCCTGTCGTCACTCAGAGCAGTAGGGGCAGTTTCTCTGGAGTATGCTGTTGGAAGCAGTGTTGGTTGATTGTCCCACTGTGTGAAATCTAGTCCTAATGTGAAACACGACTTCAACGTCCTATGCTTTTTTAGTTCCTAAGTTGTGATCTGGTTAGGTACCAGTCATCCTTGTGGCTAGCTTTTCCTAAACCTGTGCAGTTTCAGAATACTGTGATTTTTTCCTCTGTGCCTCATACATTATCTGTTGTGACAGTTTATAGAAACAAACTCCAAATTACAGATAATAGCTGAAATGACAAAACCCGGTGCCTCTCAACCTCACGGTCATCTCCCTCTAACAAAAGCTGTGTTTCTTTTCTTCCCTTGCCATAATCGTAGAGGAGTTGAAGTGCACAGCAAACTTCTACCTTGAACCGCTGCTGTTAATCATTTTAATGTTATAGTGCAGTGAGTAAGGAGGTGTTTGGGGAAGGGGACTTAAGCAATAAGAAATATATATATTTTCTGCGAGTGCTGGGATCGAGATGGGGGGAAGAAGGGGAAACCCACAAGCCATCCCTGCTGGCTGCCAAGTGTTAGTAACACCACTGACATTTTGTCAGGAAGAAACCAAAAAGGTAAAAACAAATGCAAAGCCAAATTTAAAAAGAAATGTATGGCATCCCGCTCTGGAGGTCAGTAATAGGTAGAGGTTCCGGCAAGCTGCCAAGCAGAGCGAGTGCCGGAGGCGTGCGAGCCCTGCGCTGCTCCCAGCCCAGCAGCACGGGGGCTGGAGGGGTGAGCTGATCCCTCCGCCACCCAGCTCCTTTCCCCCACGGTGCCCTGGAAAGTCCCAGTCAGCACCTTCCGTTACACTCGGGAGCAAGTGGAATAGTGGAAACTTTCACACACACACAGAGGTTATATGTGTGTATATATGAATATAAGGTGTAAGAAAATACAATTTGTAAATGATAACTGAATTTTAATCTAGCATTTTCCAAAATGTCCTTGGTTTTGAAGATGCTTAAGCACAGTGATGTATATTCCTACTAATTCACTCTTAATCAGAGCTAATGTGCAACTTTAGACCATCACAGCCAGAATAGCAGCACAACATCTAGCTTCAAGCTTTTTATATTGTTAACAGAGAGCTAGGCTTCTGCTTCACAGGCTTTGTATCAGCATCCAGGGGAGTCTTTCTCTCCTGTGACTGGCTAGGAAGGCTGTACTCCCAACACAGGCGATTAGAATAAATGTCAAAATTTGGATGCTGTGCATGCCATAAGACAGGAGTGCCGTGTACCAAGACCTAAGTACTATATGCAGGTTTCTGCAAAGCCAAGGAGAAAAATGAGGCCTGTTCGTTTCCCCAGAATGATATTTAAAAAGAGTGAAAACATGCTAGGCTCTAGGGGGAGGTAGCACAGCTGCCCTATATTGCATTCTGGAATGTCTTTTAAAAGTGACCTTTTCAAAGGATGTTCTTGTGCTCGAGGCTTGTACCCATTTTTGCTCCTAGGTATTCAAGCACGAGTGTGATCCTACTTGATAATTGAAAGAGTAGAGCTATTGAATTGCTAACAAGGACATCCCTTCTGAAAAATGCTCGTTAACGGTTGGAATTTTAAACAAAATATTAGAGCTTTCAAGGAGCCTAAATTGAAAGGTCTTCTCGCTTACGCAGCTTTCATTCTCTTCATTCTCATAGTGTCATAATTTTTGGCATTAGCATGGCCTTTCAGAGTAGGCAAGATGTAAGCCCGTATTATACATAAGAAGCAGGAAAGAAAACTTAGTAAAAGAAAAAAGAAAAACTCGGAAACCCCAATGACTTAGACTTTGTTTATTCATCCCACAAAGTACAAGCCCCATGTGATTTCTTTGCAACTTCTCAAGGTAAGAAAGCGAATACCTTTTTAATTCATGTAAGATTTCTTCAGGGTTAGTGTTATTGACTGATGTTATAAAATGTACGTGGATGACCAGACTAGAAGTCTAGTCGGTCTCTACAAGAGCTGCAGGTTTGAACCTCCAGCGGTGAAACAAATTGCGCAGAGCTGGTCCTTAGCCAGTTACTGCTGAATGCACTCTGCACTGCTGCCAAATCTCCTCTTCATATGCCACCTTTTACCCCATCCCTTAAAGACCCAAACAAATTTTAATTATAGTTTAGTCACTCCTACCACCTGATATAAATTGTAAAACAAGGAGGAAAGGTTAACATACTGTTAATTTTTGCAAAATACTGGAATTAAGCAGCCACGTGTCTGTGGCTAACATTACTCTTGACAGCTGCATTTTGTCTCACCCAGATTTTCAGCCAGTTGTCTTTTAGTGCCTGTATGAGCTACAATAAGCTACGATTTTTAATGCATCAGAGATAGATGGGTGAACTCTAGAGGAGTTAACATCTTAAAATACCATGTAACCTGTTTGCAGTAGAATTTTAAAATTTGTTCCATTGGGCTGTGATGGCTTTCACCCTAACCTGGGCATACCAAACATTCGGATTCTTTTACATAATTCTGACAAAATAAAGGGATCCTAGAAGTTGGCATAACAACAATTTAAACCATTTTTCAGGCTGACAGATTAATGGAAAGTAAAAACAACGTAAGAAACTAGATTTGGGGTAACTTTTCTGGATTAAGCAGTAACCCCAATCTCACATGCAATCCCATATGTGCTGAAGTCAAGCAGACATCTCACCTACCAAACCCAGTTTTCGCAGGATGGGGCCCTTTGAGTTCTGGTTATTGCTCAAGTTCCATTTGTCATTATTCTAGTGGAGAAGCAGTTGTGAAGGCAAGTTAAAAGATTTTTGAAAGTATAAGATAAAGTAGGTCTGTATAAATGTAATTTTGAAAACTAATTACCTTTAAAACCACAAATTACTGCGTTGCCTACTCTGGGCATATTTTTGTGTTGTAGAACTGTCTTACAGATTGCTGGTTTTCTTCTTTATTGGACTACAAGGTCAACTTAAGCATTTCTTTTCACAAGCTTTGCAAATCAAATAACTTCAGTCAATCAACAAATTTGGTCTGCTGATATACAGTTAATGACATGCATTAGGGTGCTAATCTCTCACCCAATACAAACCTGAGATTAAGTCCTAGCCTGTAAATCAAATTGGCTGGAACGATTGTAGTTGTTTCCCAGAATCATACCAAACCCGCGCTGGGTTTGGTACAGGCAGCATCATCCAAACAAGGGATGTCTGGGAAGAGGATAGCAGTTGGTTTGGGATAAGAAGAGCAGGGAAGATTTGGTGCTTGCTTTGGGATATATTGACAGATGCTGCGTGAGGAAGATTTGCGGGCAGCCTAATGAATGGTGTCTTCTGTCAGGATGGCTCATCCTTCATCTTGAATAAAGTCAGGCCACTTACATTACTTGAAAGAAAAAGGGAGCTAGCTTAGTGGTCCGTAATAGCTGTTTTGCTATTATGGAAGAGTTGTTGAGTGTTCACGTGGCAGGACAAAACAAAACGGTCTGTAAAATGAATCTTTCAGCCTATGGTATGTGTCAGCATGAGTGAGGAGGAACACTTGCAAAGTGCAGGCGGTCTGCCTGGAAGTGTGTTTACCGAGAGTGGAAATGGCCAGGAATCATGCTAGGTGATAGTTAGGCAATTTGTCATCTATTTATGCTTTTTAAAGTATATTTTTGTAAAATACAGGAGTTAACAGAAGATGATCCTAATGACTCAAATCTGCCATTTTCTCCATTCCATTCCTTTTAGGAGAGCCCATCAAACACCAATAATTCTAATCTTTTACAAGTACCTAATGGCTCCCAGCCAAGAAAGGTTTTAAGAAATAAATAGGAGCTCTTAATGCAGTGAATTTCAGTTTTGCCTAATCTGTGCAAATTGATGAATTAAATCCCTTTGCATCTCAAACCCACTTTGGTGATTTGCATGGTGATTATTTCAGTTTTCATAAATTTTCCCCAGTCATTTCCTGTCATTTCTTGGGAACAGACGTCTAATCTCTGCAGAAGTGTGTGTGTGTGTAATAGTTATATAGCGTTTAAAACTTGTCTGTACATATTCAGCTATTGCACAGTCATAGATAACGTCTGTAGATGCACGCGGGACACCAGATATCTCAGCTGGCCCTTCTGAATGTGTCTGCAGTATCTGTGTATGCGTCCTCTTCAAAGAGCAGAAGCATATTTTGAGATATAATGAACGTGATTCAACAAGCAGCGATTAGGTTTGGCTGCCCTGCATTTTGTGAAAACCTAAGCGGAGGCCGGTTGTTATGTGTGAATCCTATATTGTGTGCACTTACCTGTCAAATATATTTCTGTAAACTACGTTTTATATGTAAGATGTAAGACCATGTATTATAGTTCAGCTGCTGGCATGGAGCACATTAAAGCAATAGCTGAACAGATAAGCCAAGAAAGATTTGTCTGGTTTCTGTTTCTGTTCTGTGGTTTGGTTTAGTGAAGTTTAAACCACCACTCTGCTCAGGCATTAACTGAAATCTAGCAACCGCTAGAATGCAGCCAGCTTTTTCTGCCTTCTGGGGCCTTCATGCAGAAGTTTTGTCATGTAAGTCTGTCCATCTCCGACGGCTTCTCTCAGCGTGAGCTGGAGAATATTCCTTTATCTTAGAGCTTACATTTTAGTCAGTTGGGCACAAAAGGGAGATATTACTGATACAAATGATGTTTTGCAATATGATGGCTACGGCGTACCATGGCAGTCGGTTATTTGTTCTGGCATCAGGAGTTGTAATCACTCATTTGTATTGTAAGAAAAGTTTGACTAGTCTGACATGTAAACTCTCTCTGCTTTAAAAATAGCAGTTGTGAGTACCATAACAAAATTATTGTTATGGTATCTTTAGCCTTAATGCTTCTCTTTTCCATTTTCATTCTCATCTACTGTTTTCCTCATTATCTGGGATGACTCTTGTTTATAGGAGCAGTATATGTATGTTTTGTAGATAAATGGTTATAGATACAAATATAGCTAGCGTTGTCCATCATGTATGTATCTCTGGCTGCGTGCATGTGCACTTTACATGTTTGTATGAATTAGGAAGTACTTTAAGCCCTGTTTTATGGCAAGTAGAGCAGTCTGAGAAGCTAATGGTAATTGCAAGGATGAATGAAAAGTCATTGTCAGAGATAGGAGTGGAATCAGGCTTTTGCTCTCTCTGTTTTCATCAGAATTGCAGAAGATCGACCCAGAGAGGACAGGAGGTCATCTACTCCATTCTGCTGCCCCCAGGCAGGATCAATTCTAACTCAGCTGCTCCTGACATATTTATCTAGCAACTTCTTAAAATCTCTAAGGATGGAGATTCCTGAGGTCCTGGGGTGGTCACTTTGGCTGCTAGCTGGATACTTGCCCACAACAGACTATCCTGTCACCGGGTGTTGCTTTGCCCTACACAGGATTTCATAGCAAACCTCAGAAATACAGGGCAAAGTGGGAGTGTGAGTTGGGTGGATGTCTGTGTTTTGGTATTAAACCCTGGAGGTTTAATAGACTCTTTCTGTGTTGAGATGGACTGTGATACTCTGTGTGGTGTTATTTCTGAGTCTTCTCTACTTAACAGAGTCTCTTGGGTACCTGTTTAACAATTCTGAGCCTGTTTTTTTTTTTTAATCTAGAAAAGGAATGTAATACTATAGCAGGTTGACAGTGGAGTTTGCTGGAAGTTCTGCATCTTCTTGCTAAATGTTTATGATGTGATTGTCCTGTGAGTTTGGTTGGACTTAACAGGAAACCCGTGTACAGGGGAAGTACAACTGAACTACAAGGAGGGAGAGACACAGTTTTGACTGGGAAAAACCCAAAATATTGTGAAAAGGAGTAGTCTGTAGTTTCATATGATGTTTTTGGAGTTAACTTTTGGTTAGGAAGTTGGAGCTACACAAGGTGAATTTAATTTTATAATTCCCTATTTGGTCCCTTGTTGGGGCAGGAGCCTGCCTGGCCCCTACCCCCATGGCACTGCACACCGCAGGAACGCTCTCTGGGCTGTACAGGCACTTTCGCGTCCCCCATACAGCACATCAGAGACTGGAGAAGCCCCTATGGAGAAATCATCTGTTTGAAGTGCACTCAGGTAGTAGGCAGCTGGCAGGGGCTGGGTTTTTGCCAAAGAGGCAATGTGGAGAAGGGTGAGAGATGCTCAAGGACGTGTTGGAGTGGGGCTCAGTGCTGCAGCATCCCATCCCTGATCCCAGTTCACTACTGGTGTGAAGCCCCATCAGAGCTGTTCTCCAGTGTCTGGGCCTGGTGCTGAGGATCAGCTGTTACATCTCTTCCCTCTTATGTTGTCTCTTCTCTCCTCCAGGACCCTTGGCACTCCTGGGTGTTTAGAGATGTTTGACATTCGCCCCGTCAGCTCCCAGCTCTCCAGTTACATGGGCAGGGCACTGGCACTGGGATATTTCACTAACTCATTCTTTTCTTTATATATGAAATGAGACAACAAACAGTGCAATTCCACGAGGTTGGAGGATGTGGGGATCAAATTAGAGCATGGTTTGGAAATCTGATTATTGGTGGCTTTGCTGGCTAACAGTTCCTTTTGCTGTCCCCTCCTTTCCCCCCTGCCTCTTGCGGCTGCTGGCTCCAGGGCTGCATGCTGAGCTGGATCAGGAGAGCAGTCGGGGCTTGTTTCTTTGCTGCATTATTTTTAACTTGGCTCAGTTACCTGATCAAGCCAAGCATTCAGCCCCAAGAAGCAGTTGTTCTGGCACGGCTGAAGTAAATGCTTTGGGGGTACACAAGAGCCACGCAAGGCAAGGAGGGCTGGTGGGAGCTACTTCAGTTGACCTTGCTGCCAAAAGGAGTGCAGATCATTCTTCCACCTACACGCAGCGCAGCTGAGAAGCGCTGCCTTGAAAACACTGGTGGATGGGCACCCCTCTTCACCATCCAGACGACTCACGGAGAGAAGAATAGTTTTCCCTGCAGTCCCCAAGCAGAGTGTTTCCTCTTTGGCATGAAGCAGCCCTTTTAAGAACATTAGCTGAGCTATTACAATGATGAGAATGCATGTAGGTCAAAGTGTTCATTAATTCACATGTCCTCATTCCTTTGCACCTCTCCTGGCCTTGCCAGTTACTGTCCACCAAGTTGTGTAAGGGTTTGTTTTTTAATAAAGATATCTGTTGCCTAGGGACTGGATTAGGAGTGCCCCAGTTTACGTCGAGCACTGATCAGTCTCTAGGTAGAAACATCCATCAAGGCTGGACATGAGGCTGTGACCTTGGAAGGAGAGCCTGGCTGTTCATTATCTTTCCCCTGAGCTGGGTCGCCCTCCCCATGTGTGTAATCCTCGAGTTTGCGTATTTTCCATAGAAGAGATTCCAGTTGGCCTTTGAAGTTACCTCGAAAATATTTATAGAGGACAAGTCAACTCTTTTATACAGTGAGCGTTGCATGTACTCAGAATCAAAGTGTAAATTATATCTTTCTAAATGCGTGCGCCTACTCTTGAGTATCAGAGCTGGTCTTAAAATACATACTGCTCGTGAAGCTTTTTATTAACATTATGAAGGAGTTAAATGTCAATTTAGAGTACGATCTTTTTAAGCCTTATATATGAGGAGGCTTTTTCCACCTGTGATGTCCTTGCCAATGTTTATAATACCACAGTATCCAGCAATTATACTGAAAGATTGGAGTCTACCCATAATTAATTTGCAGTGCCGAGTACTGTTACACCAGTCGGTACAGAGGAGAAGAATATTACGTACAGGGGCGTTTTTAACTGGATTTCTCAATTTGCGAGAAAGAAATCCAAGTTAATGACACCTTCCTATTGCAAATCTTTGCAATATTTTAAAGCTCACCCTTTGCCACGGTTGCTATCCAAGAGTCCAAAGTAAAGATGAAAGAGGTTGTGAAAATCTGACTTTTGCAAACTTGGGAAAGGATGTTACTTCTCCATATATGAGATCCATCAGGGTGTTATGCAGCATATGCCCAACAAAGCATGAAACTTGCAGTCTGAATATGAGTATTATATCTTTCAAGGGTTATTATGTAAGGCTGGCTCTTAAGCAGGGCCTTATATCAGAACAGCCTGAGTTTCCACTCACATCTTGGTTTTGGTGATGAAAGCTCTACCCCTAAAAAGGTGATTTGACAGGGTGCAAGTTAAAGGTGAGCAAGCCAGCGAAGAAGCACTAGCCCCAGAGCCTGAGCTGGAAATCAGGCTGTTTGAATGCAAGCCCATGCGCTTAAAGAGCTGCAAGAAGAGTTTTGTGTGGGATAAATGCATTTTGCAACTTGTAAGGAACAGTCTCTCCCACTTCCTCTTGTGATTATTATCCAGATTCATAATTAGCCTCGTGCAGCTTTTAACTCGATAGTAGCGTGGATTTTCCTGTGGTTTTGCTCTGTCCTGTCAGCTCACCTGATGGTGAGCTGTTGCTTAAGTTTCATTTGAGAGACTTCCCCACTTTAGCTGCTTAAAAGCATTACTTTAGGAGGCTGCAAGATTTCACAAAGCCATTTGTCTGGCATTTCTCAAACAGTTTGCTTCCTGTTGATAGTAAAATGATGTAAAAATGCCAGAGTTGTAATAAACTATGTCCACTCATGCACTACAGATCTGCTTAAGATTTGCCTAAAAGTCACTGGGACTGTGCACCAAGTACATATTTTTTCTTACTCTTTTTATTGTTTTATACAGCAAAGGGCAAAGCCAGACTGAAGGTCTGTTTATTTCTTCCTGGAAAAAGGCGGCATGTCATTTTTGTATTTGCCAGTGTTTAGTTAGGGGATGGGCAGACAAAAGAACCAGCTTGCCATAGAGAGCTGTGGAGCTGACCCGAAGGCATTCAGATCATAGAATCATAGAATCATATCATGGAATCATAGTTCCAACCCCCCTGCCATGGGCAGGGACACCCTCCACTAGACCAGGAGTGAAGAATTTCTTCCTAATATCTAATCTAAACCTACCTTCCTTCCGCTTAAGGCCATAGAAAGAGGCAGGTGGGGACCAAAGCAGACAGCACACTTAGCCTGCTAGCATGTGTTTAGGACATAAACATGGCAAGTAATAAATTTCTCACATAGGTCCATCTATAAATGCATAATGCTGGAAAATATAAAACTGATACATATGAGCATAGATCAGATCTGTTCCTGACTTCTTTGGCAAAATGGTTTTGTAAACCTGGCGAGACAGCTATGCGAAAGGTTGGCCTGAGAGAACAGACAGCAGAGCTGTTTGTATTGCTGTGCCTGGAGTTGGTCCCAAAGCTGAGCAAGGGAGTGATGCTCCTTGTATAAAAGTTTGTCTCCACCCTTAAAAGTTCATTTCGAACTTCACAGATAGTGATGCAAACGAGAAGAATATAGAATTACAACAGATTTGTGTCGAGAGTGTATAAGAGGTCACCCAACCAGTCTTTTCATAGAGATGAACAGGGTGAAACACCAACAGTAAATGTACAGGTGAATAACCAGACCTCACTGATAAACCTTTGGACACTAGAATTGTGTAGTCTGAGTATACACAGGAGATGTGAAGCAGAAGCCACAAATAAAATAAGAAGCAAAATAGCCCACGCTACTGGGGGGCTTCTTGGAGGTAGAGCCTGCATCATCTGGTCTGGGGCCTCAGACAGAAGTTTCTTTCTGACATCTTCAGAAGAGATCTTCTTGTGCTGTGTTGTGTGTTATGGTGAGAAGTTCTCTGAGCCAGGGACTGCCTTCGCTGTGCCTTTGTGTCGTGCATCCCACTGAAGAAGGCATGCGGTACTTGACAAGAAGCAAAATGTTCTCCAAGGAGGTGGTTACGCTGCTGCGTTCTCTTTTTCCTGGGGGGAAAAAATATATTCCGGTGGTTGAAGACAAAAATAGCCATCAGTCACAGACCTGGCAAGCATCTATATATGTAGTAAGCATTCTACATTGAGGCTAAATAATGAAGGCATTTAATGCTCCTTTCTTGGTAACAGTTTAATACGAGAAGGCCAAAGCTAAGTCCCAAACGCCAGGCAGGGCAGGGCCGCTGAATCAGCAAGCTCCCAGCATCTCTTTAGCTTCTTCTGTGAAAGCAACCGTGAAGGAAAGGGCAAAACCAGGGTAAATTTGGTCATGAAGGATGCTGAGGCAGGGCTTCCTGAGACAGAACACAGGTGAAAGGGTGAGTTCTGGAGAAGGCTGAGGACAGCCACACCTGGCCAAGCCAAATCCACCTTTTCCTAGTAGCCAGAAAGTGGTACTGAGGGATGGCCAGAAATATGGCAAACATGTAGGATATGTGCCCCTAACACTCTCCCGGCCTCCAAGAGTATTCTTACTCCTTTTTTTTTCCCCCTCGTGTGTTCAGAAAGAAAAAAAAAGGACTTTTTGTAGATTGTTGTGCAGTCTTACTTATTTGCAAAGAAATCTTGGAGCCATATCAATTTTTCATGGAAACAAGACAGGAAGGCTTTGAATTTTGCATACTGTTTGGGCTAAAAGGGCAACAATACGATGCATTTTAATACATGCATTTTGAGTTTCTTCTAACAAAAAATATCAAGTAAGCAAGTTAAAAGAGTGCCAGGGCTACTTCTGAAGCTTGCAAAATAGATAAAAGCCAAGAATTTAAAACATTTCATTAAAAATGAACCCAGAAGTTTTTTGAAGCTCAACATTTTGTTCTGCAAGCTCAGCAATATTCATTAACCTCCCACTGAAGATTGCTGAACAGCTGGATCCAATTTCTGAAAAGATAATCATGAAGAAATTAGATTAATAGTCCTCAAGTGGAGCAGTTGAGGATCAGTTGTGGCAAGCTCTTTTATATGTAGCATGTTAGCTATTTTCCATGTGAAGATGGTTACTGCAATCCCAAGAGGAATGAGGCTGTATCTGAATGATACAGATATCAGTTCTCCTGGACTGCGAACACAGCAAGGCACAGATAAGCAAGATTGCTGCTGGCTCCCTTTTCTCCTTTTTCCTATCTCTCTATTCTGAACACATCACCTCCATGACATATATGCATATTTGCTGCAAGGAAATCGCTGCCCTTTCAATATCAAAGCCAGCATGTTTCAGACATACCAATCAGTGCGAGAAAGCTCCTGCTGGCCCAGGTGAAGATTAAGTGCCTTTGTGTGGGGCTTTATTGTAATACAGAGAGGTAAATGGAAAGGATGACCTGTCCCTCCTAAGGCACAGCCACAAATAAAGTAACATTCAGTACTGGCTTCACTCTCCCTGAATTAACTGATAAAACTCCACTGAATTCAGCAGTAGCTGAATTGGGCCAGGGCAGAGCACTTCTGAATCCCGCGTTAGGCTGTCCTATCCCCACTCACGTTTTTCACTCGCTTCAAGCAAGTCTCACAAGAAGAGCTGCGAATATTCTCATGTTCTCAAGTCAGTGCCAGCCACCTCGGTGGAAACCCAAAAACCTCTCTCCCCCGGCTCCCATAGCACGTGCTTCCAACAAGCAGCTCCCGCAGACGTACGCATCTCCCCCCACAGCCCAGCGACGCTTCTTCTCTTCGCATCCCCGTACTCAGTTGAAACAAGTGTAAGACAGGTAAGCCTCATGCTCTCGGCCTTTCCCTGGCAGGCTCTGAATATGCATCCCCACTGAAAAGTGTCCTATTTTTACTTGCATGCGGCAACTACATTCAAAGGAAGCAAATACTGATCTGAATCCAAATGTAGGGCCCATATCAGCGATTTCCCCGCTCTGTTCATGTTCCAGTAGCTTTTTCTCAGGTAAGGGCAAGCCAACAACATTGTAAATGTAAGGCAGGAATTAAAGCACGTTCATTTTTGCACAGGGGAGCATTCTCATGATATGTGGATCAGCACATCCTTCAGCAGCTTGGTTGCTCTCTGCTTTGCTTCTCAGCTCGCTCATTCCCCGGCCTGTAAGCTTCTTCCCATTCACACAGATAGATGCAGAATAACCTGGCAAACCTTAGGGATTTGATTTTCCGGACTAGGTGACCAGAAACAGCTTGCTGTTGTTTGCAGTGTGGTTCATAGGCAGTTTACTAGCAATCTTAAAAAAAAAAAAGTCCAGCATCGCCAGCTTTCACTCATCTTTCTCTGTTCTACAATTAGCAAAACAATATGCAGGTTCTTACCCACCTACACTGAGTCATTCCCTGTGCAAACGTCTATCCTTATATGACCGTGCATTACGCCTTTAGGTGACATCCTGTCGATGTCTTGGCTGCCAGATGCTCCGAGGTCTTAGCTAAATGACAGCTGTGCGTGTGCACCGGCTTTGATACGGGACACCCCAGAGCTGCTTCTTCCAAACCTGCCGGTGTAGGTGTGTGCCAGTCCCCGGGCCAGGACTTTGAAATTCTAGCTCTGGCACTGCCCACCACCCCATGCACACATGTGCAGGCACGTTCTCCCAGTTCGGTGGTCCGTTCTTGGACAGCACATGGCTTAAGCACGTGCCAGAAGTTAAATATCTGCTTAAAGGCTTCCTAGCCCAACTGGGAATGAGTCTGGGATCAGCTCGAGTGTTTCTCTGAATCAGGGTCAAGAGAAATTCACTTTTTAGTGTGTCCCCCACTGGTCCCATGCCAGCAGACCCCTCATTTTGAGTGAAATGTGGCAGCAGAATTGGCCGTGCCTGACTTTTGACAGTGCTGGAAGCCAGCCAGATCTCTAAAAGTGTTAGTCTTTTTCTTTGCAGCTCTGAAAGGAATATTCGAATAAAGTGACAGAGCTAGGTAAAGAGGCAGAAGGGTTGTTTGTTTTCCTTTTTACTCAAACTTTCACTACATGCTTTAAATGTGACACTCTTGTCTGGTATTTTCAGTTTAGACACAAAGTGGTTGTTTCTTGGGTTGAAAAATTGAATTCCAGAAAGAAATAATGCTTCTGGCAAAGCGGACTGCATTCCAGGGCATGATTTCATCTGGTAACTAGTCCAAGAGAGTCCATATTGGCTAATTTGACCATGACTGCATGTATTTCTCATTAATTTTCATCAAAACTTGCCAGAAAATTAATGTTTTGGTGCCAGCAGATCACTCTTCCTTGCCATATATTTTGTAGTGTCATCATTCACTAACCCCAAAAGTCTCCCTAGGGAAAAGAAAAAGCTACAATGCAATGTGCTCATCTCTTCTCGTCGCCCATTGCAGAGTTACAAAAAGAGCTGAATAGAAGTCCTGCAGCAAACAAATCAGAAGTTCTTCAAGAAAGTGGTTTTGTGAGTCCCTTGCAGGACCAATATTTTCTGGCACATAAGAAAACATGATTCTAAATGAGGTCATGAAGTGCAAGGGAGCTTTCACCCTCCCTCTGCTTTCTTTTTCTGCTTGAGCTCAGAACAGAGCCTCACTGATATCTGATCTAATTTTTATATGTGTTTGGTCCAAATTCCCTCAAAATGTCTTTTGAGAATCCTCGGGACGTTCTCGCTCTGTTTTCTGACGTGTGCTGGCCATTTCTGCTGCACCACATTCCCCAGCAGTGGAGTTTAAACGCGCAGATTTTGGGGCTTGCTTACTGTCTCACAATACGTGGAAGAATGGGAGCTCTCAGTGCCTCTTCTACCTGCAGGAGTCCTGGAGTTGAAACAAGAGATGCATAATATGCCCATAGTTTGTCAGAGATGGAAGAATGCAGTTGCAGATCCCGGAACAATCCATGAAAATAGATCCAAACTCTTGAATTCTCCTGGTGGTTAAGTGCATTTCAGTGTCCCATCAAGGAGATAAACAATTTCTGTGTCCTCTCTCCCTAAAAATGATTTAATTATATCTTTCTACAGGGATCAGTTGATGAATCTGCCAAAAAATTGATGGACATGGGGCTTTTTGAAATTCCACCTCAGCAATCTGTCACTTCATCAGTTATCATTGCTAAGCACATAGTCAGGACGTATCCCAAACTTTGCTTTGTTGCCTTAACGGGCCGGTCTTTTCCCTGCCTTTTGGTTATATCTGGAAATTGGAAAGTCAAACCGTCCTATCCCAGAGAATCTCAAAATGGATCCCAAGGTTTCCCTTACAGTGCTGTCAGCTGGCGTGCAAGCCCTTCTCTCTGAATGTCAGAGCACTTTCTCGGGGCGACAGACAGCATCTCCCTCCTGCTTCAGAAACACGCCAGTCTTTGCGATCTGGTCAGCAGGTATGTGCAGCAAACTCCTGACCTTTGTTAAACGCCGTGTGCTACATGCGGCAGTCAGGTCAGATGCCACATTTGGAAGAGCTATGCTTCAGCCGCTCTGACTGACAGAGCTGGTATTTCTCTTTCCCACTCTCCAAAAAGATTTCGTCTTGTAAGTACTGCGTGCCAGAGTCTACACCCCTGGGTACCTCATCTCTGGAGTTCGGATCATAGCATCATAGACTGGTTTGGGTTGGAAGGGACCTTTAAAGGTCATCTAGTCCAACCCCCCTGCCATGAGCAGTTTAAAACCATTACCCCTTGTCCTATTGCCAGAGGCCCTGCTAAAAAGTTTGTTATTTCAGCAAAGGTAGACCTGGTGACCCAGCTGCCTGGGATGGGAAATATATGTATATATATGTTAATTATTCACTACACTGAATTCACCTGTAAGAAGTCGTGCTTATATCCCTATATATTGTAGATAGAGGAGGTTTTATGTTGAATTTCAGTAAACTGAGTCAGAATACTTGAAATATGCACAAAAATCAGGAACTATTCTGTGTGTTTATAGCAGTATTACTAATTGGAGGCTTTTTAAATAGTACCCCTGTAGTGTTTTTCCTTATATCTCAGCTGTTGAAATTACATTATCACCTTTGAGTCCTCCTATAGCAAGGAAGGAACAGTTTTAAAATTCAGGACTTGTTAAATAATAAAAGCTATGACTGTGTGTGTGCATGTCTGTCGGTGGAAGGTCCTAACTCATTCATTTTTTCCGTATTTGGCCTGGCACTATTGTACTTGGGTGTGCAAAGAGAAGACAGCGGGGGAATCTAATCTGCCTAAATGCTCATTGAAATCTATACGGTAGAGTAATACGAAAGGAAAAATCGAGTCACTGCTTGTGCACCTCTCCCCAGTGGTGTGCAGTAGGCGCATTATCCAGCTCATCAGATTTTATCTTTTCCCCACTCAGTAAAATTAAGAGGTTTTAAGAGCTAAGTGGCAAAGCTCCTTAATATCAAATCTATTATCTGCAGCGTTACTGTCATCACCTGTACTGCACGCTCAGCTTTGTAGGCAGCGCTCTTGGAGGCCGACAGGCGGTGGAGGCAGGGGTAGCAGGGCAGGCAGCGTTGGGGGATGCTCTTCTGCTTCTCTCCCCTCCAGCTGCACACTTGCTCTGTCTTTGGGTGCGTTTCTTTAACTAAGATTTCAGAGGCGGGGACGTAGAAGGTGGCTAATGCATTTGTGAAGCATGGAGCTGCAAGTGTGGAAGAAAGAAAGACTCCCTAAAGGGATAGGAGGAAAGAAAACAGTTTCAGCAACCCACAAGAGTAAGCTTCGTGCCATCTTGCAGACCAAGGCAATTTGGATGGTGTTAAAAAAAGATGACCCTCTTCCCCCCCATTTTCTCCCTGACATTTCCACTTAGCAACAGAAGACAAAGTTACATCAAATGAAGTGATTGTTTTGGTTTCTGTGGCACCCTGGAAGGTCTAGGTACATTACAAGACACATAGCACTATTCCAGCTTCCAACGGCTTACAGCCTAACGAGACATGAGATGTGACAGGCTCTGCTAGCCCAGAGGACAGACCGCAGGGACGTTCCAGGGGGGGAAGGAGGCATGGCTGGAAAGCAGCTCAGGGCTGTCAGGGACTCCCGTCTGCCAGAAACGAATCCCTCAAGTGGTGGCTCATTGCAACTGTCTGCAGCAGCCTCAGCCTGCAGGTGGGAAAAATAAAAGTAGGTGAAAGCCAACTTTTTCTCTCACTGAGATTTGATGCAGAGCACGGTTTGGCATGACTCTCAGTGATGATGCCAAACCCAGAACAGAGCACTATGTGGCTCTGAACCCTGTTGATTTTTTTCAGAATACGGTTTCTTATTCTGCTCCATGTGGGCAAAGCCACATTAATCACACCGCGCTGGATCCAGCCCCAAATTCCTGACAGTGCTTTCCTACTTATTTATTTTAGCTTTTCTTGAAACTCCATTGTATGACAAATCTTCCTGTGATGGTAGTTCTGTCAGAGTCCTTACCATCAAAAGTCAGACATTGCCATAGGTTAGGTGTGGGGTTTGATCTTCTCACTACTGCTACCTTTGGGCTGAAACCTGCAGAGTTTCCTTCAAGACAACGTCCTTTCTGTTTCTATTTCTCAAAATGCAAGGGGTTTGTAGGATCAGATTTGCTTTTTGTAGATTGGATCAATGCCCATTTAGCTCGTATAATGATGGGCTCCACTGAAATACCAAAATTAGGTGAGATCTCCAGTGAGCAGTCCATCACCTCTCAGGAGAGTGCCAAAGTGTGTATGGAAGACCAGCTGAAATCGGTGAACGTGAGGCACAGGCTGAGGCTTAAGCATTGGCCCTGTCGGCTCCGTATCCCTGCTTGTACTTCTTTTTTTTTCCATTTATTTGCCATCATTCTGAAGCTAATTTGGAAGGTAGTGATTAAATACTGTCAGAAAGCATACAGAAGAGGAGGAAAGGCCTCTCTAATTGTGTTTTGACATTTTTTGACATCAGCAATTCTTTTGAAGGAAAGAGAAAAAAGAAACAAAACAAAATCTGTTCAATCAACATTTTCTGCTTTTTCTTCTCTTTGGCTAAGAAAAATCAGGTTGCAGAGAAGCTAGTGCTGCGGAACCAAAGCTTGCCTCCTAAGCAGGAGTTTTCATGTACTCAGCTTCCATCTAAAGGCAGTTTTACAGAAATGTGCACTCCTGTAAAGCGAGCGTTGTCTTTGTAAGTGATACGGCACTCAGCTTTCACAGGACCTCAGTGCTTTGCACTGTCTCCGTGGCTTCAGGGATGTGGTACTAAGATTTCCCTAATACCTGAGTCTATTTAAACACAGTAGGATGTCAGCTCTGTGCCCGCGTTTTGCATCGCTAGGTAAATAACTGAGCAAATGGAATAGCACATCTGTGTTTTGTTAGATTAAAACTCTGGCTGAAAGAGACTATCGTATCGGCTCTTGCGGAGAGTTACAGCAAAACTGATAGAGGATCTTCACCGTGGAAGGTATTCTTAGGATTTATTCCTCTTAGCATTTAAGATTGGTTTCCAAGATATTTTCTAAATATCGAACCCAAACTGTAACAATAAGATCCCTAATTAATGCCAGAATTATCAGGTAGCGTGTAGTCTTTGAAAGCATTCCCCTGGAGTTTAACAGTGCCTTCGCACAGAAGGCAAGTAAGGCCAAAGGCAGGTCTAACACCTAAAGCAGGATCAATTTATAAATCTCACTTTGTTGGGGTTTTTTTTTGTTGTTCATTTGTTTGTTTAAATTTTGAAAGGAAAATAAAGTATTTTCAACCTTTTCTTACATTTACCTAGCAAACTTTGGGACGAGATTGCGTTCCTGTCCTGTAACAGAGGCAATCCTGTTTTGCTAGCGTGTGACTGCAAAAAGTAACAGAAATGGTTAAATCCAAAATCTTTGTGGGGAACATAGTTTCTTCTCCCTCCTGGTGCCCTGCTGGAGTTGGTGGTCCAGTGTAGGTGGCTTTAGGGAAGGATCCGAAGCCACAGTCTCTCCTCCGTATCAGTGGATAGCTCTGAGCTGGGTGCAGGGACACATTACAGAAGCCTCTGAGTCAGCCACAGGGACGTCTTGATAGATGCCACCACAAAGCGAGTTCTTCTCATCCCCCTCCGGCATGCCTAAGGGCTCTCAGCACAGATTTTTTTCCTGTAGCTGTTAAGGATATTTTTTTCTGCTGCCTGGTAAACTTTAATAGTACTTCTTTCTTGGGTTTGACAGGTAGATGAGAGCACCAGTTTCCAAATTTATCTTAATTTTCAAATGACTAATAAAACCTGAAATCTCCTGAGAGACCTCGGGCTTTTCCCTAGGATTAGCCCCAAATGAAAAGGCCATTACTGTTTGAGTATTTCCAAAGTATATTTTAGATACTTCCAAAAATGTTGATTGGGAGTTAAGTGTACAAGTTATTTTGAAGGGCTTTTCTGTTTAGTTGTCAAGAAAGTGAGTTAAAAGGAATGAGTGACTGAATTTGAGCAGAACTGAAGACTTGTGGGATTTCCCACAAGTGGGATCTGGAAGAAATCTGAACTTCTCCTCACCTGGTACTTGCGGGTTGTGGTTTTGGAAGGGACTCATGAAATGATATATGTACAGACAGCACAGCTTCTGGCACTTCTGCATGGCAAACAACATTTTAGAGTCAAGCATCATTTCAAAGGAGAACGAGAAGAAAAAACACAGATTTTGCTAATAAGCTGTGAGTAGTTTTCTGAACTCCAGGAACTACAATCACACTCTATTTCCCTCCTCGTCTACGTCAGGGCACCCCAATCCTGCCAGTCAAAATGAATGGGAATATTTTGCACATTAGCTTGCTAGTGAAACAAGTCATGTGAATGAAGTTATTCAACCACACGGCTGTTTACAGAGCACCGTCTGCATCGCGCGCACATTCGAGTTTCCAAATGTCCACAAATTGATGTGCATAAATGCTTTAAGTGGCTTGAGTTTGTCCCCTGAATGATTTCCCACAGAGTCCACCATCTGAAAAAATGGGTTAATATGTAACATGACACAATTTCTTAATAATTTTGCAGTTCCTTAAAAACAATAGCATGAAGTGCAGATGATACTCTCTCAAGTCATTGCTGTGCTCTGATTAAGGCAGAACTTTAAAGCCGTATCCTATCTCACTGTCATGAAACGTAGCGACAGCTCTGTCACTCGCTGGAAAACTTCCTTCTGAAGTTTGAATGTCTTTATTGTTTGGTTTTTGGAGGTTGCTTTGTTGTTGTTGTTGTTTTTTAATGGTAGTCTTTTCATTTCTTTTATGCTTATGGATTTGTACATCCTTGGTGCTTTGCTGACGATCCCACCAGCCCGTGAGGAGCTCGCTTCAGCAATATGTAGCTTTCTCCTTGTTGAACGCAAACCAACAGTACTTCAGTGCATTGGTGGGGGGGGATATTCCAGGAAAAGGGGCTAGGGCAGATTTCTTGTATGGTAAATGAGCAGACAGTTTCTCTTGCTTTACTCTCCTGTTCAGGTCTTAAGAACAATTTGCCATTTGTAAGATTCCAGAAATTATTGTCCTCGGAGAGACAAAACTCTCACTTCTTCAGCTGGCGTGCCAGGGCATATCTAAAGTGCTTTTCTCCTGCAGGCGCATTCTTGAGCGTTCTCCTCTCCCTGCCCAAAGCTAACAGCCAAGATACCATCCCGCTGTAATTTCCAAGACCACTCTTTCATGCTTCCGACTCCAGCCCCGAATGAGATGTTGCATAGAGCAATCCAGCCGTTGTAAGCTGCCACGCAGGAGCTTAGGAAGTAGTTCAGTTCTGCTTGCGTGCATCTCTCCACAAAATTAGGGACTGCAAAAGGCGTTGTGATTCAGAGCTGTATTAACAGCCAGATGTAGGAACTTTAAAGAAAGGCATTCTGCAGATTGATCACAGCAATGCTATTACCATCAGTGGTGTGTAAAGTGTCAACTGCAGCTGTGTTGAATTATTCATTATTTCATAAATACAGTGAGGTTTCCAAGGGCAAGGTTTTTAAGATCCATTTGAAAAGTGAAATGAAAGCCCCTGTAATTAAAAATCATTATTAAACTTCATTTATTTAACTTCATTTCAACTTTTCCCTATGTGATTATTATTAAAGTTATTATATTTATTGATTTTTCTACTCCCTTCCCTTTCTCTGCCAGCTAATTGGAAAAAAGTGGTTTTGAATTAAGCAAATAATCTTGCTCTCCCTAGACAATTATTCTGTCCTCTCATGTTGACCCCTGGAAAGAGATTTACTGGGTGATGCTCTTATTTTTGCTGATAGGAGACACTGTGCCCATCAGTACAGGGTAAAAGGGAATAAATTAAAAAGAAATCTGTGTTTTGATGTGCTTGCATCTTAGACCCTTAAAACTGTCTTTAGGTTTGGAATGACTGGAATCTGCCCTGGGCTCAGCAGGCAATGAAGTGCAGCAGACAGAGAGCAGCGCTTTCTTGTTTAAGAGCAAGCGCTGAAGACAGAGTGCATGTCCAATTCCATACAAACAACATTATCTTCAGTTCCTCTCTAGTAACAGAACGTATTTCCATCAGTACTGTGCCATTCAAGATTAAAAAAAAAACGGTAAAAGTCCCTTTGATACCTCAGCCATCTTTATGGTCCTGCTACCGTCCTCTTGAGATCAAGGCTGCAGTATAAATACCTGCGCTGGCTTGCGTGGCAGGACCAGACTAACGCAGTGATGATGCTTCAAATAGCCTGATCTGAACTCCGTCACGGTGAGGATCACCCGTTTCCTATATCTCAGCTACTCATTTACACCGTGTAGGGGGGCATCCAGAACAGCAGCAAGGACGCTAGGAGAGCAGCATGGCTATCCCGAGGGCTCCCGGCTCCCCAGTCTCCTCTGGCCTCTTCCAGCCGGAGGAAGCAGGGAGGCAGCAGGAGCGGTCACAGCGGCAGGTCTCAGATGCCACCATGTCTTATCCCTCCCTCCTTCCCGAGCCCCTCACCGCAGTCCGACTGCTCCTTCCCTGCTTAGGGGAAGCCTGACAGAACCCCAGGCTAGGGCCAGCGGCTTCACCGCCCACAATACAGCTGTATGACACCCGCCTCCGGCGTATCAGTAATTACGGCTCTCTTACGCTTCAGTTTTCCTGCCTGCCTATTGGAATTATTAGTCTTTGCCAGTTTTTAAGGATGCTGCAGGGCCGTGTGTAGTGATGTTTGTGAGGCTCATTTTGGCCCTGCTCTTTTGGAGGTGCTCTCAAGTGCCAAGAAGTGGTCGTTTATATTGTTACCTTTATAAACAAATGTGTTTACACAGCTCATCTAGCATTTGGTACAGGAGTAAGGGCTAGTAACTGGGTCTTTCTGTTTAATCTTCCAGTAGTGCAATATTGCCCACAACTGAAAGCCAAACTGGGAAAGCATTTTGTATTCGCCTAGAAAATGATACCTTCTCTGGAGTTAGTTGCGCAGGACTCTTTTCTTCTGCTGATTGTGTAGTGCAGCCTTAATATTGCACCTTAGGGCATCAGAGTATCTTAGAAATACGGAGAGTAAATTTCCTTGATTTCTGCACGGTATGCCAGTCCCCCCCAGCAGCAGGACATGTGCTTTATAATTCGTTCCAGCTTTCTGTGGGGATGTGGAGCTTCAGGGCCCTGTTGAAACAGAGAAAAAAAAGATAAATCATCTTGCGGAAGAAGTTCTTGCAAAACTCCCTGTCGCATTCAGAGGATCAGCTGAACCAGTAGTTTTTCCCCCCAACCCAGAGACGAGAAATCTCCTGGGGGCAGAGCTCAGTGGGAGGGAAGAGCCATCAGACCAACTCTGTGCCCTAACTCCAGGTCCGTTGGGTTCTCCTGCCTCACAGAGCTTGCTCTTCCACTTAACACGGTTTCTTGGACCACTTTGCTCCATTCTCACTGCTTTCCCTCTCCAAAAGGGAATTCTGTGAGTGAATTCAATACATTGATGAGTACCAAGGCAATAGCAGACAGGCTGTAAAGGTTTTGGGGTGAAAGTCAGAGACAGTTCGTGTTCCCGTTCACTTTTGTGGCCGTATGAACCCAGTGAAACATGTCTCGTTACACGTGCACTTGCTCATTTCTCATTCATCCTTGCTCAGTAGTTATTGAGGAATGAGATCATAACTGGAATTTATTTAGAGCTATGGTCTCTCCACCCTGTTGGGTCCTTCAGCAGAGTGACTTTATCCAAGATTTCATTTCCTCCCTTCTCTTTTTTGCATAAACAGAAAAGAAAAGGTGGATGGAAGACTGCGCTGGCAGAAGTGCTTTGGCAGAAGGCCCTTATTTTCGTCATAGCCTCACGATGAGTGAGAGCAAGCGTCATAGCTGAAACTCGTCCGCTGCCTGTCCCCACACGTGTTTTGTGGCTAGAGGGAGGGTTTCTCAGCACCCAGGTCGGGCCTGGGGGAGGAGAGGAGTTTCACAGCTCATTGTTATCACAGAGTATTTCTACCCCGCGAACTGGAGCCGGTGCAGAGATGCCCAGGCAGCAGAGGCGGCTTTTGTGTTGCCGTGGGTAGGGCTAATTAGCTGGAAGGCAGCGCTAAGCAATCAGAGCCCCGACCGAGCTGGGCCGGGTGTCTGGTTGTCTGCAAGGTTGTGATGAACAGAGTGAGTGTGTATCTTCCTCCATCCACCACAGCAGTAGACACATTCGCTGCACTACCCCAGCACATTACAGTTGCTTTCTGTATCTCTGTGGGCTTTTTTTTTTAACATTATTATCTTAATTTCTCTGGAAGAACATCTCTATATGCATGCCATTTCAAGTCGCTGTAATTTTATCATCAGTGAAAATGGAAAGCATTATAAAAATAATTCAAACATGGCATCCCAATTCCTGAAACCTGCATGCAGGCATGGGGGACACACACACGCCATGAGACACAATTTCACTTTTGCTTGGTTTTTTTTCCTTTATTCAGAGACACTTGTGTCAAACCTTTTACCACAGTATTGGAGCACTAATGAAGAGACAATTAAAGGAACTGAGCCTCCTGCTTACTTCCTTTAGTACCACTAGAAATCTTTCAGTCTCTCTGATAAATTCCCCAGGAAAATTGCAGAATTTCTGACTATAGAACAGTCTTTGTTTCTTTTCTTGCAAGTAATTATTCCCCTTCCCTTTTTATCCCTTCATTGCACCAAATTTCTCTTGTTTTATGGATTTTTTGGTTTAGCTTTAACAGGTCTCCAATGCATTTTCCCTGGTTGAGTGCCGGAAGTATACTGCTAATATAGAGAAAAGTGAGGGGATATTAAAACTGCGCCTGGGGCTTTGCGATAACACGGCAAATGCAATGGGCTGGGCTGGTACCACCAAGAGCTGGAGTTTTGCCAGGGCGTTAATATATTGTGTAGTGTGTGCAGACAGATGTATTGATACATACCCTACCTTTTCTCTATATCTGCATCCATTACTTATACTTAGTGTTCAAAAGTGGAATGGTATGTGTCTGTGTTAAATTTCATAGTACAGAAAAGATCTTCCTGTTACTTCTTTGATGACAGCAAATCAGCGTCACAAAGGAATGCTTGTGAAAAATTATTTGCATAAATCTTTGAAATCTTTTATCTACTGACAAAAGCACTTTGCATCACTATTTCATTTGCTTCATTGTTTTTACTTTATGATTTGCTTGGAGAAAGCAAACTAAATTGAATTTGAATGTCTTTTTTTTTTTTTCCCTGTTTACCTGGTATGCTCATAGTAAAATACAAATCTAACTGTGGGGTTTTTTTTCTCTCTTTCTCTTTCCTCTTCTCATTTGACCCGGATTTGTCTTTTGGTGGCTTCAACATCCCTGTGTGATCCTTTCTTCTTCATTACTTTAAAGGTAAGATCATTATTTCCTCAGTCAGTATTATACATGTATCAGAGGTACTGAAATGCAATTTGAAAGCCATCTGGGGAAGAGGTTAGTAAGGAGGCAAAATAATTAGCGGCTGTTCAGAGTGCAAGAAGTCCAATTAAGAAGTTCATTTTATGTTTTGTCTTCACTAACCATTGGCTGGGAGTAGGGATGCTCTCAGCAGAGGAGGCTCAGGTTTTCCTGGGCAGCCCCCTGACAGTGTATTGTACGCAGTGCCGCGGTGCCACGCTGGGCTTTGTCTCCCTCCTGCTGCTTCCCAGCTCTGCCAGCGCTTCCCCGAACACAGCCGAGAGGCAAGCGAAAGGTTAGCGGGGGCACTGGGGCAGCCATGGAGCAGCAAATCTGCCCAGGACTGCATGGAGCAAAACAAGGTCACTTGATGTTTCCCCTCACACAGGAGGTCCAGAGGATTTCAGCTGTTGAGAAGGGGCTCAGTGAATTTGAAGATACATATATATCTGCTTGATTAAATTACAATAGAGAGACGGGATGCCAATCAAGATCAGAATATGTAGTGATAGGTGTACAAAGACAGGCAGAGACATTGTCTCTTCCCTGAAAGCTTGTAGTGTTTTCTTCCTATCGCTGTGTTACAAGTATGTCGTTGGTTTAGACTGCATCTTTCTGCCGCTCTTGCGAGGCTGCCAAGTCTGAGGTGAAATATCTCCAAACCACTTCTTCCTAGAGCTTGCTGCCTTTTCATGCCTTTTCAGTACCTTCTGTTCCTCAGGAACCAGGACACTTAGGGATGAGAACCTTTTGCAGGAGGAATTTAGAAATGTGCAGATGTTGGGAGGACGGGCTGTGTATTTTCTGACATTTTCCGAGTACAGAATTTTGCTGAAGACAAGCAACAGAAACTAAAGTAGGAAATTTTATTTTAATGAGCACTTTTATATGTAATCAGCAAGTGGCAAATAGTGAAGACCTGGTGCTTCCCAGCTTGCACAGAGACAGTCCTGGTCTCTGACCGATCTGGAAAATATTGTTATTTTTCCAGACTTTATCCTTTTCCCCTCTCAGAGGTCCAGAAATACGTGCTGTAGTGTCTGGGTCATCTCTGCAGCCCTGCAAAAGCCTGGCTGTGTTCCAGAGAGTGACTGACAGAGAGGGTTGGACCCGGTCGCCTTGCGCCTCTCGCAACAATGGTAGGTTGCCTCCATTTACATAGTGACAGTGGAGTCACAGAAGACTCAATGAATTTAATTAGCAGGAACGGAAAAATGTGTGTACTCATTATGTAAAACATGTAAATTTAACCCTTGAAATGGAATTGTCAATGACTCACCACTGTGGCTGGATGCCAGCGCCAGAGGCAAAATTACAGAAACTGCGAGTGTGTCACAAGAAATTAAATCAACTGCATTAAGGTTCCTGGGTTTTGTTGAGGAGGTGGTTGTTCACGCCCATTGTAGACTAAAAACCTGTTAAGAATATTGGGTTTTCTCCGTTAAAAATGTGCTTTGAAGCGGGATAGGTATCTATAAGAAAGGTAGTGGATAGAAGACCAGAAAAACATGGAAGGAGTAGGAGGAATCACATACTGGCTGTCTACCAAAGTGTGCACAGAGTAGAGGGCCATAGTAAACATTACACAATGCGTGGCCACCCTAGGAATACTCGAGGCTCTGATGGGTGCTGCAGTGCCAAAAAATGGCTGTTGTGAGGAAAATTTTTACCTACCCAGTCACTGCAAATGTTAATTCACAGACCCTCAGGCAAGTTACATGAGGCTGGATTATCACTGTGGGATGCCCTGGGGTCTCACTCGGCCTCACTGTAGAGGATACGGAACAAAGAGTTTCATGGTGAGCTTTAGACTATTGTTTTCAATAAGAAGGGAAGGGACTTAACCCTCAGGCCAGCGCTGACACTTCTGGATCCCGTCCAGGAGCGGGTACGTATAGTTGCAGCTCTTAGGACGGTGCACAAAAAAGAATTTTTAAGGGTCTTTTTGAACTGCTGCCACTGTTGAAAAGCAAAAGAAAGGTCTCTTAATGACTCTCAATATTACACCTGTCATGCAGTAAATGAACCTCAAAGGCTCTAATTTTTCCGCCCTATCCCAGTGGTTGACATGGCACTGTACTGTAATCCGCATAAGACTGAAGCGGGACTGGGAACCGACGGGGTGTCCTGGAGTCTCCGAGGGGCCCAGGAGTTCGGTGGGATGGCATGTGTCTGGTCCGGCGTTGCTTTTCCAGCTCTGCAAATCTCTGTGTGACAGCAAGGCAGATACTAACCAAGGCTGGCAGGGCTGGGAGCGGCTATCAAAGGGCTAATCCGCTGAAATGGCATCTAAAGAGGAAGAAGCATTGCAGCGCTGAAAAGCAGAGCAATCCGGGAGAGATGGTCACCACCAATGGGAAGTATGGCCTATTGTCACGAATTCTTTTCCATCCTTGAGCATGGCCTCAGTTTATTTACTCATCTACTCCAGATTTCATATTTTTTATTATTTATTTAAGAACTGCGGTTCTTAAGCTTTCTCCTGCTTTCTAGGGATCATTTGATTTGTATCGTAGCTCTGCTTGGAGGCTCCTGCTTATCCTGCAGTTCTCTCCACAAACGTGCTGGCAGCACATTGCTTCCAGAAAGGGCTGTGCGCTCCCAGACCTGCAGATAATAGTCTTTCCTGACCCCATTTCCAAATGTCACCATCCAGGGATTTCCTGTGCCTCCTCCAGAAAAATTCATCTAAATTCTTCTCGGAAACAGGCGGTGAGCATAGATGTGAAGCCTGGCACGCCCGAGACTAAAGCCCACCGCACTGAGCGGTGAAGCAACTTTACAGAGCAGATGTAATGGGCTGAAACAAAAGTGCTGAGAGCGTTGGAAGGGTAATTGGTTTCATTCAGAGCCAAAGTGCAGCCTGAATTGTCCGTTCCTGTTCCTGCCTGGCCATCGATACCCCCAGCTCTTCCTACCGGCCTGTTTGACCTGGCAGCTCAAGGTGAGCAGGTTCTTAGCCAGGAATGTCACGAGTAAGGTTTTTTTGTATTGTGTTGCTGCTTTATTTTCCTGATTTTGCAGTCTGAAAGCCTGAGGCGGTTATTAGACAAGGACGTTTAACTAGATCAGAGTCCAAGATTATTCCAGTCTCGGGTCACCGTGTCAAGTGCTGCTGTTTGCAACAGTAGTTTGAAGGATTTAACTTCTTAGTATCACCAGTTACCTAGGGAGGGAGTTGGACTCGCAGTGGAGAAATGCTTGTTCACACAGAAGTGCCTGTAATTTTATGTCTGTGATTTAAACCACACCTCAGAAGGGGTGGGGAAGGTCATCAAGGAAAATTTAAATAAGGAGTATAGAGAAACAGTTATGAGAAGATTCTTACCGCATTTTTAATATCTAGGAAAAGTTCTGCTCCTCTTCCCAAGCCTATCCCAGTGCTTCAGCAGAGTTACACAGGCTGCCTATGCTCTCCCTCCGGTTTCCATCCTCTCCCGCAAATTCTGCAACATGGCTCACCCATGTGCTTCCTGCCGCAGCTCCTCTGCCCAGGAATTTTCCTGAATCTCTTTCTTTCGGCTTATCGTTGCTGGCAACGGCCAGCTACGGCAGAGCAGTGAAACGCACGGTCCCTTCCGGCGCAGAGGGTATCTGGGGGAGTTAGGTGGAGTCGGACAGCCAGCCCTTCTGTCTGCACACCAAGAAAGGCTTTTGCATAGCAGCAGGTTTGCTCTGGGGTGCAAGGATTTAAGGATTTAAGGTGGCTGGGTGTTGTTCTGAGGCCAAAGAGCCTGCCTCAGCCAAGATGACACATTTGAAAGTGAATCTCAAACTGTGTGAAAAGTACTAGAACTGACAGCAGTGGAGATCAGGGACAAGCGAAATCATTTCATCAACGTTTTAGCTGACTCGAACACTGTGGGTCTGACAGTTGTCATCTTCTTGAATATTACTGGGCTTGTGCTTTATATAGGAAAGAAAAAAGTAGCCAAAGAGGAAAACATGTTTGGAAAAAAAAGGTGAAAACCTCTCAGGCAGTCAGACAGCAAGGGCAGAGCGCACAGGGGGAGAGGGAAGGGGTCTTGCTCTGTGTCACAGCACTGTCAAAGCAGTCCAGACTTCTGGAGGGAGAACAGGCACCCTCCTCATCTGTATCACAGATCTTTGAAAAAGACATTTGTTTATGGAATGAAAGTCCTCTTTAAAAGTGAGAATACAGTTATCTTTATGAGACTGTTGCTTGGAGGACAGCTACACACCGACCTCCCCTCCTCCCAGCCAGCTAAATGGCTTCTATGACTTAATATTAATAACAATATAATAATAACAAACTGAGTTGAGTGTTCCTGACAATTGTTAAATTGAAATATGATTATTTCAAGAATACATGCTGGCTTCAAAGAAAAATTAAGTCATAGAAGCCCAACGGCCCCTGTAATTCAGAAGTCAAAATTACAACAGTCTCTTGTGGTTTCACTTTCTATGAATGACAGCGAGATGAAAAAGTTCCTGGTTTCGCTGAGATTTGGTCAGGAAATGAAAATCGGTGTGCATCCTGTCACTTCATACCATGGCATTGACTTGGAGAGATATCTGTCCTTGCTTTCCATGGGAGAAGGACCTTCCACTTTGATTCGGGAGGTTTCTTTCCTGCCACACACCTTTAGCAAAGGTTTGGGTTGTGGTCATTCACCACAACCACTGGTATTCACTGTTTCAACCAAGAAAAAATGCTTCTGGAATCCCAACGTGAAGGTGGACAAGGGCACAGTCAGGAAAGGGAAGAAGCAAAAACTAGGCATTACGCAGTGGCAGCATTTTCAAAAGCAGCCAGGTAACACAGGAGCCTAAGCTCCCATTAATAGCATTTAGGATCGTCTTTCTCAGTGTCGGCATCCTTCTGTTCAGAAAATTGGCTTTTGTTCAACATGGGCGCTCTCAGGAAACCCACTGTAACATCCACCTGCTTCAGCTGAAAAAATTGGCTTTAACCGAATTTTTTCTTCTTTATGAAGAGGGCCTACAGTGTTTTGAAATGCAAGTAGGCTTCCAGTTTATCAATACAAAAGCTGGGAGTTACTGCTGCATTATCTGAGCCAAAAATTACTCAGCGGAGTGTTATACCAGTCATCTCGGGCTGTACTTAATGTGCACCATGGCAAGGGTTAAATGAACTGGAAAGCTCATAGAAAAAAGCTCATACAGTGCAGTTTTTGTTTATACTGAAATGTTCCCATATGTTTCAGTTAATGCAGAACATAATTGGGTCTGCCTTGGGATGGAGACATTTTTCTTACACGATTTATTCCATTAATCGGGTGTGGGGGAGAGTCCACTTCACCAGAAATAGCTGCCTTTCCATTTTAGCCAAAACCCCACAGTTCAAAATCTCCTCCCTTCTCTCTTCCCCTTAGTGCACTCATTCTGCTCTCCAAAATGTTCTGCCTTTCTGCAGTGAAATAACCTGGTGGAACAGTTTCAAACATGAGGTAAAATAGTTCTGCCCTAAATTAGCTTCCAGTTAATGTATTTCCTGGCTCATTTTGCTGAGCAGCTCATACTGCGCATGAATGTTCCTAAATTAGAAAATCGTACATATAAAAGTTTTCTTGTGTTTTTGTGTGTATGTTGCTTCAAAGTCAGGATTTCTGGGTTTGATTTTAGTACCTCAAAGTAACAGGAATGAATTGTGTTTGACATTAATTACATCCTTCTGCTGCTTTATTATTATTAGAATAAACAAGCTACTGATTTGAGGGAGAGAAAAGTCCACAAGGTGTTTGAGGTCTTTATTTCCTTTTCCTTTGGTAAACTTCCAGTAATTTAGCTTGCCTAATTTGCTGCTGGAAACCTGCTGCTGGGAGTGCTCATACCTGAGAGAGAATAAAATTAGGGAGCTGCAAGGAAAGTTTCAGTAATGAGATGAGAAGCAGGGAAAATTTGGCTTTGTCTGTTTGTTTGCTTTTTGTGTGTGAATGTGCACAAAAAGCAGAAGGAATATTGATTGTCTGAAAGCAAAACAGTGAGCTGCGCATGAAATGGGGTGATCAGTGATGTCTGGTGGTATAATCAGTCTGTTAGGCGTTCGGCGGTGTTTCAGCCCCAGGCGGATGATACAGCATATCCCTTCCATTGCCTTTCCAGGCAGAGACAGAGGTCTCGTGGTGATAACTTTGATCTGCATTGGTACTAGGTCGGGGACTTCCAGCCGTGCAGTTGCTCACTGAGTTATCGTCTCAGCAGAGGGGAACCCTGTTGCATCCTGGAGCCTTTACTGCGGCTCCCCAGTGTGACTTTTAGGGAATCAGAGTGGGTTTCTCGACATGCTACACTGATCCCCAGGTGCTTTATTGGCCCACAGGAGCCACTGACAGCCCGTAAACTTAAGCCAACTTTTGTACTATTGCCATTTACTAGTGAGCGTAAGGCAGATTCGGGATCGGTGGCGTTCAGCAGCTACCTCTGGCCCTTTCTTGACCTGTACTACACATTTCTTGATTGTAGCAGGGGATGTGCCAAAGTGCTTGGAGGCAGAGCAGGTTGGTGATCGGTTGCGTTTCACAGCGTACAAATGCTTTATACCAAATGACAGTCCCATGAGCAATCCTTGACTGTTTGAACCAGTGGGTTGTCAGTGTATCAAGACTAGTGCCACTTGTGAGAAAAGCCCCTGCTAGATGAGGAGAGAGATTCATTTACTTTACTGGAGTTCAGCCTGAGAAGCAGCTGCCCTGGAAGAGGCTCTCTGAGTTCCTTCTTGTTCACGCACACTCCTACCCGTGCCCACAGGTAAAGACATATTTTAGTGCAAAGTTGAGCTGTTCGTATGGGAAGAGTTCAGTAACTTCAGTTAACGCTTAGAAACAATGCAGTTTGATTAGTCCAACGGTTTTGGAAAACTTACTTTCCTCCTGAACTACTTCCCTTTCCAGACACCTATTCTTAGTTCCATATCTTATTTGTAGTTAGCATTTGCTTACATTTAAAAATCCCTGTAAATGAGATTAGCAGTCATGTGTGGGTTCACTGAGATTGCAGGTAGAACTTCTTACATTGGCCCAACAAATACAGCCTGGTATTTGATCATCAGGCCATACTGTCTTAAGCATCATTCCTTATCATGCAGATTATGTAAGCCAAAATATTTCCCTTATTTCATATGCGCAAACTCTACATGCACTGGTTTCGTCGTCGCACCACCACGTGGCTAACCAAGTGCCAGTTGGGACAGAACGTGCTTATCAGACTTCATTAATGATAGCTCTATTTATGAGGCACAAGACAAAGTTGAGTTCAACCGACACGCTTGTAATTATGGTGACCACAGTGCAAACAGTTATAAAAATGTACTGGAAATACCTCAAGTCAGCAGACACGACACTGAACACACCTGGAGAGTGAATCTATTACTAAACTGATGCATTTCGTAGCCCCGTTGCAGAGAAGAGCTGCCCTGCGAGCAGGACAGATCCCACGGAGCTCCTCTACTGCCGGGGTGCTCCTGCTTGCGGATCTTTGCATTTTGTCTCGGGCTATTTACTGTTCCCTCTCCTTTTAATTAGCACAATTCCTCCTCGCCCAGCAGTCCCCATTGCTTAAATCTTTCCCTGTCACTTTGTAGTTTGGTCCACTGCACCCATGTGCTTACAGCCCCTTAGGGTCATCCAAAATTTGTATCATAGGAGAGAAATTGCCAGCTAAGAGAGAGAGACGTGTAACTGTGCAGGAGGCAGAGTGATAAATTAGATTCTAGGAGGAGGGAGTGAGAGGATATTCGTTTTTAACAGCTTCTAGAAATCCTAAAATAGACCAGAACTGGGCCGCAACTAAAAGAAATCATGACTGCTTGCTGATGAACAGAGGCATCACTGCTGTGAGAGGAGGAGGTTTGGCAGAGGACACCTCCTGCAGCTTTCGTGTAGTTACTAGAGCGAATGACTTGGAGCTGGAAGGATCCTGGGCTCCACTGCCAGAGTACTTGGAGTGTAACAGGATGACGTCAGCTTAATGTGGTGGAATTTTTCAGCTGGTCCAGTGGTTTTCCAAGGGCCTGAGTCAAATTTTCTGAATGCATGAATCTCACAATTCATAAATATTTTGGCTTTTATAACCTTCAGCCTCACACAGTATAAAACCCACTTTGCATGTACATGTGGACAGGAGGGAACTGAGGGTCAGTAGATGCCACATGAATGGACTGAGAGACTCTGGTGTTTTCATGGCAGAGCAGTGACTGAAGTAAGAGGCCTCAACTTTCTGCTAAGGCTTTTATTTTCTACCTTTTAGCTTCTTAGTGAATTAGCAAGGGAGAAGCATTTAGTTTTCTTGACTGCTGTGGAACATTTGGGAGTCCCCAGTGCTTCTGGTGAAGGCAGTGAGATCAGCAGAGTCCCAGGTGACAAACTGGGCACAGAAGGTTGACATTGTGATAATGGCAAATCAGACATAATTCTGTGGGGAAAACGGTATTTGGCTCCCTAAACAAGGCTCGGCAATCGCATTTTTCACAAATTGGCCTTCCAGAGGATGCGGGTCACTCTGCTTCTGTCTAAGGTATGGGATATGTGTGTTTTGTGGCGATCCCCTATACCCTGATCCCTCTGTCATGCTAACAGGGCACGACTCTCCTCCAGCCCATTGAAACCACAGCACGGGGTGGCTGGGGCACCCCTGGGCGTCAGGACAATCTGGTTATCCCACCTGGATAAGAGCTCCCGGATCTTATGGCGTAGCCGTAGCCTAAGAGAACTGGTGCAGGCACAGAAAGCAAAGTAGCTCCAGCTGATAGTTTTCAAAAGTTCTTTCTTTGAACATGAATTGGGAAGGATCTACACGTCCTCAATAAAACATATCTGCCCTTTTTGCAGGAAGGTGATATCACCATTGGGGTCCTAGTTTTCCCTTTCTGAGAAAGGCTCAGCCTGGAAACAACATGGAGATACAAGTCCCTACTTTATTTAGAGATTATTCTTCTAAATTAGGATTTGGGCACGAATGGCAGGATCACGCGTGTCTGTTGTAATGTGCAATGGTGTAGTTGTTTCTGTCTGCCCCTCTTCCACAGTTCTTACTGGTTTTCTCTTCTACTCTGCTCTCTTCTACTCTGCTTTCTCTTCAAGGAAGGCATTTGGCAGGCAGGCAGGTGAAGTACGATCCAAAATCCCTAGGAGCCAGTGCAAATCTTCCCTTTGAGTTCAGTGAGCTTTGGATCGTGCCAGTATGGAATGAAAATCTGGCAGAAGAGTGCATGGAGCAGTTGTGACTTAAAAATCAGGCAAAAAGATTTCAGACTGGAACAGTTTAAGATGAGTGCAACAGGCTGAGCATGGGAAGGCAGACAGAATGGGAGAGGTCAGCACTTGTGCCCGGAAAAAAACATTTGTAACGACAGCAATTCTCCGTCAGTAAAGGCATGTTCAGCGTATTAAAAGTGACAATTGACCTCTGAGGTGTTCAGCTTTCAGCCTGCATCAAGGCCAGGTTTGTTTGTAATTCATCCATATTAATGGTAATAATTTGAAAAGTTCTTGTTTCTCATTTTGGAATTAATGTAGTTTTTTAAGTAAGAACTGTGAAAACCTTATCCACAGAAAGAAAAAGGAAAGGTAGGATTATAGTAGATATGGGTCTAGAAATAAACCTTTGAGATGATAACATATGCAGCTAATCTCACCCCAGATATTCACCAAAAAGAGAATTAATCGTGTCATTTGCAGACAAACATCCCCTCCTGCACAAACTAGTTTTAAAAGAGAAAATGTCTAATATTTTTTTATTTTACCTCTTCAGAAGGGAAGCCCTTTGTTTTACAACCAGATTGACCCAATGGTGAACTCAAGGCTGATATGTTCAGTACTCTTAAGTAATTTTGCAAATTTGATCTAACAAATTTAATCAAATTTAAACTTAACAAATTTAATCACAGCTTCTCTCAAGCTCCTCTTTTCTTGTCTTCCTTCCTTGTCTTCCCTGTCCTGTCATCTGGATCATTCCGAGTTTTTCTCCCAGAATATTTTGCTGCTCCTTAAGGCTTAGACAGATGAGAATCTGTGTTTAAACAAAATCCATGTATTCACTGGGAATGAATAAAAGTGCAGATGGAGCTATCTGTTGTCAGGGATAACCGGTAACTTTCTGATGAAGAGAGCGGGTAGTAAAAGGTATTGAAGCTTCTTTGGGCTAAAAAATTGGAATGGGATTCCTAAATCTGCCATCCACCATCTTCAGTACCCAATCTCAGGACTCATAGCAGCCTTTACAGGCTCCTGATGCTGAGAACGATCCGAGGCGCACGTCTCTCTGTAAGGGACATTTGGCACCCAATTTCTGTAAGTGCCATCAGAAGCCTCATCCATAGAGTTTGGTGTGTTCATGGCACTAATGGGCATTTTGCTCAAGGATGCAAATAATCTCCATTTTCTCTGAGACTGAGTACTCCAGAAAGAGGAAAGCCCACTCACAATTTCATCTAACTTCCTCACAAAATATTATCCCATTATTTTCCAAGTCACATGCCCAGGTATTGCATGAAATATGTTTGAGTTTCACTATAAGTAACTTCAGCTCAGGTTGAAGTCCCGGTCCCATTCAGGAAAGCTATCTCGTATTGTAATGGACTTAAGCATGTACTTTTTTGACTTTTGGCACAGTATTAAGGATTATCTGAAAAATATGGCAATAAGGAGAATCCTCCTATGTATTTGAAACACAATATATATCATACATGTTCCCATATATAACAAGAGAAAATGCAGTTACTATTAATCAGAATGAGAATCTGAGACTGCGTTTCATTCTGATTATGAGATAGAAACATGTCCGGAATCATGTGTCTAGAGTTGAGTTACTAGCAAATAGTCTTAGAATGGAAAGTTGGTGTTGGCTGTTTTTGGACCAGTGCAATCTCCCATTCTCTTTCCTATTTTTTCCTCTATTTTCTTCTTGCTTTTGGTTACGATTACAGTTTTTCTGACTAATCCTGTCGCTTTGTCCTTGTTCACTGGAGGGATGGTTGATGAGTCATGGAAGAGCATCTTGCTCCAGCCCCTGCAGGAGCTCTCACCTCTGAACCCTCAGCTGTGAGGTATTGCCAGACTAGCGCTCAGAGAACATTGGGAAGCTGTGATTTTGATACCTGAATTATTCTTGGCTTTCAAATTTTTGTCAAGGGAAATCAGCTGCCTGACATTGCCTTTTACAGCAAAATAAAATAGATCCCTCCAGTCCTTCCATGACAAAGGAGAAATAAAGTTGAGTGGGGCGTTTCACTGCTGGTGTAGCCACATCTCCACTGACTTTATTTGAATGAAGAGACACAGACAGGAAGAGACCGTTCCTGCTCCTGTGCATATCATCAGGGTTTTCCCTGGCGGTGTGGGAAGATGCCGGGCACTTCGGTTACATTTGCAGACAGTGAGGAAATAACGTCCATGTGGCACAAATAGCTGGAGTCTAAATCTGCTGGTTTCAAGCTGAATTACAGCTCTTCAGGAATGGTGCAACTTCCCAGAGGCACGGAGGGAGAGCAGATGGTTCCATAATGCAGAGCTCTCTGCCATGGATCATAACTAACTCACAAGAGTAAAATCCTGAAATGGGTCCTGAGAATGTCTGCCTGACGGCTCAGACGCGGGCGTAGCTGTCTGTCTGAAAGGTCAACTCTGTCCTTTGATGTTTCTTGCAGTTGATTATGGGGGACTATGCAGGAAGGACAGGAAAGACTCCAACTGTCAGAATTATTTAAAAGATCTCTCGAGAAGGAAGGTCTTTAGCCAGAGGAGGTGAGCTTTGTCTTGCAGGATGGAGGAGACCAAAACCAAGCATAGCATACAGACAGAGGGAAAGACTTCAGAAGGACAGATACGTGTCGGACCCAACATTAAACAGAAATTCCCAGTTATCGTTAATTAAGTCTCTTCCTGTCCAGTCACAGGGAAATCGGTCCCATGGCACTAACAGAAAGGAAGTAAGTCAGTGCCTCCGCTGCTAATTTAGTGCCCTCCTGGGACAGACGGAGAATATTGTTGTGCATCTGCCCCGCGAACAGGCTTCATCCCACGGAGACGTTCTGCCTCCTCGTCCTGCAGGCAGAGGCCCTGGAGCATCCCCTGAGTAGAGAGACCAGGAGGCCAAGGCGGACCGGGGACCCTGCTTGGGAGGACGGGAATTGGGAGAAGTGTCTGCTCAGCCCCAGCTGGTACCTGCTCCCAAACAGCTGTCAAGCAGTGATGGAAAAACCACGCAGCATCTGTCTTCCAGAAAGCTGTGCTCGTGAGCTGCAGCGCGCAAGGGCTAAAATCTCTTGGTCAAAACATACGTTGCAAGAAATGAGCAAAACCTAAAGTAAACAGTTTACACAGAGGTGAGCATCTGCTGATTACTGATATACACAGGCAAAATGAGTCTCTGCTCGAAAATGGCCTCATTTTGCCCCTTGCCTGCCTGGTTTTTTTATATAGTGGAATAAGTGACTCTTCAGCAAGGCAGAAGGCTCCACTACTTAGGTTTCCACGGTGCATTTTCTCTCCCAAACAATGTTTGCTGCCCCAAGAGCCTAATTATCACCTAAGAGATGTTAACAGCCAGATCATTGAAACTTCCAAAAGGTTTTGATCAAATACAAGCAAGATGTAGTTTGTATTTTGCTGCCCTGTATTCCAGGCACAGCTGGTCTCCTGAGGTAGTAAAATGTGGACTAAGTTAATGAATTTAAATATGCTACTGTTAGATCTTTTAATCATGAATGTAATTGCATCTGGTAGTCTTTTTAATTTTTAAATACAGAGTATGTGATTGGATTTCTTTTTTTTTTTTTTTCTTTTACTTTTTCAAATCTATTGCTACTGTTCCTCCCCTCAGGGAATTCTCCAGAAGGAAGACCTTGTCTTCCCAGAGTGAACATGGTGAATCTTTACTGTACTGATTCTTTCAATATTAATTTTCTGTATAAGCAATCCCCTTTCTGTCCCTCTCTACAACTGCTTCTGCCTTTGTTATGTCTGGCATAAGGCGGATGCACATGTAGTAACAGGTACACCAAGCCCCAGCGTGGAGTGGGAGGAATTCACCTTTGGTTTTCTGTGTCTCTGATACCTGCTTTTCATGCCAGCTCTGGCACTTGTCTCTAGGCTGACTGGAATAACAGGATGCACAACAAGCATCAGCCCAGCTTCTCAGAGAGACTAACAAGGGGAATTTGAACCCCAATACCTGTGTCCCACAGTCGACTGAGAGACGTAGCTTTTCTGTGTTTGAGCTATTTGATAATAAAAACCATCGTCAGGCTAAAGGAAGCGGTGCTGGCAGTTTCTGTAATGCTAAAAGCTTTCCAGATCTCTTGCTTTTGTACACACCCTCTCTTTGGGATGAGAAAATGAAATACGCCAAGCTGCGATCCCACAGAGTGTTCAAAGAAACGGATTGCAATGACCCTGCTACCCTCCAGCTCCCATTGGCAAAATACTCAAAGAAAAGATAAATTCTTATGTGAAGAGACAGTCAGGGGATTGAATGACTCAAGGCTGTGGGATATGGAGCCTCATATAACAAGATCACCAGCTCTCATCCATCCCAGGTTGGTAGGGACTGAAAGCCTCTCCAAGCTCAGCGGTTTGCCAGTGTATCTGAAAGAACTAATGGCCTCAGCCAGGCAGATCCCAGTGGGCAGAGACTTATCACAGCATGCTCTGGGGATGTAGATTGCCACATTCTTATTTCAAAATTTACCAAACACAAGAAACTTTTTCTCTGTGATAATTGTTTTGACAGAGAGACTAAGCACATGCCTGCATTCAAAATGTGATTATTTCAGTAGCGCTGTGCTGATAAACCCCTTTTGGAAGAGAACTCACACTGGCAAGCGTTCCTCTGCCTCTATAACTTAACCCATTTCCCTGGACAGAATAAGCTATACCCACAACCGTATATATAGCTGCCCACAACGTTTTGCTGGCATTGCTGTTTGTCTGACAATGTTCTTTTATTATTTACTTCTCATAGTACAGCTATGCCAGCAAAACTTTTCCATGTAACCTAAGCATACGAGGGAGAAAACTCCTGTGTAAATTTTTTGGACGAGATGTTTTGTAGTCAAGCCTGAGGCAGAGACTTAAGCAAAAGGCTCTACAGATACAGAATGGTGATCTCACAACGCAAAAGCCAGTGCTCCACCATTATGTAGGCGACATCACCTGCAGGCCAGGGGGCACTGCGTACGCAATGGTTGTGTAAGCAGTGACTATGTGCCCTTAAACTGGAAATGTAAACACCAGCGGCCAGTACTGTAAGCCCCTCGGGAGGGAAAGTTCTGGGTGCAGAGAATTGCCTTGGGAGGACGCGCTTGTGCCGACTCTCCTACTTGGTTATGCCACCCCATCAGAGACTGCGGCTGGTAGCCAGCCGTGGTGACTTCAGCGTAGCGCGGGGTGCTGTCGGGCGGCACACTGGCACGGCTGCCTCCAGCGCCAGCGCAAAGGGAAACATTCACAATTACCGCTTCCCGTCGTCGTCCTCTCCCGCCAACCCAATTAAATGAAGCTGCACTTGGGCCCTTGATGTGCGAGAGCTAACGAAGCCCAGGAGAAGGGAAGCGAGACACTGGCGTGAGGAGGGCGAGCGGCCCCTCCGCTGGAGCACCGGTGCCATTCTGCAGCGGGCAGGTGCCATCTAGTGGGAGCTGGGCCGGGGAGAGCCGGCTTTGCCCTCTGCGCTGGCGTGTGGGGCTAGTCCCACGCCACGGAGGAAGAGTCCCACTGTGCACTGCGTTGGAGAGATGCAAAGGGGTTTTCTGAGTTGAAAGCAGTGCGTTCGGGGAATTGCAACGTACACTTTTAAGCACATAATTAGGCTTATCTGCAGCGGAGCTTTCCAAGCTGAAAGGTAGTGAAAGGTAGCCTTTCAGCCAGCTGGGACACCTCCGGAGTCCTTCGAATGGAAAGCGAGGCAGTAACATTTGCCTCTATTTTAAAAAAAAAACAAAACCAAAACTCTCAAGTATTTTTTTAATCAAAAAGCTGCTTTTCAAAATCGTGTTCAACACATTGCTACTCTTCTGGTAGTCGTAAGTCCTCCTGCTAGCCACAGGGCAAGGGACCTCTGCCACCCTTAGAAGGAGAAGAATCCATGGTTTGACAGGGCATGATATCCCTTCTTCACAGTCCGGGAGTGCAGTCCCTGTGAAATACCCACTTGGTATTTCGACGGACCTTACATTCACTCAGATTTGCCAGCTCTTAAGCCTCCTAATGTATTGATGCGAGGGATCACCCAACAGAGAAATCCTGTGGTTGCTGAAGTTTTGAAGGCTCAAATGTCCCCCTGAAGACCCAAATCACGAGTCTGATTTGTGATTCCTGTGAGTGCAGCTAAGAGGAAACAAGAGGATTCCTGTAATTAGAAATAGCTTTGCTATTCCTTGCACCTCTCTCGGCAGCGCCTGGGACAGGTCACTGTCAGAGACAGGATGCTGGCTGGCCTCGACGGGTCATTGATGGATTTGGAGCAGACCTTTCCAGCACTGCTCAGCTAATGAATTTTGCAGTCTTTGTTAGCTTCCTCAGGATGGTGATTCACTTAGGGGAGAAATTGTTTCTGTGACCTAGACCATCACTTTGACAATTCCTGTAGGATATCTCTGCAGGCCTGCTTTAAATGAACCGTGGCTGCCGAGGTTGGCAGAGAGTCCTGGTGCCGTTTGGTATGCGCACCTTGTACTGCGTGTTACGTGTTTTCCGTTTTCTTTAAGAAAAGGTATTAACAAAAGTATTAATCGCAGGCCAGCTCATGCTGTGGTGTTTTTGGGCTCAAGCAAAAGTTGAAACCAAGAATTAACCTACAGTTTTCAGATCCGTAATGAACTCTGCAGTTGTGCTTTTGGGAAGGGCTGGTATTGGTTACAGCAACAGCATAATGAATAGCACCCTCTTCATCAGGCTGCAGCCCTTCCTGCTGCTCAGCCCAACTTCTGCGGTGTTTTTAAGAGCAAACTCTAAGCAATTCCTTAGGTCTGACTCTGGATGCTGCGCTCCGTGCAGAATGCACGCCGACATGGGTTTCTTGATGCTGGCATGGCCTGTGCGAGATCGGTTGCTTTTTGCTGCATACCTTTTGATGGATTCCTTGCATACGGCTTTTAGTAATGTCTTGATTTCCCAGGAAATAATGTGTTTTAGACAGAAGCCAGGCAACTTGTTATTCCTGCCAACTGGCAAGAGAGGGTGTGTGTACGCATATAGGTATTTGGTGTGTAATAATTGAACCCGGATATATCAAGGTTGGCAGCATGTCTTTCAGCTCGAAAGACAGGGCATTGTTGTAGGAAAATGGGATGTTTTCCTGTGCTGAAGACAAATTTTTTCTTCCCCAGCTAATCCTGGTGTCTGCAGCTGCTGTCTAGATACCACCTCCTAAAAGGCAGGGAATGAACTTCTGAACATCTGTAACAGCTACATTAAGTGGTGTGGTTTATTGTAGAATTATGGATGATGATGGCTGGATTACTAAAGTGTAAATCAATCAAAGGCATTCTGATGATATTCTAAACCATGAGAGAGAGACTCATGCAGGAGGAGACAGTGATTTATTGCACCAACTGGTAACACATCCATCCCCAGTCATTTTTATTTATCATTATTTTGAAAAGATTTCAACCCTTCATAAAAGCGAATAAAAAAAAAGAAATCTGTAATGATGATAATGTTTTGCTGTAATGAAAATTGACACTCTTGCACTGTGATTTCTAGTGATAGGAAAATAGAGAATAAGGAACTTAAGATACACAAACTTCATAATAAATTAGTTGAACAATTGCCTTTGTTTAATTGTCTTTTACAAGCAAATGAAGGGAGCTTTTCCCTTTTTATTCTTAAATCTGTTCTTTTGAAAGTGTCTCACACTATCTGTGGTTTTAAACCATTGGTACTCAGGATTTTGAGCGCTTAGCAAGTCATCCATTTCCAAGGCATTAGCAACACAGACAGGATTTATTTCAATCTCTGCAGTTGATTCTTTGATCCAGGGCTAGCTTAAGTGCATTCCAGTGCAATTAATTAGAAAAACAGTATAAGGCAGTGGCAACTCCAAGTGATCTTAAATGTAAAAGTGACTGATTAGTAGCTCTGCTTTCTTGAGGATTATCTATTTGTTGCTTGACAGCATCTGGTATTCCTGAGCAAGGGAGAGTCAGTTAATTGAGGAGAGCAAGCTTTGGTACTCGTAAGCCACTAATATGACTGTTTGCCAGAAAAGCAGCAGTGTGGGAACCTCTCCCAGCACTAATTTTATGAAGACAGGCTGAGAGAGTTGGGATTGTTCAGCCTGGAGAAGAGAAGGCTCCGGGGGAGACCTTAGAGCACCTTCCAGTACCTAAAGGGGCCCACAGGAAAGCTGGAGAGGGACTGGTTACAGGAGCAGGGAGTGATGGGACAAGGGGTGATGGCCTTAAGCTGAAGGAGGGCAGATTTAGGTTAGATACTTGGAAGAAATTCTTCCCTGTGAGGGTGGTGAGGCACTGGCACAGGTTGCCCAGAGAAGCTGTAGATGCCCCATCCCTGGAAGTGTTCAAGGCCAGGTTGGATGGGGCTTTGGGCAACCTGGTCTGGTGGAGGGTGTCCCTGCCCATGGCAGGGGGATTGGAACTAGATGGGCTTTAAGGTTCCTTCCAACCCAAACCATTCTGTGATTCTGTGAAGGAACTGGGTGAATGGAATTAGGAGCAGTCACCTATCTGATGCCACTCGGCCGTGTGGCGGTACGCAGTTCACGTTGATTTGCTTTGCTGGGCAGTAGTTGTTCCCTTTCGCTAGCAGCCCTCCGTGGCTCGCAGAGGAGCAGAGGAGCTCTTTGGAAACCAGCCCTTGCAACAGCTTGCACTCTGGCTGCTTCCAGGAATGGGCTGTGCTGCTCTTTGTGTTTTTCTTCCTTGGGATGTCTTGTTTCTTGATGTACCCTGGCTGGTTGAAAGTTGTAATGTTTACTTCTGTGTCCACGACATGTCAATCTAGTTTCAAAATTCTGTGCATCTCAATTCTGTTTCCCGAGTCTTCCCACTCCAATCAATAAAAGTAGCCATCCATCAATTTTTGATTGGAACAAGATTGATCCACGAGCAACTCGGGGTGTCTGTGTTGCAGCTGCAGCTGCCTGACACAATATTGCATCCCTTTCGGCTGAGGCAGGCAGTTGCTGAGGAATTCAATTGTCCTGCGTAAGCGATCAATATCTGCTCCTCTGACTACTCTTGCTCCCTTAATCTTCCTGTATGGTTTCTTTATAATTTAATCTTCTTCAGGGAGACATACTTCCTGTCTATCATGCTGTTACACTTTTCTTGAATCTTTCTTGAGTCTCACTGCCAGTGGAGCTCCTGTGATTCACAAGCGGGCTTACAGTTCAAAAGAGAACGCAAACTCCCGCCCATCTGCTTTGTTTGCAGCCGATTCAGATAAAACACCTTTGCATATTGCATATTACTTCTGCTTTATCTTCGCAGTATTTCAGCTTGCTGCTGGTTTTCTTTTTTCTGTGTGGCAATATCCCGATCGTTCTGTCTTCTGCGTCCTGAAGTGCGCAGGAATCAAATGCAGAAATCCTGCTATATTAGGTAAACTATGCACTTGTTTTATTCATTGTATCCATCTTGACACCTGGGGAGGCCGAATCCCTGGCATCCTCTCTCTTCCCAGGGCAAAGACAGTACGAAGCCCTGCAGGTTTCCGTGCGGTACCAGGCATCTCTGTCCGGATGACGTGGGGGAAGACTTAAAGTTCTGCCTCCCCCATAAGATGGCAGCCTGCACTGGCAGTTTATTAGGGGACAGCGCTTACCCCCTGGAGCTAGAATGAGACCCCAAATGTTTTCAGCTTAAACTATCTGCTCATAGGGTGCAATCTGCTATTTTACACTACCCATCCAGTGCAAATTGGTCTCTGACACAAAGATGAAAAGTTTAGTGTCTCATTGCAGATGTCTCATTACTCTTCTTTCAGGGGTTGATTTGTTTCTTGCTTGATTCTAGTATGTCTAACATACAGGGAGAAACTCAAAAAATTAGTGGGTACAGTACCCTTCTAGCAGATATTTTATCGTCTATATGGCTGTAATGTGTTACTAAAGTCTGTATTTTGTGTAATGCTAAAATCAATAAAAGGAAAGTCTCTGTGATAGAGTCAGTAAGTGAAAGGATTGAAAACTTTTCTTTTGGAGAATGGCAGTGGGTTTTCATCCTGCAATTTCTTACCTTGATGACAGCACGGGCAGTAATGAAAGCAAAAGAATGCAAAGAATAGGCATGGGTTGCAGTCCACAGTTGTACCGTCTGTCCTCTGCCAGCTTTGATGTAATCCTTCTGGCAGTGAAACGTTCCACTGCAGTCTGTCAGCATTCAGATGTGCTATTGATTAGTCGGTTTACTAAGGTCACTTAGGAATCACAACAAACCTCACGAAACATGGGAAAGGTAATAAATCAAAGGTATTTGATTTGTAACTTGCCGTCATTTTTGGTGCCTTGCTTCAGTAGAAGACAGCAGTCAACACTTCCTAAGCGCTTGATATGAGGAAGGTTATGATGGCAAAAGCAAGCACTTGTTTATAAACGGTGCAAGTAACATAAGCTTTTAATGGGTCCTAGAGGAGTCCAAGGCTCCAGAGGGCTCTGGAATGCCTTCCTCTCCGCCCCCATCTGCTACCCTCACCCTGACCCCCACTTTTTTTTTCCAAGCCTTTGGCCAATTTTCATCACGTCTGTCATTTTGAAAAATGAACTGGCGGTTCACTCCTAAGGTTCATAACATGTCATGTATCTTTTTTTAGATTAAGTTGTTTGCAAGAGACAGTGCAACAGGAAATTCTTGTGCTAACACAGCAGCTCGGTTTTCTTGAAAAGCAGAGATGTTGTTAAAACTCATAGTCTGTGTCTATTCTGCTAATTGGCTATAAACCAGTGATGAGACACGAGGGTGATAGGACCATACTTGTTTCCTGGGTAAAAGCCTATTAGTAGTATATTGCTACCAAATCTGAACTGGGGCTGAGTGTGTAACAGTGTATTATGAACACAGCAAGTATGAGTACTGCACAACACTGAGACCTAAGGTAAAAGCGTACCCTCATTTCATTTATGGAGATAATCATCCTGAAGGTGTCTGTTTCTGATGGTTTCAGAGGAATTAATACCTATCCTGATGCTGCATTTGACTCCAGACATAAAATGCACCCTTATTACCATATATATCTCATCAGTATGGAATAGTCTGTATCATACTGCCACTCCCAAGGTGGGTATCAAGGCTACGTGTGTCCTCCCAGCTTTCTAACGAACCACAGTTTCACCCATCTGCCCTTGGGGCTGACTTAAATCCTTTGTACCTCCACTCCAGCTCTTCAGCCTTTGCCAATATAATTCAGGAGGAGTATCTAGGTAAAAGAAATATATACGTAATAGTATTCTAACTATTGCTTTGTAGACCTACCTTTCTTTGTAGGTCAACTTTAAATAGAGACATCTCACACTGAGCTGTTACTGCGCTGCAGCCACCGTGTGTGCAGAGGCATGTGCAGACACACAGCGCTAGCACTCCCGTCAGATTCCAAAATCAAGGCTGGATCGCTGCAGGATGTGCGGATCGAGCACACAGATTGATCTTTTCCTTGGTTGCATGTCTGCAGGTTTCTTCACCACCAAGCTGCAGAAGGCCCTTGCAATTGTGTTGGACTCTGTCCCGTGTTTTTAAAGCCGCGACTCAGAGCGCGTGCGTGTCTTGCGAACACCAAACCTGGAGCTTTTGTTTAAAGTTGTTCCTCTTGTGAAATGCCTGAGCTGCTGATTGCTCTTCTGTCTCCTCCTTCACTGTCAGCTTCTGTTATCTTTTCTACTGCCTCTGAGAGAAAGATGTGTCGTGTTTGGTACCCACAGGTACCCACGCGCAGGAGCTCCACGCTCCCTTGCTGGCACTGCAGCATGACCGTTCATGGTACGTTGAAAGGCTGCATCAGCCAGGACTGCGAAGTGCTCAAAATCCTCCACGTTTTATGAAATATACTAGGGAAAAAAGAGAGGTGTGGCTTTTCATGCATGCCTACTCACAGTTAAATTATATTTTTAACTCACTGTTAAATAGTACTGGTATTTTTAAGCGTATATATAATGGATATAACACACTTTAATTCCTGCTAAAAGAGAGAAATATGTAACAGAGCCTGACTCTACAGCTATTCAAATCCAAAAGACCAGACCTAAGTAATCTCAGGTTCATTTACACTCAGCAATCTGGTACAGAACTAATATACTCTCAGCCAGTATTGTTGTAGCTGCTGGGATTAGAGTTCGCTCTGTTTTTCCATTTTTAACCCATCTTTCCCTAAGAGGTTTTTGCGTACTCCTGACCAGTAACTGTGAACCAGAAGGGCAGCAGGTGAGGCTGCAGCCCCCAAAGCCATGTAAATGTTGCCAGCTCTAGAAGTGCTCTTTTTTCTGGTGCTCACACCCTGTCCTGTGTTTCCGAGGGAGTTAGAGTTAGACACGTCACGTCAGCGAGGATCCCCAGCTCCGAGCACCCAGCAGGCACTCAGGTGCTGGGCTGCCAGGCCAGGGTCTTCCACAGACTCCAGAATCTGCTTTGAAACCCCTTTCTCGGGAATGGAGGAATAGATGTTTGTATTAAACTGGATTTAAGCTTTTCTGGAAGAACGGCCGTTCTTACTCCCCCCTTGCCTTAGGAGGAGCTGGGGGTGCAGATCAGTTAGTAGGGGTTTCTTGGAGCTGGTGTGACATGTGAGACTCCACTTCGCAGATGCCCGAGATGAGGAGAAGCAGGCGAGCAGTTTCTAGAGCATCCACACACAGACAGGCGTTCATATAGTAGCTTTTGGTTTAAATACTCTCAAAAATACAGCCAAATTGTGACAGGGTGTAGCCTCCAACTGTTCCTTTAGGAGAAGGGGTGGCTGGACTGAAAGCCACCCTTGTGTATGGAGAAACCTGTGCTTTGGATTGCATCCAGCCGAGAGAGCCTGTGAGAGTTTCATTTTTCCGTCTGGAAGCAAAGCGTGTCAATTTGTCTGTAGTCCGAGCGTATTCTCTTCTGCCTCCAACTCCGGGAGCTGTCGGAGGGCTGGGTTTCGGGGTTAGCTCCCCGCGGGCTGCCAGCGGCACGGCCCAGGCATCGCTGCGTCGGCAATTGGCCCGTGGCGAAATCGGACCCGAGGAAGAGTCCCTGAGCGAAGATGCGGAGGGTGAGCGGAGCCTGCGTGCTGGTGATTACGTTTCAAAACTTCCCATCTTTTAATACAGCCGAGTCCCAAGAGCAGAGGCCATCAGGCAAAACAAACCCAACTGTGCAAAACAAACGGAGTTACCACAGCAAGCGCTGACTTGCTGTGAAGACACCCCCTCGTTGACGGGAAGAGAAAACCGTTGCTGTAGGTGTTTACGCAGTCTGGGTACTGGAGGATTGGCTTTGCTGTTGAGCTTCTTGGCTTTTGGTGGGTTGTGTGGCAACGTTTCTTTAAATATAGGGGACCAAAGAGACTTGTTTGTTTGTTTGTTTGCTTGGGGTTTTCTTTCTTTTTCTATGACTTTGAAAGGGCTGAAGAGTTTATTGTGTGTGAAATGCAGGAAGAGTCTAAATGAACACCAGATGAGAGGAAATAGACTGAGGAAAATTAGGGCTATTTGCTACCAAAGGAAGTAATCATTGTACATATATTAAATTCCAATCTCTAACTGAGAGTGTGTTTTGTTATGCAAGAAATCTGACTGTAGAGTAAAAAAAAAAAAAAAAAAAAAAAGGAAATATGTGGAGTCTTCCCAAGTTTGGGCTTTAAAAGCGGTAAGCAGGGGTTTGGTGTACCGGGGGTAGATAAGGCAGGAGGCAATTCTTCCTGCAGCAAGTGCTGAGGCTGGCCGGAGAGTGGTCTGCACCTCCGCATTTCCCACGGTAGCCAAAGGTCATTCAGGGGCTCTGTGCAGAAGGGTCGATCAGATTTTCATACATCTGTTATTTGTAGGTATCATTTAGTATGACTTTATAGTAAGAATATAAATTTCTTATAAACTTTCATCTGCCACATTCTCAGCTCCTCCAGAGACACCCGAATTGCCTTTACTTATTATTTACCTGTAACTCATGGCTGGAACTGCTCCTGTAGGAGACGCCATCCATTTTCAGTGGAGATACCAGGTACCTAGTAATCCCTTTCGTTGTCTCTGTAAGGTGAGGGTTTAAGTGATCGCAGTAGGGGTCTGACTGCTCTGGTTCTTCTTTCCTTGGAGACTAACGGCAGGGTAGGTGCACGTTCTCATTTCGCTGGTGGGAGGCAAATTCGCCGATTGTTTTAGTGATAAACCATTTACAGTGAGAGCCAGTATGAATTGAACAAGGACCCTCACAAATGATTTGAGGAGCGCGTAATGCATGGGCTTGGCTTACAAAGATGCCTTAAATCAGCCGCAAATTTGACATTACTACTTCTTTTAAACAAAACAGAGTGTTTCTCATTCCCGCAAGCTGGCAGGCACCCCGCTCAGTTCAGTCAACTCAGCAAGGACATAGAAAGATTTTTTTATTATTTTTTTTCTTCAGCAGTAGAAAAATTGTAGCCTGGGGGCGTGGTGCTTTGACAGATTGGGGTTATGTGGTTGCAGCTGACCTATGCAGCTTCCTTCCCCTTCCCCCTCCTGGCAGGCAGGATGAAGCACGTATGATTGGAAGTGGCTATCCTTACTTCGCTCTCTGTCTGATGGAAGGCCACCACAGTAGTCAAGAAGGACTTGTTATAGATTTTGCTTTTCCTGTGAGGGATGCTTGAAAGCTCAGTGAATAACCTGTAGAAATAAAAAATACGATATTTTGGCTGCGTGGGAGGGAAGCATTTAATCACAGCAAAGAATAGGGGATTGCACAGTCAAATAAGCAGTTCTTGGCAGATTTTAGAGACCAGCAGTGGGAAGCGAGAAGGGTGTATCGGAGCGTAGGAAAGAATAAATGGAAATGAACTGAAGAGAGATAATAGCATCATATTTAGAATCTGTCACTTTATCAGAATTATGTTGACTGGTTATTAGCAAAAGAGAAGGAATTGGTCTTTTAGAGGAAGAAGGGTTTCATTTCCCCTTCATTAGCTGAGGAACCTGCTGATAGGAATTAAGGCAGAATATTACGAAATAGGGGCTTCAGGCGCTCCTCCATGTCTGCAGGACAGGGTTATTTTTAACCCAGATCTGCTCAGTGAATGCATTTGCGGCATGGCCCTGACCAAAACGAAATCCCCAAAAAAACCCCCAAAACCCCCAACTCTGCTGGCAAAACTAAGGCTGCTTTGTTGCTGCTGTGTGAGAATGGGAAGGAGAGGTCCGGGGTGGGAATCCCGTAGGGCACCAGTGCCCCCGACGCCCGTGTCATGAAAATACGCCTCAAGTTAACTATTGTCCTCTGACCTCAATCCACGCTGAAACAGGGGCTTTGCACAATCATTGAAGGAGACGGTTCCTGCTCCGAAAGATGTTATGTTTTGAATTGCCAAAATAGACAAAGGAGATGTTGTCAGCCCTTCGCGCACGGGAAATAAGAGGCAGAGAGAGAGATTTGTCTGGGGCACATAGGCTAATTTTGACAGAAGAGGTACTTACACTCAAGTTTCCTAAATTCATTTGTGTACTACAAGAAGATTGCCCTTCCTTTCTAGTACTAGATTTTTGTCTCCCTGAAACTTCAGTTCTAATACAGAGTTGTTTATCAAAACCATGATTTCATTTTGCTCTGTTTAATAAATACACTAGTGGTTCTTTCCTCAGACAAAGCTTTGCAGCTTGCATGTACATCCGAGTTGCAACGCTGAAGTTGCAAATGCCTCAGGGAGCTTCAGGTGGATTTTCACATCGGGACCGCCAGGGACAATAATGCAAGGCAAGGCAGAGGTGTGACTTTGGCTTCGGCTTTTCTTTGCCCTCTGGGGATCACAACCCCATGGATAAGTAGAAGGGGAGCCTGCAAGAGCAGTAATGCTGTTCTGCCCAGCTTCACATGGGAAGAAAAAGAAAAGAAATTTCTTACTAACTAGAACGTCCATTTTTCTTGCTCAAGCTTGTTAACTCCAGGAAGGCCAGTGAGACTTGGCATTGCGTGACCAAACTGGGGCTGTTTGGGTTTTTTATGAGGCAGTATTGAGTGGAACCATCTGGGCTAGGAGAAGACCACACTTCTGAAATGAGCCTTTAGGAATACTTACGTTAAGTAGCTGTCTGGGGCACCATGCTGAAAGGAAGGGCACTCACAGCTGCATGTTTTTTATGGGTTTATTTTATCTCTGATGACAAAAGAGAACTTACTAGTCATGTGGTTCTTCATAAATTTCCAGCCACTACTGACAAGCGGCACTGCCTGTGTTCTCAACCACGCTGGCGCAAAGTTCCCCCGACTTTCTGGCTCACGATGTTCATAACGATGCTCCTAATGAATGATGCTTTAGAGAGATAATCTGACTTTTCTCTGAACTTAAAGACAATCCCCAAGTTACAGTCTGAGAATGGAAACTTCAGTATCTTAAGTACCTCGGGTGAATACTTCCATGGTCATTCATCTAATATCAAAGTGGCTCACCTCTCTGGTTCCTGAGGCCCCAGTCTTCCTAAAGGTGTGCTCTTCACTTTCCTGAGAGCTGGGCAATTCTGCACCTCTGCAACTAGTATCCTTCCAGAAAGCTTTGGAAGCTCCAGGTTTGGGAGCATAACTTTTGGTATGTCAGTGGTGCATCTTAACTTAAGTGGTTTAAACTATTCTTCTGCATTGAAGTCTCTGTTTTATTTTGGGTTTTTTATGCCCCATTGGGGCAGCTTCCTAAAGTACCTCCAGGGGCCTGCTTCCATTGCCTGTATTCCAGTTTCCAAAGATACGTCTTATTCCTGTGTTAGGAGGCAAGCTCGCCTCCTTCAAGCACTTTTCTATGTGACAGACCTGGAAAGGGGCACATCAAATTCAGTATAGTTTAAAAAAAAAAAATCTATTTTCCTACGCTTTCTATTAACTAACTTAGATGAATCTTAGAGAGAGATTGCTCATGTAAGGTATTTACCAGTGTATCGCCGCAACTAAGATAATAGTTCTTATAGTGCAAGTTTGAAGAAAGAGATAGTTGCTTCTTAACCTTTTTTTCAATCCATGTCCTGTTGAAGCTGTTTCTGTTTCAATGGACCCAGAAGCTTTGCATGATTTTATTAATCTGATTTACTAACAGACTCCCAAAATTTAAACAGAGAGAGAGAGGACAAACTGGACTCAGACTTACAGGAATCATCTTCATGCCAGCTCTGCCACAGACACCCATTTGACTTTATGCACATCTTTTAATATTTGTGGTTCCCCTGTCTACAAAATGCAGATACTAATTCTTCCTTTTTTCCAATCCATACTTGTATAGACTGCAGGTTTGGACAGGAATCAGCTCCTCCTCTGTCTTTGGATACCTCATAAATGAGTCCTGATCTTAGGTGAAACTCCTAGTTGCTTCTGTAAGCCACGTAATAGTAATTGGCTTCAACTTGCTTCAGGAAAAAATGCAACCTTTGGAATACACTGGTGTAAATAAAAAAGTCCACTACGGTTCACAAGTCAAAAAATGCTGGTAGTGTTTAGCATCAATGTCTGTCACTTGAACATCTGGTATTCATCATTGCTTTCCTTTTCCTTCCACTGTCATATTTTATCCCCATCTGTTAGAGGTTTCTTAGCACTGTCTATATAAATCATAGCTGCATCTCAGTCTGGGTAGCTGAATCGTTACAGCCTGCAATGTAAATGAAGGAAAAAGAGGTAAGTTTAAGGGAAGTGTTTCTCTTAATGCACGCTGCTCCCCTTCTTTCTCCCCTCTCCCTGTACACAGACAGTACTAGACAGTATTACTGGACAGCGTGATACCCCTGCTATGAAGAGATGGAGAAGTTTCCAAAAATAGTAAATGTTTTTACCAGCCCTAGTTCTGAAGGCAGAAGCCAGGAGCGGAGTTGAAGCCTGAGTGGACACCCGTTGCCATTGTTGAAAAGACCAAAATTTACCACTTTGGAACAACCCTTCAGCAAGTTAGTAATAAATTGAGAAAGCAACCATTCCTTAAAATCAGACTTCCTGGGCAATGTCTTTGATGTATTTTCTTAAATTACTCTTACTGCAGTAATTTGGGTTACTGCTAGGAAGAGTAATATTGAAGATGCTAGGAAAATATGGGAGTGTTAATATTAGCCAAAGCAGAATTTTTTGACTTTTTTTTTCTTCTTGAAAACCCGTGCAATGCCCTCATAATGGCTATCACATTCAGCTCTCCCAAGCCGTGCTGGCAGGGCAGTAAGCCCTAGCAGCATTCCAAGGATGCATTTCTGGTGGGAAAATGAATCCACCACCACCACCCCTATATGAAGTATTTCCAATAGCATGCGTGCGTTGCCCTGCCAAAGCCAGGTGCTCCCATTTGCGCTGGGAGCACATGTGGATTTAATTCCCTGCCAGCTTTAGCAACTTAGAGAAGTTATTTCCTTGTTCTAGAAACACTTGGAGACACCACAGTCCCAAGCTACTGGAAGCTAGAGAAAAATAGGCCCTTTTCCCTCTGTCTGGAGAGGGCCATTACAGGCTGCCATCGCTATCAATCTCAGAACTTTATCCAGGCTTAAGGGGGGCTGAAGCTGGAGGGTTTCTCTGTACAAGACAGCTGTCATGTTTTCAGTTCGAGGGACAACTTGTATTGTTGGGGACTTCATTATACTGGGAACAGCAAGAATGCTCCCGTCACTATGTGTGTTCCTCCTGATTGTCTTGGGTTTTCACCCTTTTTTAGTCTCCCGTATCAAAAGTATGTCTTCAGTCTGTTCGAATTCATAGCAGATTAGCTGAAATGAGAATAAATCATTGCTACTATTGCTGGTTGTCAACTCAGGCCTTCTATTTCTGCAAAGCGTATTACATTCCTGATTTCCCATTATTCTTCACTTACATTCCTGTGGTGTTATCCTGCTACTCGTTGCAGACTCCCAAATTTCAGCTAGGCAGCCAGACCAATCAAGTAGTAGGTGTCCTGGTCAGCATCTGCACGAAGTGAAAATGATAGGCCCAGCTCATAAACAGAGCAATGGCTGGGCTGCCCTGCAGAGCAAGTCCTGGCTCATTCCAAGGGCGCGTGGTCGTGTGAGAGGCCAGGCAGTCCCTAAAGTCACAGTTGCTCTCTGAAGTTATTAGATCAGTTGAATCCTGATGATTTGTTCCGAGATTGCAGTCTGTTGCTGGATGTCCCGGTGAAAGCGTTACTACTTGGCAAGACTAAAATGGTGGGCAATGAGAAAGAGAAACATGGGTCTAACCTTGCACAAACTACTTCACATGAGATATTGCAAGAATAATCCAAGAATACAGTGGAATGGATGCTGTGATGTTGATTTACTCTTGTCTTTTTGATATCTGCACTAGATCTCAGCTTGCCAAGCATCTTCCTTGTTACTAGCAGAATATTTATTTTATTTTCTCTTCTTCTTATAGAAAATTTTATTACATCACGCTGCTGAGAGACCCTGTATCTCGTTACCTCAGCGAATGGCGTCACGTCCAACGAGGAGCTACGTGGAAGACCTCCTTGCACATGTGTGATGGCAGGACACCAACTCCTGAAGAGCTGCCGTCGTGCTATGAAGGCACAGACTGGTCAGGCTGCACGCTGCAGGAGTTCATGGATTGCCCGTATAATTTGGCCAACAACCGCCAAGTGAGGATGTTGGCTGACTTGAGCTTAGTTGGCTGCTACAACATGTCTTTCATCCCAGAGAACAAGCGAGCACAGATCCTGCTGGAGAGTGCAAAAAAGAACCTCAAAGACATGGCCTTCTTCGGCCTGACAGAGTTCCAGAGAAAGACTCAGTACCTGTTTGAGAGAACTTTTAATCTGAAATTCATCCGGCCCTTTATGCAGTACAACAGTACCAGGGCAGGAGGGGTGGAGGTGGATAACGACACCATCCGGAGGATTGAGGAGCTCAATGACTTGGACATGCAGCTCTATGACTATGCAAAGGACCTCTTCCAACAGCGCTACCAGTACAAACGGCAGCTAGAGAGGATGGAGCAGAGGATAAAGAATCGGGAAGAGAGGCTTCTTCACCGGTCCAATGAAGCACTTCCCAAGGAAGAGACCGAAGAGCAAGGACGCTTGCCCACTGAGGACTACATGAGCCATATTATAGAGAAGTGGTAGCCTAGGCAGACTTTTATATTAATGATATTCTAGGGTTTCCATATAAAAGATCATGGAAGTAAAATTACAAAAACAACAAAAAATATTTTATTTAAAAGCAAGTCTGTAAAACAGAAGCTAGATTGCTTCCTTAAGCATAGGGTCTTTTTACTGTTTCTTACAAGACCAATGAGATTCTTAAAAAAAAATAAATACATAAAAACAAAAAAAGGGACAACATTATAATGCAGAGGTAAAAAATGCACAAATGCAGTTACCCACTCTTAAGGCCAAATACAAGAGAATGTTTCTTATCCTCACAATTCAAACACAAATGGCAGAAGTAGGATTTTTTAAATGTTTACCCCCTGAGCATAACGATATAAAGATACATAATTAAAAACCAAGGAAACGGAGGTTTTCTTTTGTGGGTGTTTTTGGAGGTGGGATGGGAATTGCGCTGCTTGTAAGTAAATGATAACAGTGACTAAGTTGAGGATGTGCCATCCTGGCAGGCGGTGATCTGAGCACAAGGGCGGTCACTTCATTTCAGCTGGCGGCCACTGCCAGAAAGGACAGCACCACAAAAAAAAAAAGAAGAAGGAAAAACCTCAGAGGATGAGAAACATTAAAGCAAATTGACTATGGCCTAGGATATGTTCTTAGCACAGTGGTTTTGATACATTGCACTGGTATCACATACACGTACGCAACTTCATCACAAAAATCATAGGGAATTCATGCACAAAGCTCCCAGATTTGTTTCACAGGCAGGTCCCAAAATGAGTTAAAAGCCGACCAAATTCCACATAGGCTCAAACATGCACTCACATGCCATCCTGTCACCCTACACAACTGCCGCTCACGCCGTCATCAGTATTATGTGTTAACAGCACGTGAAAACCCCTATCCTGCATACTAAAAAAAGGAAGAAGAATTTAAATAGCAATACTCCCTCATAAATCTGCACGACGAGTGCCAGGGAAGACCCTGCAAATAATCAGTCATTAACGGGAACTTGATGAGGGGGTGATTTTGTTTTGTTTGTTGCTGTATGGAATACTGAACTAGAACAAGTGTACAGACGTACCCATATCTGTATTTTTTCAGTTATTTTTACTTGCTTTTATCGAGAGATAATGGGCGTCAGCCTGCTTCCAGTGAAGTCACTAGAACTGATTTAAGTGGGAACAGGATGGGGCTCTCTTCCAGAGCTGTGAAAATTTCTGACTATAGGTCTGAATTAATTATGAGACAGTGCACATTGTCTTTTGGCAGAGTGCCTGATCTGCAGCTCTTACTTTAAATGAACAAGCTGTGTTCATAAAACTGGAAAGGGGAATCATGGATAATGTTTTTTTTAGTCTCAGACCACTTTCAAAGCAGAACTCTCTCTTTCAATGCTGGTTTTTAGGGACTCATGTGAGTTTAATCCTCCAGTGTGGTGACAGTCTAACCAGGTTCTGCTTACTGACTTTTGAGTCATAGAACAACAATGACTTCTCTAATTCCTCTTCCCACTCACCAAATTAAAGTATGGCTTATTTTCTTGCTGTTGCAAGCACTTCTTTGTTTGGCTGGAAGCATGGAAATGAAGCAGTTTTTGCCTGTTTCATGTCTCACCCCGTTATTACTCAGCCTGTAAGACGTGAACCAGCCATTGTTGAGGGTAAACTAGGAACCCAATGGAGTATGATTTGATTTTCAAAGGCCACGTTAACTGCAGATCAAATATGGCCTTGAAATCACCAGAGGAGAGGCAGAGACCTAATGCATTCAACTTTGGCATGTCATTTTTACAGTGTCCCTTTCCCATCACACGAATCCACTGAAGTGCTGCTTGTTTTGTATTTTAATTCTCTCTCTGCCTCTGTACATTGTTTCTAACAGTTTCGAATGCAGACTGAGTTTTGCAAAGGAGGGGCTGCCTCGTTTCTTCTGTGTACACCCTGGGGGATACACCTCGGTTTTGGAGATACTCTTCTCCAGAAGAGTAAAGATAACTAAAAACTTAAGAACAGAAAATACAAACAGCACTTCGGGCTCAAATACAACCCTGTTACAGCCCTGATCCAAAGTCCACCGAAGTCAAAGGATGTCTTTCCTATTGATTTCAGATGGATTTTGATCGGGTCTGCATCTGCAGAGTGCACAAGCACACCTTCATCCACCTGCAAGCACAGTGGGACGTTGTTACCCATGCGTTCAACTGGTACCAATATTTGCTAGTGGTGTCGCTGTCTGTAAGGTTCTGTCAGTGCTTCTGCCACAACGCGGCCCCTGTTCCGCGAGATGCGTAGCCTGGCCATAAGCATTTCCTCCTAGCTGAAAAGTGGGAAGCAAAATGAAGCAATTTTCGGTTGTTGGCTTGGGGGCAGAAGGTATTACAAATCCATTTGCTCATCTCTGAATTCCAAGACTGGGAGGAGCTATGTCTGCTAGTTCCCAGCGCTTTTATGTGTTGCTGTAACTAAAGAAAACATTTATATTTAAAAAATGCAATTTTACAGGCTGTTTACCCACAAAACCAATACACAAGACATAAAAAAGCAACTGTTTTATATGCACAGTTTCCAGCTTTACCCAAAGGCTTTTCACTGTGCATTCTGCGTTATGGACCCGTACTGCACAAGCGGTTACTGCAGCTAATCCACGTTCGAGGTGCACATCGGCGCAGCTCCGGCGGGGCTGCGCGGTGAATGCCCGGGCAGGTCTGCATATGCCGGCACTGACTTCTGAGAGCCGTTCTGTACCGAAGGCCAAATTCTGCTCTCATCTACCACAGGGTGACAGTAAATGGGACTGTGTGTGATTAGGACCGGTAACGTTATTTGGCTCGGTTTGCCCGAGTTGTTTCTGTGTTATGGGCTCTGAGTAACCAGCTGGATTTTAATGGATCTGTCTGCGGGGTTCTCTAAATCAAAGGCAAACTCTGACCCTAGAAGCATGTCAGTAGAAGACCTTGTTCCAACGTTTTCTTTGTAATATATTACAGTAACAAGCAAAAGAAATGAAACTATCTTGAAAACTGTCTTGTTAACAGTTTCACTTCAACCCACAAAAGGAGGGCTTGACCTCAGCTTAGCACTGAGGCAGAAATTTCCAGAGTCCAATCCTGCGCCCAGCAAATGCCTCAGTTTCTCCACCTGTACGTTGGGAATAACAAATTTCTGCACTGTAAAGAGGTGGTCCAAGGTATCAGAAGTATAGGGCAGTTTGAAACAGATTCTAAGTATCGGAAATTAAGAGAATGACCCAAAAGCCGTCACTCACCCTGGCTTCTGTGCTGGTCTGTTTATGGCTGTAAATCATCCTTTAATTTATTGTAAGTGCTGTGTGCCAGAGTGTGGGTTGCAGGACGTACCTGGCACGATCTTCTTCCTTTAGTGGGTTTAAGGGAACTTTTTTAACATAATGTGAATGTAGTTTTTGTGATTTCTATGTACTACAGTTTGAAGTGGTACAATTTCTTTTATTTTTAGGACTGATTATTTGATGCTACAATAACATGAAAAATGTATGTGTAGTTTTAAAATCAATGGAGAACAACGGCTTTAAAGCACTCTGGCAGTAGTGGCCAGATAGTACATTCTTGTTCAATATCTGCCCTTTCTTCCAAAATGTTTTTCCTCTGACTTCCAGACGCACTGAGACCTTCTTCACTACATGAAGTGTTTCTTCCTGGGGCCCGTCAATGCATCACGATCCTGGTCAGGATAGGTGAGTGCTGGGTACAGCGAGGGCAGGCGCAGGATTGTGACCTGTCTCTTCCTGGAGCTGGTGAGACGGTTCCCCTTGAATTCAGATTTTACCTAATCAGATGCTTGTCCTCCCACAGTGGGCGGACCAAAAAACTTTTTATTGTTCATTTGTCTCATCCCAGCTAGCTCTAACTGAAGGAGTTTGCCTCCTACTCCAAATTTTCCCAGACAGTCAGATGCCACCTCGTACCCCACGCAGGTCGCAAAATGCAGGATCGACTGGTACGGTTGCAGACCCAGGCTGTCGCTGGGTTCAAAGTCATCAACAAAAAAAACTCTCAACAAAGGATCAGCGTGAATTTCTGGCTTGGCTGAATTTCCCCTTCGTGCCCAACATTTTGGAATAAATGGGGAGCAGTTTAGGTTGACGGTTTTGCACCCCATAGTCCCTTACTTGCTTACAAAATGGGGATGGCAATGGTAGCAGCATAAGGAAGATCCCAAGAAACTTTTGAATCCTCTCTCCCATGGCTGTTGTGTAGGAGCAGAAAGGGCAGTGCAGCCGCTGAGAACACGAGCAAGGCAGAAGGACCACCACAAGGGCAGTACAGATACGTCAGTTAGGAAGTTCTCGCTCTGAGCTCATCAAATCACTTCACAGAGACCCCTGAACAGCTACAGAAGGTAATGACTGACATTACAGAACAAGGCCTGACTGAGATTTATATCCAGGGGTTAAAAGCTTCTCTAGCTTCTTACTGGTGTCTAGAGTTACTCAGACCCCCTCCTATCCCATAGAATTTTCCGAGTGTCACAAAAATGGGTAACGCTACAGAAATTTGCAACACAGACTATGCTAAACGTTGTATTTCCAGGGCTGTATCTTGGAATGCAACTCACACTATCGGCTGGATTCAAATCACAGGGCTGGCTGCATTATCTTTTTGTTCTTGTTTTCACTAATATTAGCAGATCATGTTGCAGTGGCAAAAATGAATGCAGGATTCGCTGCCCGATCAGCAGCAGAGCCAAGCCTTTAACGCACAGGTCAGTTAGCAGCAGTTCAGGTAAACCAGCGAGCAGTGGAGCTCATGTCTGCGCAGACAATCCGAGCTCTCCGTGGCTGTTTGTTTTGCCCCATCTACAGGAGTTCTGCCAAGGTGAATGCAGTCCTGATGATAAGCACGTGGGTATTAAAGCCTGTATTGTCCCAGCTGCAGGTGGTTTTCTCTGTAATTTTTAGCCATGCAAGCTGAAAAAAAAACCAAACAAGATTTGCAAATGAATCTGTTTCATCCTGCAAAGCCCCACAATTCCCCCTCCCTGTTTTCCCCCAGGTGTCAATTCTGCAGACTGGATTGAGAGAGTTGTACTATAATGAATAATTTTATATTCAAATGCTTTACTGAGCATGATTTGTTTTGTACATATTGGAATATGATTTAACTTATTTTTATTGCCCCTGTTCATTTTTTTTTCATAAGGAAAACACAAAAATCCCCACCCTCTCTCAATGTGAAGTTCCTCTGTGTTTGTGTGTAGTCTGCCAGGCGAACACGCAACAGCCACAGGATTTCTCACTGTCCCTGCTGGTATCTGAATTTATTTTTCATCATAATTTGGTTTTGTCTCAGGCTTTGCTTATATTGTTTCTTCCTTTCTCTCTGCTGCACAATCTGCACAGGAAAGGGAAATGGCAATGCAGGCAGGACTTTTTCTTCTCCCCCCTTTCTTGTGTGATTTACCTACCAAGGAACTCAGCTGTTATTTCTAGGAGTTGTGTGACCGAGGGTAACAAAATACAACTGTCTCCCCACCCACCTTCCATCCTCCATATTGTAGATCAAACAGATTCAGCTTCTCTGAAAGTGATTGTGGCTGGAGTCATTCCATTGGGCTGAATGTGTATGGTTTGCACTTTTTTTTTCCACTTCAGGAACTTAAAAACAGCAACAAAAAAATAAAACTGTTTAACTTGAGCCAAGTAACACTTAAAGCTTTATATATTTATTTATAGCATCTTACAGGAAAAAAAAGTGTTAAAAGGTTTTTTCTTTTCTTCCGCAAGAAAAATTGGATTGAAAAAAAATAATCATCTAATTGTTTTTGTCTAGATCAAGAATGAATGTTAGCAGATGAAATAAACCCTAAAACCCAGCATCTGTCGTGTGTGTTGTCCTTATATTGGCCTTTGGATGCTGTTTCAATATGATATGTCTTGCCTTCCTGTATCACACAGAGATAAAGCTGCCAGTGGAGTTGATGGAGGGTATTTGTTTTCTGCTAAAAAAAAAGAGACTCCTAACACAGAAACATTAAAGCAGAAGCTGCGGACTCTGTTTATTCCTATTGTTACACTTGATCAAACATTACTTAAACTTCCTAAAACTTTTTAAACTTAATTACCTTTAATATTGTACGGTCCTCTTAGTTTTTCAGAGTTGTTGCAATGAACAGATTTACATGCCATCAATGGCAGTTGTTGTACCAAATATTACAGAATGATTAACATATTTTTTGTTTCATATTCAGAAGTACTTTCAAACGTGATTTGTGAAAACGTTACAGGCCTGAAATGAGCTGTGCACCAGTTTCTGATATAGCAAAAGCAAGTTAGGGAATAAGAAAATAGGATACTGTAAAGTGCTTGCATCAAATGAGAATGGTTTATGCAAGCATAGCAGAGAGTACCACTGTTATTTTACCCAAGCATCGTTCCACTAAACACTTTCCACCGCACACGCTGGAGGAGCTGGGGGCAGTGTATGAACCTGCCCAGCGAGGCTGCTGGGTGTTTTTTTCTCTTCCTCCTGTGAAAGTAATCCCACTCAAGTTCTACAGGCCCAGCCAAGTGCAATGCATAAACCAGCGGGACCACCATGCCGCGTCCATCCACGCCGCTGAAGGTCCCCCTTGCACTTGCTGGGCGGCGCAGGCGCTGGCGGAAGGTCCAGGTAAGCGTTGGTGTGCGGACAACCCCACCGCTCTCGAGGGGAAGCGAAGGCACCACGGCTCTGCAGTCGTTCCCTCCGGCTGTTGCACAAGCGGCCATCGCACCCCGCTCCCCTGGCTCAGGCCCTACCCACGAGGTGACTGTTCCTCGGGGGAGCCGTCAGATTTAACCTCCCATTGCCGCTGCTGAAAAAGGAGCCGCGCTCCACAGGAACCGGGCTTTTATTACTCTCCTCGCTGTACTCGCTTTGGAGCGGCGCGGCCCGCTCCCGCCGGGGCCGCAGGGCCCGCCCGCCTCACCGCGGTAGAAGTTTCCCGAAGCGCCGGGAGCCTCGCGCGCCCCCTCTCGCTCAGCCGCACGCGGCGGCGCTGCTGCCCCTCAGCCCTAAAATGGCGGCGGCGCAACGCTCTCGTCTCCCGCGTCTCTCTCTCGTTTCCCCCCTCCGCGGTGCTGCCCCGCTGGTAAGCGTCGTCTCCTCCCGGTCCCCTCTCTTTAGGGGGGGGCGCCCAGGCCCGTGGGGAGCGCGGGTGCGAAGGTGTGGACGGGGGAGGGTGGTGCCGGCACCCATGTGCTCCCCTTCGGGGCGGGGCCGCACGGGCAGCCCCCCACCGCATCCCCCGCAGGACGCCAGGCCTGGTGGGGCTGGGGCTGGAGGGGGGCTCCCCCTGGCCTCCGGGATGTGCTATGCAGACCTGGCTGGTGTGTGCGCATATGGCCTCTCTGCGGGAGGCAGCTGTGCTTCCCCTCGGAAAGGGCTCTGGGTAGCAGCTGAGCCCTCCCTGCTGTTTGCTTGTATGGGATGTTACTCGCCAGCACTGGTTTTCCAGTGAGCAAAGTAGGCACCAAAGAGCCTGGCTACCTCATGGAGGCATGCCTTGCCACGAGCCTGGACATTCCTGCTGCTCAGATGTGGATGCTTCTGTGTCCAGACCATCAGTAGCTTTGAGCACCAGGGGCTGGTGGCCTGTGCTCCTGCCAGAGCTTTAAGAGGGTGCAGCGACCTAGGTATGGTCACAGCTTGTTCTGCTACACGGAGTCCTGTACTGTGGTGGTGTTCTGTTTGAAAGAATTATTTTTCTCCTCATTTACCTTCCTTTCCCAAAAGCCCAAACAATAGTCTGTTGCACGGAGTCTGTGCAGGCAAAATGCTTTCATTTATATATGATCTTTCTGCACCGTCTTTAATAATGGTTCTTCCTCTCACTTAATGCTAGAAGCCTCCAGGAAAAAGAGAGAGGATAGCTAGCAAGCAGATGGAAGAAAGGCTTCTTCTATTGCAAGAACGAGCGTGGGAAAGTGAAAGGAGCAGAAGGGATGCTGAAGGAGGGTTAAAAGAACTGGGGAGATTAGTTAGTGAGGGGAGAGCCTCCAGAGGGTTTTTTTCTCCTCTTGCTGGAGCCTTGGTCACACTGATGATTGTTCAGTTTCCTTACGTTTGAGTCCAGGATGTTCCTGGCCCCATTATATTTGGTCATTTTACACTATCCAGCGCTGCCTCTGGGGGATGTGCTGCCTCAGGTTAATTGGAAAGTGCCCTCCTTTGCATCCTGCTGCTACCCTAACAATAAGCTGCCCCAGGTGACAGCCTGCTCTTCCTGAATGGAAAAGCTGATCCTGACAGCACCATATCCGAGGGGTTGGTGCTGCGCTCTTGTCAGAGGGTTGTGTTTTGTTTCTCCATCTCACACGCTCACGTGGAGTTACTTTAACTCTTTAATAACATCTTTCTTGCCGCTGTCTACAGGAGGAGGAAAAGCAAAGCAAGGCTGCTTTAACACTGTAATGCCAAAGGTTTCCCACATTGATTGATCTTTGAGTAGTACAGGTTCCTTTTTTCCTTGTTGAGAATTTGTGTGTGGGTCCACGTAATGCTGAACAGCCTCTTTGTCAAAGAGCAGAAAGAGGGATGGGGATTCTTGCATAATTAAATTTATATCTGTCAATGACTGTGTGTTTCTATGGATTTTGTAAAAGTGGACAGTCTCTAGGAAAGCCCTGTGTGGTGCAGTTCATAACACTTTATGATGCAGAACTACTGTGGTGCTTACAGTAGGGATGGAAATAAATTTATATACAGCAAAAATAAAATTCGGGGCTTTCTGCAGCTGGAAATGTTCATGACTGATCTAGGCACATCAGTGTAGACCCTCTGCTGTAGGGGAAACTAAGACACATTCATACATCTACTCAAACAAAAGTAAATTGTAGGCTTAATGCTAAAGCAGTTTGAGCATTACTATAGTTATTTCATAAATTTCAAATTAAAAGAGGTAGTCAATGAAATATTCATGAATTGAACAGTATTTAATAGAACATTGCTATGTGTCTGTTAAAGCAGTCACAGGTTGCAAGTGATGAAGGCTTCACTAGCAAGGCCCTGCACACTTTAATTGATCTAGGAAATAAGTGGCTTGGAAAGGAAACCATACATGTTCATATTTTGCAAGTGTTATCTATAAGCCTAAAATGCATAAAATTATCATCCTCTATTAATATTAATTAGACCATACTGTAGCATATTCAGGTGCTTTAGTATGTGGTACTGTTTCTTAGGTCTTAGAAATTCTTTATCCAATGTGATTTTACTCATTTCTCTCTTTGGTGATGCTCTTCTCAAAAGCTTTTTTTACCCAGAGTGCTTTCATGTCCTTGCCTTGTTCTTGCCCTCTCTCTAGTCCTGCTACCGAGAAGGTTTGTCCCTAGTGATGGAGGACACACAATATCTCAAGCAGGGATCTTGTGCCCCTTGCACAGGGACCTGCAGACTGGGATATCAAACCCCTTGAATCGATACCCAGCCAGCAACACAAGGGAAAAGTTGAATACCTGTCCTTTAGGAGCTGGGAATGGATGAGTGATAGCAGTGCTTTGCAGATGTTTAATGAACTAGATGTTATTTATATATTTATTTTGCTCTCTCCACTAATAATATCATTCTGTCAGGCTGTGGTTATGGATTCCAGATGTTTGTGCAACAAATGAGTAATAGTGATAAATAATAAACATTTAATTCATGCTGCTTTAATATGTTCTAGTTTTTACTGGATTCAGATTAAAAGCTCCTTCTTTCTATTGACTGAAACCAAATGTTATACTCAGTTGTGCTGTAAATAGTAAAGAAATTCCATGCAGCCTAATCTAGTTAATTCAGGCTGGATACCTGATACTGAAATGAATATGTGGTAATCAGTCATCAATTTTCTGGCATAGACAGTGACAACATGTATAAATCATACAGCCTTTGTGAGAGAGTAAATAACTTCCCCGTAGAGCACTTTCTTTGGGATCGTATTATTATTGCCAGACGTTGTTTTCTGAACAAGAGCTTGCAGCTAAATTAGTGAGTGCTTGGATGTTTCGCGTACTACAACAGCGCCCATCAGTACATGTTTCTACTGATCATGTGTTCTTTTGTTTCCTTAATCTCAAATATTTTGATGCCAAATGAGAATTGATAAACTGAGGCCAATTAGCAACAACTTCTTGTAGGCTATTAAGTTTTACCAGGTTAATGCATGATCAAACCTTTTGTGTTGCTGGAAATAAAAAGGTCAGCCCTGCTGCTTAGTATTGGGTGCTGGGGTAGTTAATGGCGGCTTTGCTCCCAGACTGGATAACTTGGGTCTTGGACAACAGCACTGCTGGGGAAGGTGTACAGCCTTCTGGACTGAGACATCTGCTGTGAGTCTGTTAAAGTTTCTTGGGTTTTGGTCAAGGATCAAGTGAGGAGTAATTGGAAAGCATTCAAGAGTATGTGGTCATCTGTTTGAGGGCAATCTAGCCTTCTGCAGCAGCTAAAATACCGGCATTTGGTTATTTTGGGGGTGGGATCCTTTATCACAACTGTTTTGCATAGTTTTTCATGTATCCATTTTTGAGTACTGTTGTGAGGCAAATTATGTTTCTCCTCACTTGGAAGGCTTGTTGAAGGAAGGTGTGGACAATAGGGAGCCAGAGTGCTGGCTGAAGACCTGGCCCTGATGGGCATGGCCTTATCTTTAGTTCTTTATGGTCACCCTTGCAGAGAGAAGTCTGTAGCCTTTTGGAAGCAGCATTCAATATGAGTAAACAGGCTTTTTGTTTCTTCTTTGAAATATTTTAATAACTTTGAGGTTGTTTTAGCTGTCTGTCTGCCTGCTGGACTCTGTTCCGATGGGTGCCACGTGCCGTGCCATCACTAGCCATAGCTATGCCATGCCATAGCTAGCGAGGCAGTGAAGGACACTAGCATGGCTGCCTTCTCTAATGCAGAAACAAACCCAAGATTAGCTCTGCCAAGGTGGCACGCTATGGCAGGGGCACGCCTCAGTGGACAAAAACGTAGGAGGGTCCTAAACGCTGGCCAAGTGGAGCAGCTGTGGCATGGATTGTTTGTGGTACAGCGGTGTCCTCCAGCTCAGATGGCTGTTAGCCTGGTGGCTCAGTGTTGCAGGTGTTGTTTGCATGATTCCTTAATAAGTGTGGAGAGGGTTCTCCCTTCCATAGGAGTACTTTATTTTTCTGGAATGTTGGGCTTTATTTGTACTCCACTGTTGTAAAAGTAAATAATGTCTGTAAATTAATCATGCATTCTAGGTGCAAATGAGACCTATGCATGAAGCTTTTGTTTCGACTTTTTTATTTCACTTTTATTTTTAAGTAATGCTTAAAGTTAAGAAATGCATATAGTTCATTAAGACCATAAACGTTGACTTTTTATATGTACATTAAGGACTTTCACAAGAAAATCAAGCCATGCATCAGCTGGAACAGTGTATTTGGGAGGAACAATTACAGCAATAAATAAAGCTTTCTGCTTGCATGCCAGCCTAACAGGCTTTACTGTCTCCTCATCAAGCGATCTGCCATTTGTTAACAGTTGCTTGTTAGGGTCTTTCTCCTCTAGGCCCATTCTTGGTTTTGTCTATATTTTAGTCATCTTGACAAGGGAAAAGAACTATATTAAATAGAAGCACTTAAAATTCACAATGCCTGTAACATCTGTTGCAGGACTAGAATTACAAACCACATCAGCATATTTTACTTTTTTGTTTCCTCTCTGCTTGGGAATCTCATTAGCTGTCTTACGTTTTTGTTTGTGGGTTGTTGGTTGTGATCCCCCCACGCTCCTGTGGCTTCTTTGTGAAAACAAATTGCTTTGTCTTTCTTCCTCATTCTTTGTAAAGGTTGCCTGCAGGTCTGGGTTAGCCAAAACCCACAGTAACTGGCAGTGAGAGGACATGAGGCAGCAGATGCCTCTTCTGGTCCTCTTTTCTGAGGGGGAGGTGGGGTGGGAAGATGGCAGGTGGGAAGTGATCCCTTCCTTACAGCAGCTCTTGCCTGTGTCATCCACTTCTCGGGTGGGCTGGAGCTGCCTTTTGTGTATTAAAAGTGCTTAGAGGTGGGGTGTTTTTAAACCTCCCCAAAATCTGTTTTCAGTTGTCCATAGTGTTTTGCCCTCAGCCCCCCTTCTCATATTTTATTAGGCATAGATGCATTATAGGAAGAACTATTAGCTATGCCTTTAAGGTGTCTGATGCTTTCTGCAGTTCCATATATTCACTCATATATGAATGTCAATAATTGAAGCAGAAATTTCTATGACGGGAAAGGCAGTGGATGAAGATTGGAGAGGGTAAGCATAAGGGGATAAAGACAGACAAGTTGGTGGTCACCAAACTCTGTCATCCTTTTTAAGGGTAGAATGGAACCCAAAGATCTCCCACTCTTTTGTACTGGCAGCAAAGGCACCATCACTGAAACCCAGTGGGACGTGCTGCCACCTCCTCACCCTGGTGTCAGACCACATACAGGAAGTTCCCTGCATCGGAGCCAGTGCAGAAGGCTCTGTGGTGGAACTTGACTTCAAGCATCTTTTGCAAACGAAGCTGTTACGGCGTAGCTTTAATTACTGTAGCAAGATCGCTGACCTTCCTTTCCTTCCTGCCCTTGAAGAGGAGTACGTAGATTCTTCCATGCTCTGAACTACATCCAAAAAATCACTACCACCTTCTGGAGAGCGAGGCTGGGGTAGGCGTGGGTTCTTCCTTGCTCCTGCCAAGAAAGATTAAGTATACAAGGTGAAGGAGATGTAACAGACAAGTTGCAGAAAGGCAGCACACTATCAAGTCACTGTTATAAAGGACCATTTCTTACACATTTTACTTCACCTTTACTTTTCTTCTGCGGATTATGAGACAGTAACCCAATGCAGGTTTCAGCATGAAATCACGGAGAAGAGCAGAAGCCAGGAGGTGTCCATAGTTGTTGTGCTCTAGACACTCTGCAATGCCGTTTGTAAAGCAGGTGATGCAGAGAAGTGTGTATCTACAGTTAGCTGGAAACATGCCAAAGCAGGGTGGTACACAGACTGCTGGCAGAGATGATGCCCTGTGATAAAATAAATGCAAAGATCATCTTGATTAATTGCCCACCTCTTCTTACCCTTGCTCTATCTTGATCTCCCTGCCATCTTGATAACTGCAGGCATGGCTAGCTCATCAGCCATGTCAGGTAGCTTCCCTTTAAATGGGAGTAGTTGAACATAAGCAAAATTATTGTTCCTGTTGTATTTCTTAAGATCCTTCATGTTGTTAAATGGTGGGGTGTGGCAATAAAGAATTGCAGGGAAACTTACTTAAAACACTGACTTAGGTGGGGTGTTTTTCTCATCTCTTTACAAATTCAGTTGTTTCCTCTCTCTGTGGAGCTTCTGGCTTAAAAAGCAAACAAACAAAAACACCAGAAAGACCTGTCTTGTCTGGGGTTTTTGATACATAATAAATGCTGCAGGTTTTCACATATCCTATTATTCTGAAAGGCTGTAGCATTTGTATCCTAGTTCATCAAGTATGCCCTCACTGTGCCATAAAAACACAGAACACAATGAGACCCTGTCTCAGGAAGCTGCAACTTAAACCAGGAGAAAGGAGAATTCTTTTTGCCTCACCCCTAGGCTATAGCATAATCAGTAATCTTTGCATTAGCAGTAAGCTAAGATTAGGAGTTTCTCACTGTTAACAGTGTGTGGACCTGCAAGCTTGTCTCATTAAGAATATATAAAAGCTGGCTCTTCTTAAATCTACGTTTAGTTCCCCAAAAGGTGACTATTACTAACTTCAAAAGGTTTTCCTTAAGTATTTTTAAAAACAGCCTATTGGGGCATGTAAAAATACAAAATTCCTTCTTAAAATTATTGTCACCCTATTTAAATACCCAATTAATCTATCATGCTTTCCTGATCTATAGAGCAGGGAATGAGCCATAATTTTTGAGGGGGACAATGATTTGATGACACTGATGAGGAAGAATGAACTCTCAAACTCCATTAGGGTGCATGAATCACAAGATTTTTCTCACAAGTTAATTAGTAATTTTTCCTAATATAATGAAGTTCTGTCTTTGATCATAGAATTTCTGTCGTCAGATTTATTATAATCTCCAGATGGACTGTTCTTTCTCCCCCAAAAAACTCATGAGGTGAGGTTTTTATAAGTGTACAAAATACTAGCTTCCTTTCTCTGAGTAAAATACTTTCCAAGATTATACTCTATTTCCCACAAGTAAAGAGTTGAAGCTACAGGCAGCTGGGAGTTTCATAGGCAATTATACATAGAAAATTATGAGTTCTGATTTACACTCCAGATAGAGGATATTAAAAGCTGACTGAATACCAGTTACTGACTTAAAAGCAGGAGATAATTTTGAATGCCACTAATTGCCACTCTCTGAGCGGTGCTGCAGCGTGGGAGCTGTGGAGGGCTAGCACCATGCATTCTCCTGACCTGTCCTTCCAAGCGAGGAGCGCAGGGCTTATCGCAGAGGGGAGGGAATTTGGATATTTAGTGGAGAGTCCCAGTGCTCTGTCCCTCTTGCAGCCGCTGTCTCCTGCCTGTGTTTCTGCTAGCTGAAGAGGATGTAAGGTGGCTCTTCCCCAGCCACGGAGCTGCTGCTGATACCCTTGGGGATTTCCACTTGGGAAAGCCCCTCTGTGCTATGAGTAGCTATGACCACATGCACAGTGCAGGGGCGGGCAGGTCATGGTCTCCAGCTGCGCTGTTAGATCACAGGAAAATCTGGGAGAGGATGGCCAAGATTTTTCATGGAAGTTGGTGGGAGAGCTGGGCTGAAGTAGTGGAAGTCATCTCAGTTACTAGTAGATTCATTGGATCCAAGGCTTCTGTCTGTGGGGATGTCCACGGTTTGTTCCCATAGTGCTGGAGGGGAATTCTCGTTATTTTGAAGGAGTCTTTTTTTTTAAATGTGGGGTATTTCAGGGAGCTAGAAATTAACTTCTTGTAGCAGCTGCTCTCTACAGAGTAGTCTTCCTTCCAAGTCTGCACAGGCTCGCCCCATCTCCTTATCCTGCATCCAGTTGGAAAATACTAACCCACTAGAACAACCATAGGTTGTTGGTTTGCATCTCCAGATCTAACAGTGCCAGAGCAGGCTAGGTTTGAGGAATGAGCACAAGGATGAAACCTAATGAGAGGTAGGGGAGAAACTGTGCCTCTCACAGTATTGCCAGCTCCTTCATATTTTTTATCACCAGTTTGACAGGAGTTTGGGGTTTTTTTTTGTTTGTTTGTTTTTTTTCCTTCTACTTTAGTGTGTGGAAGCATATGATAAAAAAAGGAAGTCAAAATTATTTACCTAAAGCAGAAGACTTTTTTTGTGAGGATTTCTTACACCCTAAGGTTGCAAAACTTAGAAGAGTGGTGAAGAATGTGGGGATTTAAAAAATTTTTTACATAATTTTTAAATCCTGGCATTGAAAGTACTGGAGATAGCACAGTTAGACTATTACCCAAATCCAACTGTTTGCTTTATGAGTATTATGGTGTGATTTTAGTAAGCTGTTGCAAAGAAATTTGTTGTGGACCAGCTCTAAAAATGCGCATCTGGATTGCTTTTTGTGAGACAGGAGGAGGCCTGGGTGACTTTAAGGAAGATGCATGTTATTATCTGGGCAGAGGGTGGGATGTGAGAGAGGACGGTTTGATGGAAGAAGTAAAATTGTGCTTGGTCCTGGGATTTAAAGCAGCACGTTTGAATGTGATTCAGTGCGGGAGGGAAAGAGAGTTGAGGAAAGGGAAGGGAGGAGAAGAGATCTGGTCGGAGGCTGAGGTGGCTGTGGGCAGCAGCTCTCCCTACGGATGGGAGCGGGCAGTGTGGGGAAACCTGGGGACGGGAGGCTGTAGTAATCAAGCTGGGAAGTCCTGACAGCCCCAGCAGCAAGAATTTTAGTTGTGAAGCTGCAGAAAAATAGATTGCTTCCACATTTTTATTCAGGAATTAAAGTCCATGTAGAGACATGGACTGTTTTCAGTAGTCATGTTCATTTGTGGCTACTGATAAAAGGTGTGGAGAGCCAGACCTGTGGAGCTTTTGAATTGCAAATGAAGAAGTGATAGAGCGGTTATGAATCTGTTCTGATACATGTGGATTGTCTGTGAGGAGTGCAAAGCTTTTGCAGCTATCGGCACTCCATGTACGGTAACCAGTGTATTGAATAGCGCATTATCCTATTGCAAGCTACCTGCTTATTTTGAGTTTCTTACCACAGCAGAGCTTCTTACAAATGAATCCTTCCTTGTTCCTTTCAAAGTTCAGGTTTCATTGCCTTTCAGTCCAAATTCTCTGTTCCGTTTAATTACCCCATGCTTTGCTGCATTAGACTTGGCACAGCTTGCAGTATTGCAAAAAAAAAAAAAAAAGCTGATACAAAAGTCAGGGGAATAAGTGAATTTTCTGAAAGGTAAAGTGAGCCTGCGTCCTGTGGGAGAGGAAGGGAGCCAGGGTTACGTAAGGATTAGGCAGTACCTTCTCTCAAAGGTGACAGTTCAGTAGGGACTACTCCTGCCATACCCCTTGGCAGCAGAAGCTGTCTTGTCCGATTGCTTCTCCCTTTGGCGCATGTTTGTATCTCATCAGTGAGGCAGCGACAAGAGCAAGTGCTCACGCACTTACGTGTTTTGCGGGACTCCAGAATATATTTGAGGGCATTTCCACTTGCATCACGCAAAGGTGTTCCTGCTGAAGGCTCACAAAGGTAACCAGTAATTCAGGGCTTCTCCCTGGGAGCCCTGGGGAAGTACCACTACCTGCTAGTTGTTGCCAGACTTGAAAACACAGAGGATTGCGTTCAGTCCTCAAAGCATTTTGCCCAACTGGGATGTTAGTAAGTACACTTAAAAAGGAAAAGAGAGCTGAGAAATTACTCATGCGTCCCTGTTTAGAAGTGTGCTGGTGAGAAGGAAAGTGATCTGCTCTAGTTGAGCTCTAGGGAGTAATCTCCTTTGCATATCGGGGAATTTCCCACAGTAACACTAAGGAGGAGTTTGTAGACTGCTGCTCTGGTGCAGGCAGAGAGAACGTTGTGTTGTGTGTTTTCTGAGGCCAGTGAGAGGTGATGCACTTTGCTGCAGGACTTGAATTTTTTTCAAAAATCTTCAGGAAATCTGCATGGGATCTCGTGAAGACCGGAGCCAACATTTATCTTGGGCTTCTCTCAAAAAAGCCCCCAACCATCCAGGAACGAGAGAAGAAAAGGCTTTTGATTTGTAATGACTATTTCTTGGTTTTGAATTTTGAAGGGGCTCGGTACAGGTGTAAGAACCTTTCCCAGAGTGACATCTCGTACATAAAAAGGCCGAGGTCCTGACAGGGCTGCCAGAGGGAATCACACGCAGTTAGCTGCTAGATGTGTGCATGCATGGCTGCCTCCCTGCCCTTCACTCTGAGAGAGAGAAAAACAACTCTGCTCTGAAAAAGGAGGGAGGGGGAAGAAGGAAAAGAATATTAAAAGTAGTTTGAGTAACTAAGCTGTTTGGAAGCCTGTCTGCCCATCCATAAGCTGCTGAGTAACTGTGATGCTACTCTCCATGTACTCCAGTGCACAGAGCCATGTGAACTTGGCCCATCAGCGAGGGAAGAAAGTACAAGTCCAAGTTTTTAGTACAAGAAAGTACTAAAAATTAGATCCTATATATTGATATCTGTATATTGAGGGTGTCTGAAAAACTTTGTCAGTGTAGTCTGACACACGTAGAGCCAGGTACGTGGCGTAAAGCCTGAGTAAACGCTTTTGATTTCATGCTCTGCATAGAAAGATACAGTTCAGCTTTGAGTCAGTTACATAAAGGGGCCTTAGATACTGGGACAGTGTCTGTCTATACTGACGGTATAGACCAGAATTGGGTTGTTTCCTCTCCAGCTCTGCTGTAAAAGTTACTGTCTCTGTACACCATGTGAGCATTGTGTCAGGTCTTACAGACAAGGTTTTAGGAAGCTCTTCTCTCCCATTCATTTAATTTGGGGTTCTGCTCTCCTAAATAGTCTGAGACAAGTGTATGTGTTTCTTGGGAACTAAGGTCCTGATCCAAAAGCTATTTAAATTGTTAGGAATGATTTCACTCTGTCCAAAACCTGCCTCTCCATGCCTCTGGGATGGAACAGACCAGTTCAGAAATGTGCCTTCCTAGGCTGACAAGAGCATCACCCAAGGCAGGGGTGCGGATCTCCTGGCTGTTCCATATTTCAGGCTATGCCTGAAAGCTTGGCTCTTAAGTTCACCTTTTCTGCCCCTGGAGCCAAATCCCAAGCTATACTGTTGAGATCATAGCATTTGCAAGAAGGTGGGTGAGGCACCCCAAAGCGCCCGTCTTTTGGTGGGTGGGAAGAATTACAGAATCACAGGATGGTAGGGGTTGGAAAGGGACCTCAAGAAGCTGGAATTAGCAAAGCCTCTCTCTCAGCTTCAGCCTGGGGATTTCTCTGATGCCCAGAATGCCCTGACTTCCCTCCATGTTGTTGATGTCACTGTCTGTAGGAATCTGACCAGACATGTGGCTTTGGACTTGCTGCACTAGATTTTAAGAGGTAATAGAATGTCGGTGTTACAGAGACAAGCTAGAAGTACAGCCAGTTTTCAGGGAATTCAGTGTGCATCTTTTTTCCTGCATATTCCCTACTGGTTGTGGATATGAATGTAAGCAAAGCCCCAACTTGGCTGCTACCTTTCGTATGGGAAAGGTCTGGAGCAGTAGTATTCAATTTTTATTTTTGCAGGCTGATAATTCTCATTTTCCAAGATAGTTGTGTACCACTGTATGACATGCTTTAACTGTACAAGGCATAGGCTTGTGTTTTGTTGGTTAACTGAATCTCAGGGTCTGTGGATTCTGCTTATACTGCAGACTGTCAGATCAGAGGAATCAGAGTGGGTTATTTTGATTTCAATATAGCTGTTCATGTGGTGATACATGCTGAATGGTGATACATGCATGACTGAGGCCAGCATGCAGCTCCTTTCAGGATTGAACTTTTTGTAGTTTGCAACTTTTTATTCCAGAAGCTTGTTAAAGTGACAGCCCCACTCATGGTCAGTTTAAATGTGACCAGTTTAGATTTAAATAAAAATAATTTTTAAAAAAATCACTGCTGACAGCTGTAGGGATCACAGAGGTGTAATGATTTTATTGAAGGCTGTGGGTAACTTAACCGTTTTCAGATGGGACCATACCTCCCCATGCTGTTTGCCAAGGGAGTGGTTGCCGGGGTTGGAATCCCTACAGGGTAGAGCGGTTTGCCTGGAGTTTCCTAACCTGCCCCTGCCTTAATGGAGTGATTCAAACCTCCTAATCAGGCAGGCTTTGCCTGAAGCATTTTGTCTAGCATCTTTATGTTGGTTGAACTGCAGGAAAAATAAATGCAAAATGGGAAGGTTTTCAGGTAGCACAGCTGTTAGCAAGGTGTCTCTGTGCCTGCAGTGTGAGGTACAGACTGTCAGAGTTAACTCCGGCTTTGTATTTGTTGTGTTACAACTGAACACATGCTCCATTTATTGTGCTCAGACCATATATGTGTCCTGTATTAAGAGCATACATACACAGGCTCTTATACATAATGATGTATTTTAGTATCTTGCAGAGATGAGTGAAAGTGAGAATTCGTAGTCACTGGTCAGTGTGAGTGCTGAGCTCCGTGATGAAATCCTTTCCTGTGCATGGCCTCTGCACTAAACAGGCCTTCAATGAAACCTGGTGACATGGGGTTTGTTGGTATCTTCACTAGGGGAACAGAAACTCATTTAGGACAAAAATCATTTTTCTACTTGCTACCTGATGAGCTGTGAAGTTCTGCTTCAGCTGAGTCATGTGAAATTATTACCTTGAAACTGCTGATTAGACTGAGCTCTGTTTTTCATTACAGGCTCTTTGATAACAGAAAAAATGGACACCTCTTCTGTATCTGATCTCAGAAAATGCTTGGAAGCTGATGCCTGTTGATGCGGCACTCTTCTTGCAGGTAAGCAACATTTAGCTCAGTCACAAACTGTTTCTCTGACGTTAAATCAGGGGCAGGACCCTGAATCTCTGTTAAGTGACTTTGCTTTTTAACAGTCCAAATAAATACTGGTTTCGCATACTCACACAGCTATGTCAATTGTTAAGTTTGAAATTTGTTGTCAGTCTTGTGCTTGATCTTGTCTTTTGCTCCTCTGCTCATTAATTAACTCAGAGTTCAATGACAATTAGCTTTAGGAGTCTTTCTGCATTTCATAGCAAGGAGTTGATGCAGTTCTGGAATGTGATTGTACTTTGCTGTATTATATTCAAATGTGTTTAAATAATAGGTGGGGACTGCTCAATAAATACTTAGAATGTGAATATATCACTTGGCACCAGAGGAATACATAGGGGGTTTTTCTAGACTGCTTATTTAGAGCTTTAACGGAACTAATAGTTGTTAATGCAGTGACTTGGCTCAGGCATCTAGAAGTTCATTTGTATTCTCAATAGCAACTACAGGCTTGCTTCATTTAAATCCTTACTTTTAGTTTAAAGGTTTGCTTCTACATTGCATCTAATTTTATGTAATTTTCAGCAGCTGTGGAAAATCTTAGTCCCATCCCACCGCCCCCTCTCTGCCCTTCCACTACAGATAGATTTTATTTTTTTTTAAATTTATTTTTTTAAAATTCATGTGCTCCCACTGCTTTGCTTTCTGTTGCATGTAGTGATGATGTGGCCTTAGAATCAGCCTGTTTGGAAAGTTGGCCTGACAAAAAAAAAACCCCACCAAAAAACCTCCAAACATTCATTCTCATCAGATCAGCTTGCTGAACCTATTTGCTTTCAAGGTGTGTAGTTAATTCTGTGGGTGAAAGGAAGGGGACTGGGCCTGCCCTCTTTGGAACTACACTTGAACTAGGTACAGGTCAGACTGTACCTGTGTTACTCCATCCTGCAATTTACTCACAATGAGATGTTCAGAAGGGATTGATTTACAACTTTGCTAATAATACTAAAAAGCATTGGTATAGTGCTAGGTTGGTAGGGGGGTTTAAATCCAAATTTCACCTTCTACAGCTAGGATGTCTCTATTTTGTGTTCTTATTGTATACTTCTTTTTTGGCTCCGGACATGTAAGTATGGTAACATGATGTTGCTTTTATATGAATGAATGTGGTATTCTCCATATTGGATTTTATCTTTTCCTATACAAATGCTTAGGAATCCTGAGCTGCCCAGGAGTTGACCATTTGCTGTTAAGGGTCACTCTCTAGCATGACCTTGGCTCTGTTTTGGGGGGTTCTTTTGCCTCTGAGTTTCACAATGAAGCTGCATGGTATTGTGTGGAACAAGCCTTTAAGTGAATGGCACTTCTTGCATTCTCAAGAAGCTCTGCTGCTGTCATGCAACTCTGTTTCAAGTGCAGGAAAAGTTGGGAGTTGGTGGCTTGTCTGGTTTGTGGGGGTGTTCATTTTTTTTGTAATAAATTCAGACAGTTGAAAATGTTCTCACAAGTTATGGCTCCCACAGACAAAACGACAGAGGAAGTACTCTGTATGGGACTTTCTAACCAAAGCTCTGGTGCCTTGAGTCATGCCTCTGGCAGCTGTCTGAACTGAAATCCACAACTGACTACTTCCATGTTTGCTATTTCTCCGGAAATTACTTCAAAATATTTTTATTGTTTTATAACTTTGAACTAGTCTATGTATACAGGTTTTAGCTGCCATTCAGAAAAAGCCCGGAATATAATAAATTTATAAATACTCACTGGGCCGTACAGAAAGAATTCAGTTGGTGTGACTGTGGATCTACAGTTACTAATATATTACAGTTGCTATGTGTTATTAATAACCTTGTAATTTGCCAGTGACAGCAAATCAGAGCCAAAAGGGAATCAAAAAGGACATAAATAGTTGAAATAAGTAATGTATCTCCTTTCAAGTTGTGAGTGCATCATGTAAACAATAGTGTTTTTCTTTGCATCGTTTTTATATCTTTGCTATTCAGTACTGCTTGTTTGTATTTGATCACTTTGCCTCCTGCCACTAGGTTAGTTAGAGAAGGTTGTGTGTTGTTTTCTAATTAGATGATGAATTAATTCTTTCACTTCCCTTCTGATTCTGCTCTGGATTTCTATTATCAGAGTAGCCTGGCTCCTGATTTCAGTAAGACTTTAATTATTTACTTGTAGTTCTCCTGTGACATATAAACTGAGAACATGCAGAGCACTTGTTTTGGAGGGAGTCTGACATCTCTGAACTCTTGCTGGAGAAAGCATGGAAGAGAGTTTGTGAAACCGCTCTCCTCTTCTCTGGGTATGTTCTAGTGGGCTGAGCAAATGATGTCTTGGAAAGACACTGAATTGTAGGTTCCTGCCGTGTTCCAGGCATGTGACTCCTTGCCCCCTCCCACCCAATCTCAGGGAGCTGTAGATCCAAACAGAAGGGAGATTGGGTCTGAGTTTGAATGCGGTGGTCATGCTGGGGTTACATGAAAAGGCTGTGGCTCGGATTCATCTCTGTATCATGCTCAAATATGAAGAAAGTAAGAAAATAAAAGGAAATAAAAAGGAAGTCAGAAAAGCATTTATTTTTAGGACCTGGTTTTCTGTGGCTGCTCTAGGGTAGTGGCTGTTTCTTGCTCTTTACTTTTTTGTGGAAAATTCTATCTCCTTTCAAGAGGAAAAATGGATATTCTTAGTTACTACATTAATTAGGAGTCCTGGGTGCAATTTTTTTAGAAGGTGCCCCTCCCCTTTCCCATCCCCAAGGGCACAGCCAGAATTTCAGAGTTCAGTTGGGTCAGTTGCCATGCTGTGTTTGGATATACGCACCTGGAGCAATTCTCCAGTCCCTGCAGCTGTGTGTCCTCTCCTGGTGCTGCACAGACTTCTGCATCCTCTGGGGTTTGGAGGGGTAAGTGGAGGGGCACTGTGTACCTCTCCCCTTTCCTTTACCCCCTCTATTGCTCGCAGGACTCTGTTTAGAGACCCTTCTAAGACCCAGGAAGGCATCTTCTCACCTGCCTTCCTGGGACCGTTCCCCTCTTCCTTCTCCAGGGCAGAGTGGAAGGTGGGAAGTGTGCCGGTATCGGGCTTGTTAGTTCTGCGCTGTGAACAGGGAAGGGAAGGTGCGCATGTTGCTCGTCTGGATGTGTTAAAAGAGGATGCAGGAGTGCCAGAGCCTGGACGTCTGACATGTCAGCAGACGGTGTGGATTCTTTCTAGCTTTTGTGGCCTCCATCTTCTGTACTTATTCTCATCTTGATCCTGGCTGCAGGGCGCTGGGGCATATCTGCATGTAGATCTGCACTCTTCGAGCCAAATGTAGCAAAACAGATGAAAGGTATTATGAGTTATTTTGGTAGAGTTTTCCATCTGAGCGACATCTTTTAATGTTAAATGGGCTGGAAAGTTTTTCTCTGCCTGGGAATGGCCTTTTCTTGATTATATCAATGCTGCTTAAATACCAGAAGCTGATGAGTCTTGCCTATAGTAAGGTTGGTACATGGAGAGGGGGACTTCCCTGTCATTCCCTGGTATAACTTGAGATAACGAACAAAAAATGTACCTAATTTGAGGATTTTCAAATCAATTAGTGATAGTTTAGGATGCTGAGAAGTATCCTAATCACTTACATTCTTCCTCAAATTCTGTGCTGTTTGCTGGCAACAGATGAATTTCTCAGAGCATCTCTGTTCCATGTGCACTAGTCAGTGCTTTGGTTAAAGTGCTGAGCAACTACTGACTTGTAAGAGCAGCTTCTCCCTTGTTTTCCCCTACATGGGCATTAAGCTTTACAGCCTTAAGTAAATGAATGAATGAGCAAACAAGTTGGACAGCTTTTAGGTGGTTGCAAGGTTGGGTCCCTATAGTGAGAGCTTTCTAATACCTCATTCCTTGACACCTTCATCCCTAAAATACTCAGGCTTTGCTGAAGAGCTTTTAAAATCAACTTCCAGCTGTTAAAATATTCAGCTTATGCTTGATGGGGCTGACACTGTCTTCGGATCACATTTCTGCTTTTAGAATGCAGTTCTTGCTTTGATCAGCAACACAAAGTGATCAGGTACATTTATTATGCCATGGATATGAGCTGGCAATAGGTTTCTCATGCATCAGCTGTCTGGCGAAGGGAAAGCAAAGCAAGGCAGGAAGCTTGACGATGAGTAAGAGAAGGATTGTGTCTTGTTCCCCAGGGGGTTTGTCCAAAAGTAAGCAGAAGGGCACTTGGAAACTCGTACAAAGAGATTTGCTTCGAAGTGTAGATAGAGCACAGCTTTAGGTCTCCTGTCCCACTCAGATGATAGCATGTACTTTTATGATGGAGCTCAAGAACTGCATGCTTTTGGTTGCTTTACAAAAAAAAAAAAAAAGAGGGGGGCATTCACAACACACACTGTATTTCCAGTGCTTGCCCTTCAAAAAGAAAGTAAATTTATCAGTTATATAGTGAACAGAATGAAAGTTTTGAAAATATATATTTGATTTAGAGTCTTATATGAGTCTTTGGGTGTTAATGTTACCCAGGCAGAAGTGTTTGCCTGAGTGGGATGTGAGACAACAGCTTCCCTCAGGAATACAATCTTCATATAAGAAGTACAGACTTCTGCCCTTATGTCGGAGTCCTTTCTGCCATAGTGGGAGGGAGGAAGATGATTCTCAAACTGTGCAGGGGTTTCATATTACTTTAAGGTTTTTTTGCTTGCTCTCACCAAAGAGCTTCTCATAGTCATGGTCAAGACAGTGGACCAAATAAACCTGGTTCAATGTACTGTAAAGATTTCTGTGTTTCCAGCCCATTTGTCCTAGAACCAATCCTTTTTTATAAAAGAGGTGTCCTAATCCTGAGAGGTGTACTAAAAGGGGATGATAGTCTTCATTTGCATGAATAAATTGGCTCTTGATTTGCACTAGAAGGTTGATGGTAAGTGAAGTAAAAGCGGTTCCACATGATTTTATTATTAATAAATAGTAAAAAAACCAAAAACCAAACCAGCCAAACAAAGAAAAACCCACCCACAATAGATCCAGAAGTGGATCTGTTTGCTCCTTTTCCTGGAAGCAGTTAGACCTTTTCAATGTAACTGTATTTGAACTTCACTGAAAAGCCTTATAACTTAATAGCGGCAAGTCTAGCAAATGTATCGGTACTTCTCGGAGATGGTATTCATTGCGTGTCTTAACATGCGTGCAACACAACCAGCGTGCAGCTGCAGGGCACCAGAATGTGTTTCCTGCTTGGGGCTGATTTGGGTAGAGCTTGCCAAGCTCCAGTTTTCTGTCTTTGGACTTTGGGGGTTTTTTGGGGTTTTTTTTTTTTTTTTCTTTAATGGAATACCACAGTATACCACATGGGACAAATACTTCCCAATTTAAAAATTGCTGGAAATTGCAGGGAAGGGGTGGGCAGGCACTTGTGGATCTTTTTCAGCGGTGCAAGTGCTCCATCTACAGGTCAAAACATCTGCTAAGATCATTGATCAGCATGGTCAGAGTGCTTTCCTTCAGTTACATTATAAAAGGACAATATAGCTAAAAAGCTACCTCACAGAGTTCATCGGTGTGATTCTGAGCAACCAGTTTTCCACAGAAAATTGTGAACCAAAAGTTCACCTTCCAAAGAGTAGTTTCTTTTTGGGAAAAAAAAAAAAAAAAACAAACACAAAAACAACTTGGCTTGTTTGCTCAGTGAGAAATGGTAAAGTTGCTGCATGTGAAGTGGGGTGGTGGCAGGGAGTTAAAAGCAAATGTTGGCGAGAGCCAAAAAATGAGTGTGAAGTTGCCATGCGTGAGTTTAGGTGGGCAACTAGAAGATGATTTCCATCACTGTCAGTGTGGTGAGATTTGAACAGTTTCCCAGCAGTGTGATGGAGGAGTAAGAAACCTAACTCGTTTTAGGTGATCTGGATAAATTTGGGAGTGGGATCATGCAATAGTAGCTGTAGTATCAAGGTACTGGATTTGGTGACTTGGGTGGCACCTCTCAAGCCAGCAGTCTACAATGTTGTTGGGACAAACAATTAAAATGTTCAAGAGGGCAAAAGCCTCTTATGTATAAGGCTTACTAATAAGTAAGCATCTTACTTATTTTTGAGTGTTTTTTGAAAGACCTGAGTGGCTTGTGAAAACAAAGTAATGTGTTCTTACAGAGATCTGGACAGATCAACAGCAGCGAGGACATTTTCCCATATAAGCCTGCCAACGTGCCTCCATTCAGAGTTGGAGACACATTCCTGGGTAGGAGCATAATTCGGTCAGCATGTCTGCTAATTGGCCTCCGTGGCTGCCAGTATAGCAACAGATAAGGACTTATTTACCCAAGAGAGAGAAACACAATCTTGAACACATCTTAAATACAGTTCAATTTAAGGACAAGAAGTAGAACATTAGGAAAAACATTCTTAACTCATTTAGCTTTGTTCCTAGGTGAAGATAGGAAAACTGTTTAATAAAAAGCAGGATACTTACTAGGTATGTGTGTGCTGTGTGTAAAAAGAATCAGAATGGCGTGCTCTTGTTTATTGATAGTAGCAGGATATCTTCATCAGTCTGGTGTGATATATGTTAAGCAGTTGATATTTTAAGATTTTTTGAAAGGGACAACTCAATAACTGGTATTTATGAAGAGTCTGAAGAAACGACTGGGGAAATCACTGACCCAGTGATGATAGTTTTCGATAAACTGTGGAAGATAAGGCACATGTTCCAGAAAAGCACAGCATGGAGTTACTTGTCCAGACATCTGTCTGAAACAAAACAAGGGAAGCTCCTGGGACATCAGTGGTGCCTTGAGGGCTTAAATGACTCTTGAGAGGATTTTATGGGACATAATTCTTATCAAACAAGTGTGACTTTAAGGAATTATAGGTTTGGATTTAATAGCAACACTGAGTGTATACATAAATGCTTCACAAAAGCCTACCTTGTTGCTCCAAAATAATGTGACTATATAGCATATCCTTTGAGCATGTGTTAAAAGGATTAAAAGCCAATTAGCAAAGTTTTAGTAGTAATAGTTAGTGAGGATCCTTACCAAATAGGTGATTCTTTTCCTCAGCAGTGATCTGTGCTATTCAGTGCTTTCCTAAAGGTCTGGAAGCAATTGTGGTGACAGCTGTTGAGCAGCAGTGAATCATACACAGCAATGCAGATTTCTTGGGGCCTCTTTTTGGAGAGGAACAACAAAAGCATTTCAGTAAGGCAAATTTGAAATTACACATCTAGGAATAAGAAACACAAGGACTTCCAACAAATAGGTGACTGTTCTTGAGTCAAAAAAAAAAGGGTTTTAGTGATTGTAGTGGACAAGCAGTTCAAAAGAAGCTCTCAGTGGGATGGGTAGAAGGCCTCCTGTGGTGCTTGATGGTATAAAAGGGAAAGATTCAGTAGAATGAGTGTGGATGTACAGAAATACTCATGCAGGCAAACATTTTTTTCTTTATGCAGTGTTGATGAAGTTGATCCTGGAATACTTGGAATTATGTATCCAGTTTTGGTGTCAAGATTTCCTGGATTTATTAAAAAAATGATAAAAAACACCCAACCAAGCAAACCAGAAAATATAAAGAAAACAGTCTAAAGTCTGAAAGAAATACTTTGAGCTCTGGAAGTCTTTACTGTATATTTACTCCAGTAAATAAACACCTATAGGTAGAGTAAAGGTTGGATACTAAGAGTCTAAGGTCTGAGACCTGTTCTTCTCAGCAGAGATGGGAGATATACTAAGTATGAATGGCAGAAACCTTCCCCAGAAAAGCGGAGGGAGGAAGATGCATGGCTTTAGTGTTGGGAATTAATTTTAAGTAAACAAAGCAGATGGTTCTCTCTTCTGTAGTATCTTTTAGGAGGAAGCGAAGAGCTGTACGCAAGATGGCCATGCCCAGTAGAGGGGGAATGGTAAGAAATGCAACAGCCTCTGATGAGCAGGTGGTGAGACCAGTGAGCTCTGGAACTGGTACCACAGTGCATGACATGTAGCACTCCCCCCAGCCCTGTTCAGCTGAGTTACCAGCTGCCCTCTCTTAAAGGTGAGTGTATGTCTTAGTCCTTCCCCTCCCATCTCTAGGAGATGGAAAAGGTCAGTCATGAGGATTTTTGGCTTTCTAATTGGTAACATCAGGGGGTGCTTACCAGTGGGTGCTAGGGTGCTTCCCACACACCTGCAGGCTCAGCAGTGCCTCAGCAAATCGATATCCTCCAGGCACAGCACAGTGGTCAGGCAGGTCCTGCATCTCCAGGTGTGTTTGTGCTCAGGTGTAGGAACAGCATTAAAGAAGCAGAATGCTTGATTGTGTGTCGTGTGTTTCCTGGGCTGCCTAGGAGCAGAAGAGGACCCTGCTGTGCTGTAATCAAGTATATTTCAGAGTTTGTTATTCCAGATCTTCACACAGAAGAAACACTGTTCTCATTCCTCATCAAGCCCCAAGCTGGCTAATAAGGAACAAATTCAATGTATTCCAAGCACAAGGCAATCTGTCTTAGCAATGATCTTAATAAAGTCTAGTCAGCAATAAACCCTGGTAGTCAGAAGTGATTTTCTCTGAGTTTCCTGATTAGGGAATGCTGTTCAATTATCTGGATTCCAACGAGCAGCTGGCATCCATGCTGCAGACAGAAATGGAGAGTGGGGGAGAGGTCTTTAATTATCTTCAAGTCAGCAAAGATCAGTCTGTTGAATCAAAACAGATGGAGTGTATAATCCACTAGCAATACTTGTGATTGGGTAAATATAGTTATATGGCAAAGAGGAGGAAGGCAAAGCAAATGGAGAGGAATTTCCTTGTGGGTAGGCTTTGAATGTTGGTATATTTACACTGTCACTGCTAGCCGAGGTGGAAGTGTGAAGTGTAAATACAGCATCAGTGAACCTTCCTGTGGTGACTTGCAAGGCCGCTCTAGGGAAGTGGGAGGGTTTGGGAGCCTCGTGCTTTGTGTTCCGTTGGCAGTGGCTGTGTTACAGATGGCAGATTAGTGAGTCTCTTGGTTCCAGAGGGCACAGGTTTAATTCCTTTCCTGGGGTGCGCTTCAGGCATTTCTGCAGTGACTGCCAATCAGGCTGGACTTGTTGGACAAAGTAATTGAAGACGTTTTCTGGACAGCTGCAAGTTGGTGAGATGTGTGAGGGAGGCACCGTACAGCTGCTGGATGGAGTTACAATACCCATGGGAGCTCAGTGTTCTTTCTGGTTCCTAGTTGTGAGCTTTACGTTTACACTCCCAGCATCTCCACTCACTGCCAAGTGACAAGCTTGTCAAAGCCCAGCAAGAACTTCCAACCAGAAGCCCCCGTGATTACCTACACTGATTTACAGGGTTTTCTGTTGTGATGCAGGCTGCAGATGTCTACTAGGGACAGGATTAATTAAACCCAGTGGCCCTTTCTACAGCAGGTGCTAGCTGGTTGTGAGAACGGCATGGAGCTGTGTGCAGGCAAGGAGTCACTGGTGATAGGACAGGAAAGCCTGTTGCACCCAGAGTACAGCTGAGGGTGCTGGTGTGTGCTGAATTGCAGGGATCTTTTTGTGTGCACAGGCACTGCCACGTGTGTCTTGGACGAGGACCCAGGCCAAACCAGTAATCTAGAGGGGATCTCGTCAGGCTTAGCAAAGTGTGTGTGGAAGACAGGCATGGGGTGTCTCTGCCACTGCTTTTAAGCCCTGACAACAAGGGCACCCTAACTATTGTAATTTGTCTAACTCTGAAGTGCATTTTAGTGGCTGATTTTTCATCTTGTTATGTCAGTGCAAGTATTTGATCAATAGATGGAAACAGGCAGCAAGAGTGGCATCTGGAAAGGTGGTTTGTTTACCTGGAGACAAAGCACAGCTTACCGTCATACAGCTGTATAACTGTTCCCCAGTTAGAGCCTAAGTGGTACAAGGCAAACAAGAAATGAATCAAGTGTCTGTGATGTGTGTAGAGGCTTCTCCTCCCTTTTCTCTTATGTGTGGGTAGGAGCTGGATTTGAGCTGCCGGACTGAATACACCAGCAGTGACACTAAACAGACCTTTGGGTAAAGTACTGCTTTAATTTTGTGGCAAACTCTTCAATAGAGGCACCATGCTTCCTTACTGGAGGATGGTTCTCAATAGCAAAACCAAATGCTACTCATGGAGGAACTCAGAGGTGAGGTGAGTTTTGCTGTGCTATATTATGGGAGGATTAGCTAGTGCTCCAGCAAAGCTGTGGTCCCAGGTTCATGCAGTCTAGATCTGATATGCCAGAGATAAGGGGCTGCCACTGGTGTGTGTTTCTGGTTCTGCAGGTACCCTTGCACCTCACAGTGCTCTCAGGTAACCTTGGACCTCTGCTTTTCAACTGCCTGTTTGTCTTTAAACACAACCATGAGAGAAAAGAGCATCCTGCAGTGCTTGCCGCCTCCTAATTGAAACAAACTGGGTTTTCCTCAACTGCAACTCTGTTCCTTGTTGTAACTTCCCTCTATCAGTCCTCCACTCCTGTCATATTCTCCCCCAAGATCTTCTGAATCCCATTAACTACTATAAAGAATGACTGAGCACAAATTTAGGTGTAATTTGTTTGCAGTGAAGGACATCTCAGGCTGAAGAAAGACTGAGTGGCAAGAACTTGTTGGGATACTGTAAGAGCACATCCATGGGTGATATGCAGTGGGTGGTGATAGCCGTTGCATTATGGACACACTGGTGTCTGCCTGTAGCACAGACGGTGGTTGCAGCCTCAGCACAGGGAGGGCTGCACAGTCCCCACATGAGCCTCTGTATTACAGTACACTGTGAGGACTGAGTCTCCCCAGGCCACTAATTCGGAGCAGAGCAGTAAGTCTTGCACTGGAAAAGCTGGCTCTGCTTGACGAGAGCTAGGCACCAGTGCTGGAAATTACTTTTAAGATTGCTGTCAAGAAAGTGAAGGGGCAGGTTGGACACTTGACTAATGCCTTGCACATGTGGCAAGAAGTCCAGAGCTGAGCCAGAACACGACGGGCTTCTACAGCAGCTGCCCTTGGCTCGTTGCAGCACCGAAGGAGCCATCATGCACCATGTGGCATGACAGCCCATGCTGGAGGAATGCACTTCCTGACATGTTTACATTGAGCTATATGTAGTCTGTGGCTGAAGTTGCAGGCATGTATTGATAGGGTTGATGGGGTGGAGGGGAATGGGACAGGTGGCCCACCTAAAAATCTGCTGTATTCAGGCTAATATAATTTTAAAGAAAAGGGGGTTGTAGAAGAAGATTCAAAATTACTTTTTCCATTCTGCAACCTCCCCCCAGCCATCAGTTTTTCTTATTTAAGCTCTTTTGGGGTAGAGGAAATCAGTCTCAGACAGAACACTGTGTGCAGTCACACACATACCTATGTACTTGGAAAATTAAAAGTACACCCCCTTACTGGTTGAGGAGGCAAGAGGCATATACCATCCATTTATTCATTCTGTCTGCTTCCTTTTCCCCTTTTAGTTGTCTTGTGGGATTTGTTCTCATTTTCCAAACCTGAGCAAGTTCAAACAGTCAACTGTAGGAAACCAAATACATACTTCTATGGTATTCAACTAGGCTTTTTTTAAAATTGTCTATTTTATAGCTCTCTGATTAATAACAATGCTCTGGTTGAGGCTTTTCTCAGAGTCCCATAGGAGTCTGGAATTCATTCCCAACTCTGAAAGAGACCCAGACCCAGCTTGGAAGTTGGAAGTAGTATTTGAGAGACACTGACTTTTCTGAGTGCTTACTATTAATATATCAGTGTAAAACTTAATCAAATGAAGAAAACTGACACAGAAGCACCTTTTTTTAATTACTAGTAGAGTTGAAAAAAAGACACAAATCTACCTTAAATGTAAAATATTTCTATTGTTTCTTTAACAGAAGTGTCTCAGTTTAGGTGTTATTTTAATACCATGATTAACAAGACTGGCTTGGAGGAGGAACTCTTTGGTTTTTGCTTCCAGAAGCTTTTCAACAGTATCCCAACACTTGAATAGAAGAATAAATGCCAAATGTACTCTAAGCAACTCCATTAAAACATTAGTTATCAGACCCAAAGCAATTGACATGAGAGGCACGAGTAAAGAACAGAAAAGGCTTTATTATGTTACAGAGCTGTCTGTTCCCGTTGTACTGGGAACCTCACTGTAATCTCAGTTCAGGTAACATTCAGTAGAGAATAACTCCCAATATCCGGGGTCAGTAGGTATCAGTGCCACACCGAGTTACGGTATATTCTTGAACAGATTACAGAAGATTTGGATATGTAAAACAGTTTATATTCCAAAAAAAAAAAAAAGTTCTGGTTCCTAGGATTGTGACTGGCTATTTACTGCTTTGTACATGTCCCACCCTTTTAATTTTCCTTACAACCTATCCCCAATAGCTAAATGAAAGAGAAATCTTTAAAACATATTTCTCTGCTATTTTTCTAGTAAGGCAGTGAAATCTTCCTTTTACAATAAAGTACTGGGCATTTTTCAATGTGAACTTGTCACCAAGAGGACAAGCTGCTTGTATCCAGAGATTGGGAATAGTGTCATCACTTTGGCACAGAAGTGGCCTTTCTAGTTAAAGGGATCCAAAATTACGTTGTGACCTCTGTAATCCCCATTTTCTATTTTTTCTTATCAGCCTTACTAGTTTACAGGAACAGGCCATCAGTGGTATGATCAGAAGCAGCTCTATTTCAGTAATCATCTTACTTCAAGATTCCTTCTAGATGGAGCTGTTGAAAGATTTTTTATTTTTTTTTCTCTTTTAAGGCCCAGTTGAGCACTATGAGCAAGCATATGTACAGATCCAAAATAAGTGACTATTCTCCTTATGATTGTAATTGTTGTGTGCAAATAAATAGTGGCTTCCCAGGAAAAACTGGAGTAGTTCACATTCAGAATGATTAGTACCATGTTCATTTCAGAATGTACTTGAAAACAGGTACAGGACTCTTAAGAGTGCTGCAGAAGGTACAAAAATCTCACATTACATGTTTCTAGTTTCTTTGTATATCAACTGTGAGTTAGTTTGTTGTTGGTTTGGGTTTTTCTCTTAGTAAGAGCTGAACAGAAGAGCTTAGTGTGTTGACCAGAAGGAACAAAAATGTTCTCCATAGCTTGCTAGATCTTATAATCTAAAAAAAAAAAAAAGTATGCAGTGTGGGTGTTTAAGTGTATACATTAACTATTAGAATGGAGGCACATAATTAAAAATAATAATTCTGTAACTGATACTTAATTTAGAAAATATTTTTCCTTATTCAAGGAAATATAACTCTGAACAAGGCATTGTAAATATTGTGCTGAATTTAAGAGGCTACTTCATTCTCTATCTTCTGGCTTTTTAATAGTATTTGAAAACAATGAAGCCAAATATGGTTTTTAGATAGGAGAGGGTCTTATTTCGCAGAGAACGCGCACTTGTCTTGGTCTGAGGGCTTGCACAGATTCTTTCCCCACCCACCTACCCTCCATCCTAAGTGATCCTCCTCTACTGCCCATGCCCAGATGAAACTGTGGTGTGCAGCTCCTGCCCACCTGATCCTGTGCCATTCCCTCTGCTCCACAGAGCCGTAAGTGGTTTGTAGCTGAACACAGAAAGGGTAATCTTACATGTGCTGTTTTATCTGTTTAAAATAGGCTAATTAACATAGTATGTAATTAATTTGTTGGCAGGCACATTATTGGTTTTTACACTAGAAAAAAATCCTTCTAGTGTAAGTCTGTTTATCCTTAACTGGAAGAGTTTTGATGGGAAGCATAAGCCACTTGCAGTTTACAGAGCATCAGGGAGACTATCTGAATTTAAAAACCAACACAGTGGAAAATACCTAAGCTGATAACCCATACTGGCTGAGGTCATGATTTGATATCCAGGCCCCATGTTTGCATAGCTCTCCCTCTGGCGAGGGGGAGATTATAAATTCTCCTTTCCACTACCTTTCTAGAATTACCCACTTTTGGTACCCACCAGAAGTGTATGTGCAGTGTTACTGACCTTGTCAACAGCACCAGCTATGTGTGCATTAAGGGACCCCCAACTATTTCTTTTAACGTCTTTTTTTTTTTTTTTTTTTTTTTTTCCTAGAGTTTGAGTTAGTGATTTGGGCCCTTTCTTGAGCTGACTGGAGAAGAGCTGCTTTTCTGTTCAATTGTCCTATTGTAGTTTGAACACTACAACTGCTGTCTTTCCTCCAAAACATTGATAAGATATTCTTTTAATTGTATTATACATCCTAAGTCAGGATTATCTTTAGTGTGAAGCTCTTATAGCACAGAACATTTACCTGGATAAAAACATGGGAGGTAGAAATGATCCCAGTTTGATTTCTAAGGAAGCAGAGCATAGGATGCTATATTTTACGACCAGAAATACTACTTTAGTTCTTGTATTTCGACTCTTCAATTTCTCATGTTCTAGGGACCAGACAGTAATCTTATAGAATGAGGGGAAACAGGGTTTGAGGATTTTTTTAATTGGTTATGTTCATAACACAGAACTATGGCAGTATCATCTTAAAAATTAAGACATGAATATGAATGATAAAACCAGCCCAGGGAAACTAATCCTTGCAGAAAAATGGTTTCTTGTCTGTGCATAGAATGAAAACAACTGCAGGTAAAATACTGAGAAACCCCAAAATCAAATTAGGACTGTAATGTGTGCAAGCAAGGATGATCAAAGGACTGAGTGTCTACTACAGCTTAAGACCTAAGAACTCCAAAGTTTTTATTGAAGTGACAACATCTCTGTTTGAAGAAAAATAAAGTTAATGAAATTTACATGATGAAAAACTTCCAAGCTTCCACAGATTTTTCCTAAACAAAAAACATTCATGAATCAGTGAACCACAGCAATAGTAAGGCCCGACCAGTTTTGCAGACTGATTTAAATGTTGAGCAGGAAGGAGGGCACTTTGATTCAAGTCAGAGGGGCTAGGATGAACTGAGCTGTCAAATTCAATGTTCTGCTCACTTTGTAAGTGTAGGCATTTGTATTTGGATGGGCATTTAAATAGATTGTGGTAGCTTTACATTAAGCCAAATCTTCAAAAGTTGGGCAATAAATGAAGATAGGCAATAGAAAATCTAAGTAATGCTGGATTTGTTACAAAATCAAGGGCATACTGAACAAATCTGAGAAGCATTTCTGACAGTTTGAAAACTTGCAAATAAAACAAGGCGTGATTGTGAGCCTTTTAATGTTACTTGGAAAAATTACCTCCAGCAGTTGAGGTTACGGCTTATGTTCTAGCCAATGGCTCAGTGGGTCTGTGATTTTCAGGCTCTCAAGTTAGATCTGAGGCTAACAGGATCTTCATCAATGGTGGAGGTGGCAACAGCTGAAGGAACAGGCTGCAGCTTCTCCAGTGGATTTTGAACTTTTGTTTCTGAAATGCTAAATTCCATCATGGGCTCTTTCATCTCCACCACAGGTGCAAAAAACCAGTAATGCTAATTCCAGCAATCCAGATTCTATTTCATAGGCAGAAGTTAACCCAAAGGCAAGTAATAAAAATGCATACATCATCCCATTCAATTATTCAGCAGTTTTGCAGACATACCGGAAAAAACTAGCTTTCAATATAAAAATTGTCTATGAAACAGTCTAACTTGAATTTTTCTCCATGGATCATAATTCCACATGTGCTGCTGGATCTGTAGAAGAGGAGAAAAAAGAATTAGCGCTCCATTTCCAGCTGCCTCAATTGACAGATGGGTTTGAAAATCAGTATAGAAACCCCAAAGACTTGTTCTTTACAAGGTTACCAGTGACTGAAGAACAATTCATACCCATTGTGTGTAGCAGCACTTTAATTAAGGGTTAAGATAAGGCCAAGTTCATAAAATCACCAGAACAGTGAGGGTCTCTAACAGAACTGGAAAACGTGTGCAATATAGCTCTCTCTTCGCTAAGCTTTACTATCAGGGTAAGTTGCACCAGCCACACTCAGCAAGGCCTTTCTGGCCCAGTAAAATATACAGATTATTTAACAGATCCTCCATGCAAGCCTTTGCATGGTGCAAGCTTACAGCGAATGACCCCAGTCCAAACAGGTAGGAAGAAAGTCACAGAAGCAGGGAAATAAAAAGATTACCATGTGTGTGTTGTCCTGGCATCCTAGCTGGTGTTCGCGTTTCTTTTTCTTTTTGGAAAAGACTATGGAGCAGTTTGATTTCTTGATCATAGTCCTGCCATTCTGGAACTATACGCATTGCTGCTTGCAACTTGGGCTCTTTGGTCATTGGGTTATTACACTGCAAACAAAACATACGAACAGTTCAGACACTTAATGCATAAAAAAGGTTTATTTTATTAGAGGTGTGCTTCCCCCTGGTGGAATTAATCTGTTGTTGGTGAACACCACATGCCTGTATTTGGGCTAGACTACAGTGTAAAGTCTCTTTCCAAATTCATAATAATGCCACTGCTCCAGGTAAGAGACACATAGAAGGTCAAGGAAAAGAAAAAAAATGAACTGCTGAAAACCCGTAACTAACAATACGGGATGATGTGCCTAAATCTGAGGTAGACAAGTGTCTTTAAAACTGGTCGCTATATTTTATTGTGACGTAAGAATGAGGGAGCCATACTGCACTTACCAGATCAATGGTTTTTGCTCTCTTCTTTGAGGAATCATCACACCATGTTTCACACCAAAGCCACTCCTGTGGGAGTGATTTAATTGGGACCTGGTGGATCATGTTGTTAGGCAAATCCTGTTGTGAAGAGTAAGAGTTAGTAGCAGTTTCCACAGGGTGCAGGGTGGGAGGAACAACCCCCCCCAACCACATAGTATTAAGAAGCTTATATTTTTGTAAAGAGTCTTTTTTTCCAGTGCAAATAAGAAATGATGAATCATCTATTTGTTTCATTCCAGACAAAGTCCTTTGGAAAAAACCCTGCATACTACAACTGTTAATCTTATTTTGTTGAAAATTAGTTATGTAACAAAACAGTATTAAAGCAGTAATATGAATCCAGTATCAAAGCTGTACTGGACCAGTTTGGAAGACTATTCTTAATTCATTAAAACCATTGTGTTATTTTTTCCATCTGCCACAGTATGAGCCTTATTTCCAAGTTACTAGTCAGCGCACAGTAAAGCACTCTGAGCTGGATAGCTCCAGAAACAAGTACCCAGTTGTGTTATGTGTTTGTCTTGGAATATACTGGAAAATTTGATAGTCTCAAGACAGTTGGGGGAAGGTGATGTTTCCACCCACCAGTTATATTTGATGCTATCAATACCTGCCTCATTGGAAGGCAGGGCATAAGGGGACTGCCCCTGGATCTGGTTGTGACTGAAGTTTGGCCAGGAAAGGAGACGTCCCAACCTGCCATCATACCCCAGTAAAACTAAACGAAACAAACCCAATACAAACGCACCTGATCAAGGTTGGATAGACTGTTGGGATCCTGACTAAGACCCTGATACTGTCCTCTGAGTCGATCTCCAGCTGCTATCTTTCTGAACTTCTTCAGATCCACGACATACAGAGCACTACATGGAGATGACGCAATTAGTAATGACATTTGACTGATGGGTAACTTACTACAGCCCCACTAGACCCTGAGATAAAATATGCTAAAACAATCTCCTGGTGGCAGTACAGCAAATTATCTAATACAAGGCAGGAAAGCAGTTCTAACAAGGTCATGGCACATACGAAAAAAGATTTACAACAAATCTATCTTAGCTTTGCTGTCATGCAGTCCCTTCTTCCAACATTTGTTATTAATAAATGAAGATGTCTGGTTAGTTAACACTTCAGTTCTTCATCTGTAAAAGTTGTAGTATACTGAAAGTATACTGAAAGTAACTTCAGTGTCCCTAGTGCTTCAAATGAACCATAGGCAGTGGAACCTTAAAGAGGCAACAGTAAGCAAGAAGTGGTTCGCTGCACCATTGTATACCTCAGCTAGTTTTCTGCTAATTCTAAGTCGTAGCAAAAGCTTTCCCTCCCTATTTTGAAAAACCTGAATTCTTCAGTACCTGATATGGTATTTTCTTCCAGCTAAATGACTTGCCCAGTATCCCGATTTCCAGAACCTGTAGCCATCCATTTCTCTTCGACTGTCACAGAACGGAGTATATCCATAAGGAGCACCATCTAGATTGAAATCTCTTAATTCCTTTAGATCTGTGCGCACAATCTGAAAGGAAGGGACATTTTATTTTTATTCATAGAAGCCTGCCACTTGTTTTGAAATGCTGGTCAGGATTTAATTTAAACTGAGCAAACAGTTAAAGGAAGAATTACCCGTTATACTCTGCAGTCATTTGCATTTTGTAGTACAAAAAGACAGCACAAAAGGTGTTGTCTGCCCTTAGAGCTGGGACAACTAAAATAGAGCTTAAAGTAATCTGATAGGAGTTGGTTTGACAGCTGAAGTGCCAAATTGTTGCTTAATAAGCAGCAAGAATTCTCACTATACATGAACTCTACTATGATCTTTTGTATCCTTTCCTCTTGAAAGTTTGCAAACCCTTCAGGGAGGAAAGTTTTTAATGTCTTTTTAACACAGATATTGTGGCAGTAACACTACTCTAAAAATACCACTCTGGTGGGGGAAAAAAAAAAATGCATTAATACCTCTTTTATAAGCAGAGCAAAAGCTGTCTAAAATGAGAACAGTATAGCTGGAAACTTACCCTAGGTGATACTTCAGCATAAGTTGTAATGGTTTTAACTGACATGGGATCTTACTGTACATATACCAAAACACCTAAAGCATTTAATACTTACATGTTAATAATCTGTACTTCTCAGTTTCATACATGTTATTGAAGGCATTTTGTTTGCAGTTCTCACTGCACATGTACCCTGCACTTCCAAACCGTCCGAGCAGTAAGCACATACAAAGCCTTACAGACACCGTTTGCTTTGCAGCAAGACATGGCTTGGTGCACGAGGGATTTGCCTTCTGGCTCCTCTGAAAGGCGCCTAGATCTGTCCCCAGTTAAAAGCAGGGGGGTGGGAGGGGAGGGTGTGTGGTGACTTAGGAAAACACTGTACGTGCTAAGTGATCTGCAGGCTGGGAGAACAGGCGGAACTGGAAAAATGGAAGGGTGAAACAATCTATTTGGCAAACTAGCTGGAACACAGTGAGTGAACGAGGAACCAGACAAGAGTAAAAGGGCGAGCCAACAAAACCAATCTTTGTGGGAACAGGCAGAAAAAACAGCACTCACTGAAGCATGCGATAGTTACAGAATCAGCCTTCAGTCATGCCTGCAAAAGGCTCAAACTTGCAACCTTTCCAATAATACAGCAATTGTATTCCAGGACATAATATTCTTAGAGAAAAGAAAAACAGAGAAAGAAAAAAAGGAAAAGATGAAGTAATTCCAACCTCTGTGTTACCTGATCAGCATCCACAAACAGGATTTTATCAACAGCTAATGGGAAAAGCACATCTAGAAAGAGGATCTTGTAACCCCAGATGATGCGCTGTTTCTCTGTTTGCTGATGAAGCCAGCGTGGCCATTTATACTGGACAAGCTCATACTGGAAATTATACTTCTCTGCCATGTATGGGATGAACTCCTGCAGAGGGAGGGGGAAAAAAGTAGCTTATCTCAGTTCTTTGTTCCTCTGCAGGGAAAAGTGCATTACAAGAGATAGGCTTCGGTCCTATAATAAAGCATAGGATATTAGAAAATGAAATACCACAAAGAATAACTACAGTTTCATTGTTACTTCAAACAATCAGTACAAATTGTAAAGCCAACTATCATAAGACAACTAAATATTTTGGCATTTTTCCCCACACAATTACTTATGAGCCATTTTATAGCAATCCACAGATCAGTTTAAAAGAATACGTTACTCCAATTGTAAAATTTTGCAGATGGGAGAATTGTTATTTAGGACTGTACAAAGCAGCGTAAATGGGAATAATAACATGAGAGAAAAGAACTGGGAGGGATTTTTTACTAGAACAACTTGGGCCACTGTCAAATCAGTTGACATTCTGTTCCATGAGGCTTCCTCTGACACCAGGAGAGTTGCTGGTACAACACGGCCATTAGGAAGCGGGGGGGGAAGCATATTGTTGCACCACCCCAAGAGGTGACTGACAACAGCAGAGTCACAGCACAGCCCATGGTTGCACCAGTGGGGACACTGCCAGTTATTCCTCAAGTTCATACTGAAGAGGCAAGATTCTCTAAGGCAGGTTACTTTCTCATCTTAAATGTTAAAAGTTACAAATTCCTGAATATTTTGACATCCATTTACCTCTGCTCCTTGTTTAATGATGTATCACATATAATTGATGAGTATTTCCAGGTATGCTTATCTAGGGCCTGCGTCCCTCTTTACCAGGCACCACTCATGTACTCTAGTCAGTCTGAAACATGGTCTTAATGTCTCCTCTTACGAAGCTCTCTCCACACCTACTCATATAGGCCTTGCTTCTCTGATTGCTTCTTTCCTATAATCTCTCAACCCTTATGTATTAGATGTAAGTTTATAACCCTGAATTTCATCTTAAAATCTACACCTTTATTGTGCAGATCACAAAAAAAAAAAAGTTCAGATTCTTTCCAGTATGATTTTCCTAATATGTGCTGTTCTCTTAAATATTTACCTTCAGCATGAGTCCACTGTGAACCTGTCTGTCTGTCATTTCTCAAAGCTTTCTAGGCAGAACCACCAGCTTATACCAACTTGATGCTTTGTCAAAATAGAAGGTATACAGACAGGTAACTGTACGTATGTTTACGCAATAGTATGATGCACAAGTTGCAACTTTTTTCTTTTTTTTTTTTAACTTTTCTCCACAATAGAATAAATTTCTAATTAGTAACGAACCTTGAATGTAGGTGATAAGTAGTTCTTCAGAAACCAAAACTTTAAAGGAGTCTTAGTATGTTTCAGCACAGACAACATCATTATGCTATCAAAAGAAAAAAAAAATTAAGCATTTATAGGAACAACTGCCATCCCCTAGAGATCAGCTGCATAACAGATTACAAATTGCTGGTTTACATTATTAGACTAACTGCAGTTGTGTGTCAGGTAACTGATCTTCACACATGAAGAAGCAGCGGGTAGCTTCAACCTATTGCAAATTGCTCAATTTTATCTACAAAATTACTAAACCGCCCCAAAGCTATGTACTTTAACTACAGAGAATATACCACCTGTCGGCTTTCACAGTCCTTTGAGAACAAACGTTCAGATTCTTCTCCAAAGCAACTATGACTAATTCTGTAACTCCTTAACAGTACATTTGTATTTGGTTATATTGTAGTGAGACAATTCTAGGACAGCAACATACCATCTATTAAACTAAGTCTATTTTGAACGTATGAATGTTATACAGACAAAAGTTCCTATAATACAGTAGATGCAAAATCTAGAGGATTTCTGAGCTGTTGGATTTTTTTTTCTTATATATATTCTTGCAAATTTTAACCTTTTTCCTTGTGGAAAGCAGGGCACATCTACCATTTGAGACCCCCAGATTATAAATTCTCAACTAACCGTAGGAATCTTTCATAAAGGTGTCCTGAAGCCACAGAGAATATATTTAGTACGTCGTCTTTATCCTGTTTCACATCTTCATTCTTTTGTCCTCCTGTGAATCCCCTGAAAGGACAAAAGTATTTATATAAAGCACAAGATACTAAGGCCCAGCTATATAGGAAAGAGTGCAACAGATGACAATTTGCGGGGCAGTTGTCCCCCCCACACTGGTCAGGGTGTCCTCCACAAGGCAGAGTGCTGCAGACGCAGATATGGAAGACCCAGCAGCTGATATATGAACAATTCAGTTGGAAGCTTGCTCGCTGAGATGCAGCGCCTGGAAACGGACAATGTTTTCAGGCCCCCAAGTAGCACTGGAGGAAAGGGAGGGTAAGCTGGTGCAAAGCAGTAGCTCAGTTCTCTAGAAAGAGAGGGGTCCTGTGAAAGACAAGGAGTTAACAAGGCCTAAATTCAAGCAGTCTTAATAGATGGCTGGGGAATATCACAGACCTAACTGTATCATGAAATAGTTTTCCAGTTTCAAGAGACTTGCAGGTTATTATTGAATTAGTTTTACCATTTCAGAGACTCCCAAAATCCAGATTCATTCTCACTGGTACCATCGCTTAGTAGATCTTCATTCATCATATCTAGTTTTTTCTGAACCTGTAAAGCAAAACATTGCTTTAGTGAGCAGAACCACATATTGGGCAAACAGCTATGGAGTGTTATTTTGACACTGGCTCTGTTTGTATCCATTGGAATTATGTCCAGTGAGCTGACAGGTAACCTAAGCTGTCTGGAGAAACAGCTCAGCACTGAACTGACATTTTCAGAACAGATTCTGAAGCTGTTTTCAGACACCAAAGACATGTTAGTCTAGATGGTTAAAACGCTTTGCTGAGAGGTGTTTAGTGACCATCCTTGCTGATGGAGACTGGCAAAGAAAACCCCTCCAACCAACCAACCAGCCCCCCAGCAAAAATCAACAGAACACCTCAACACCACTTCCTGTTCCTAAGAGGTATTCTTGGCCACTGAGACTCCAAAGCAGATACACAGACAAAGCAGCGAATCAGGAGAATGTCCCAGAATTACTCTAGCACAAGTAAATCCCATGAGGAAGTGTGAACCGGATATGTTATAACCACCACTTATCTATCAGTTGCCCTCCTCAATCTTTTCAGCTATGTCATTGTCTGAGAGGCAATCCTAAGAGACAGCAGATTACTAATTTACCTTTTTTTTAAAAAAAATAAATGTATTCTCACATACTCTGTATCAGATTGATAGAAAATATAGTACCAGATGAGTAAAATTTATCTGTAATATAAAATACTAGCTCAATGATACACTGAATGTTTATTACTAGACATACATAGGACATACAAGACTGACTTTTTTTCTTAAGTCACAAGCACAAGTGAGTCAGTGAAATCTGAGCATAATTGTTTCTCATGGGCATACAAAAGGAACAGCAGTTACATGTCTCAAAAAACCCAAAACCAAGTCTACAGATAACTTTCTCCATTACAGACGCTGGGATGTGAACTTTGTGCAAACTGCCAGGGATCATCAGGAGGCCTTAATGGACATTTCTTCCCCACTGTTGGTCAAACAGTCTTTTTTAAGAGCAACTCTAGTTTTTAAACTCACCTTCACTTTAATAATTTTGCTCTTGAAGTTGTTGAGAACAACAATAACATCACTGGCTTCAGGTGGAGAGTCTGTGCCATCATGGCTGAAAATACAGTAAAATACCGACCTTTACTACAAAGCAGAAATATGTTCTTTATTTCTTCTACACATTTTTCTACATGGCATTAAGCCTTAGCACTGTAAAACAGGTTTGAGATGTGGCAAAGCAACAAATACTTGTATTTGAACACACACTTACTGGGGTTTTTAAATTAATTCATTTAATGCATCTCACATAACTTCAGTACAAAATGTAATTTGCTGTTCGGTTCACTACAGTTTGACAAGGGAACTGTTAGATTCACATATTACAATGCCTACCTAGTTCAAAAGTTTCACAAGAATAAGATTGAAATACTTCTTATACTGTCCTACCTGTAGATTCTGTAGATATCCTCAGATCTGCCCTTTCTCAGTCTTAGAGTCCATGCACCAGGATTGGCTTTTAGCTGGAAGTAACCCTGTAAAGCAAAAAGAGTATTTGTCTGCTCTAGAGAATGCAGATGTAGAAAAACAAGTTTAAAGTCATGTGTTTTGACTCGCTGTTTTATAGCTGAAAAGTTACTTGTAAACCAGCTTATTAACATAACCATAAGGCCTTAAAAAAACCCAAACAAACAAAACCCCAGAAAACAGGAGAAAAACGGTAGAAGTTCCATTGAAAACCATTGTTTTTTCATAAGAGACAGGAATACGAAAAGGTTTAGCACTATTTGTTAGATGATAAAGTTTTCAGGGTGTCCTGGTGGGAAGAGTGCAACCCCAAAGTTTTTTCTGCAAAGGCTTGCCTTCATGAAGGAGTGAGTCAATTTCTAAACAGTGGTTGGCAACTAAATCTAAATCAATATTGAAGCTCTACAGACTGGTACTTCAGCTACAGCAGGAAATAGTAACATAGTTTGTATGTTACAAGATAGCTCTTCTACAGAACTTAACAAGTTACAACTTGAATTCAAATATTGTATACAAGTCTTGAAGTCTCTTCTGTGGTTTAGATTATTACACTTATAGAAGATACAAACATTTGTAGTGATGCTTCAGTGTCCCATGCAATTCCATATGTGACCCAGTCTGCTTTTTTAAAAACAAAACAAAAAAACCCGCACAGGGCATTTTCCTGGTCTCTTCATACCCCTTCACAGCATAGGCACTGAGCTGAGGAAGAAGATTCCCAGATGCAGCATTGTATGCTGTGGTACGTACACTTTGGTTTAAATAATTAGAAAAAAACCACACCTCCTAGGCATTAAGCTTTTTCCCTAACATACACACACACACAATGCGATCACACATAAAATAAGGGTCATCTTCCTTACTACAGTAAGAAATATTACATCATTATAGGATATACTGTGGCTAAGAAAAGGCACAGAGAAATAGAAAATGTAAGAATTTTAAAATAAATATTTAGTAACGGTGAACATTTTTTTTCCTTTCTTTATTCCAGTTTTTCACTAACATTACATATCAAGACAATATTCCAGTGACTAACTTCCCTTGCCATAATTTCAGTCCATTACCCCTCTCATTACCTAGCATGGACACTGAAAACAGACTGATCCTTTATGCAGCTACCTTACAAAGGTAGCTGCAGGGAATAATCATACGCTTGGATTTCCGTCACCTTTCCTCAACTAAATCAAGCAATTTCCATTCTTTCACACTTCCTTTGTTTTCTAGAATGTCCACTATTCCTGCTGACTCTCCATTTGTTCCATAGATCTGCTGAAGAAATGGGTCCCAAGACAAGACAACTCTCCACCTGAGTGGATGGTCTAAGGAGTACTCTGCCTAGAAAAAACAGAACTGTCTGACCTTCCCTGGAAAGAAGTTGCTTGAGAATATTGGGATCATTGTACACCTTTGCTGTATCTTACATCTTGAAAGAGGTAAGAGACGATAAGTACACTGCAAGGTTTTAGACATCAATGTTAAGAATAACGGGGTTCTGATCTATTTCCAAGCAACTGTGGAGTGTAACACCACATATCCATAGCCCACATACTAGAAAACACTCAATGGTTTATGCAAGTGATTGTGCTGACTAGAGGACCAGTTATTTGTTGCTAGTTTCAGTCGACTGCTTACCAAGTTGGCCATAACAATGGTATCAACGATGACAGGACTGGTTGAAGTTCCCAGTGTAAACTGGAGTCCCCGAGGTGGCTGTCCAGTAGTAATATCATAGCAGTGTCCTTCCAGAAGCAGATATTCCAATTCATATTCTGCAGCTACAACATTATCCACCTGTAAGGAGAAGACACTACTGAATTCAGCACTAGCTTTCAAGTGCAGGTTTTTAGTGATTCGGTTACTCTCTAAAATAGCCATAGTAATTAAATAACACTTACTTTATTTTACCAGAGTAATTTTATTAAACAAATACCTAGAAAGCCTCAAAGAGCTCAGCTCCTCTGAGTGACGAACTTCACAGACATACTGTTAAGTGTCCCTGACCCGAAAGATTTGAATCTCAACTGGTAAGATGCTAGGATAAGAAAAGGGAAAGACTGTTGCTCTATTTTACAGGGGTTTTTTTTAACATTTATTGGAGAATGTAGTCAGGTAAGTGATTGGTCTGGCATCTCATAAAAAGTATATGATAGGCTCCAGAACTTTGAATCTAAACCTCTTTAAAGCTAGTCTCATCTAATAGTTATCATCTGAAATACACATTCTGTTTTGCTCTGCATTACTCTTACAGTATGTTAGGGTCCTGTCAGAACAACCAATTCCTTTTTTCTACACTGAATGAGAGTACCGAGAAAAAGGAAAAACAAACAAAATCAAACAAATGCAGAAAAACTTGGGTCTCTCCCAGGCTAAATTCAGATGTAGCCTGAGGACACAACAAAGTAAAATATTAGTCTAATCCCACAAAGCATCTTCTCTCATTGCACATCCAAAATGACAGTTTAATTGCTATAGCACCAACAGGCTGCATATTAGGAACTGGAAATTGTGCACCTGCAAAAGTAAAGCTACTATTTATTTGGAGGCTCAGGATGGTACTTAGAATGCCTGAAGCATTTAATCCCCCTCTCTCTCAGGCTTTCAGTTAATCTAAGGGGGGTGTGGGAATTGGAAGGCTTGAAATGCGTAGTAGTATCAGCCATTTGGTGCGAGAACATTCAGCGAGAAAGTAACCCACGTTTGTAATGACCACAAGGTCATACGGACTGTTGCTTTCCAAGAGGCCTGTTTGTAAAGGGTCTGACAACCTCGTTACACATGCAGCGGACGGGTTTCTGTACTGCAAAAGAATTCAACATGGCACCCTGAAGTCCAAAGTTTGCTACTTTGCATCACACATGGCTTTTCTAATTTTTAATATATGCATTTTTAGTGCCCATCATAACACGTTAGTATAGTGCATTTTGTAACCACTTACTAGCCCACTATTTCTAGATCTTCTGAAAACTATTAAAGTTAACTGCTAACAGCAGGAGGTTAATAATTAGCACTGAATTATCAATCCCATTAAAGATTAATAAGAATCATCAAGTTGGACATACAGATAGTTTTCTTCCATTTTTAATGTTCTTTTTCTACTAAACTCTAGCCCCTTGGATTTTTCCTTCCTCCTTATTTTATCCCTATGTACGTGGGGCAGCACTGCCCAGATCGATATTGTAGTAGTCTAATTCAGGGCCTGTCCTAGCAGCAGTCAGCTCCTAAACCCTCTGCAGTTGAGTGGATTTCTGCTGCATTGGTTTTACTGCTTTATTGATACTGCATCTCCTTATGTGGGCCACAAGAGTGTTTGCCAGTAACAAAGCTGTGAAAATGAACAGGTAGCTAAGACCAACTTGATGGCTTCTCAGAGCAAGGGAAAGTAAGTAAAATGGAACAGGACTCAGATCTTACTTCAAAATTTCTAAAGAGAGGTTTAAAAAAAATAACAGTCTTATTTTGAGTTGTGACATTAGCTGTAGGGAGCTCTAATCTCAAAGAATTTTTCAACGAATAAATTGAAAAAGTTATATAGTGACCAACAAAGAGATTCTTTGTTTCTAGCTCAGGACACTCTGAAATGTTATATACACACACTCAAAGCATCTGTAGGATCTGCTTCAAGCCTACAGTATTTTTCAACCTGTGGTTCAAGGCTCCACAAGTAATTGAGAACAGCAATCTTGCTGTCAGTGAGCTTAGGTTTGCCTGCATCCCTCATAGGAAACATTTAGGGGTCTGCAAACATAAAAGGTCTTAACATCCACAGTTCTGTTTATTAGCATTTTAAAATTCTACATTTCTTTCCCATTACAAAAATAAGCTCTGGAAAAAAACCACCATTTAAATGCAGTGATAGGAACACATTGATTTCTCTTACCTCCTCTAAGTAAATATTGTCAAGGTCATATGGGGTTCTGACAGATTCCACCATCCAGCTCTCAGGAGTGTTTAGGTTCAAAGTGAAGAGTGGAGACTGGGGCATATCCAAAAACTTGGCAATTGGTCCTGGAGCAAAGTTATTATCTGCTGTGAAAGAAATCTCTGGCTCCAAAACATAGCGATAAAAGCTGAAATTTAAGAAAGAAAAATGTTAGAACATATTTCTGCCAAACCTTGCAAATACTTCACTCTCATTGAACTTGCTGACAGCATCAGCTTTCCCAGACCTCCAATGTCTTCAAGAAGCCCGATACAAAATTTTTATTCCCTCTTGCATACAGGAGGGAAGTGTTGTTAGAACAGATCAGAATTTCCATCTTGAAGGACCAACCAGAATGTGCAAGACTCAACCATTAAGATTAGTAAGTTAACTTTCATATATATGTACCTCAAAATAAAAACGCACCCAACTTGTAAACCAGCTCATGCTACCCACAAATTATATAAAAGAGCTCAAAGCAGTTGTTGAGACTTCCTATAGGACATTTGACCATGTTTCCATGCTTGCACATTCCAACAGGTTTTTCTTTCTCTTTTTAACTCTTGCATGGTACTGCTTACCTTTTCAGTGGCATGTCAGAAAGTTTGGACTGGCAGTTCATAAACACTCTTAGGTTCATATTTATCAATTGGTTCAAAACCTAAAGTAATGAGAAAAAGACATCCCTTACAATGCTAACTAGGAAAAGTTGAACACTGTTTTTATAGACAAGACCTCAAGGAGGCACGTTACCTGATCATTCTCAATCCTCCCTTCTCATTATTTGCTTTACCACACCCACCTTTTAATTGGTGGTTTTAAGAAGAACAGTTAACTTCTCCCTCACATTGCAGGCATTCTTTTTGGGATGCAGACTTTCCTCCTCAAGAACAATCATTGCAAACTGAACTGTTAAAATGGTGAAACTCACAGCTATCTAGATGATATCTAAGCATGGTCTTGTTAGTGTGTAGTATATCGTAATTAGTTTTTCCACTAATAAATGTATTGTGCAAATCAGACGCACTATGAGAATGCCAGTGGTCACCACCCAGTCAAGGAAGAAGACAGACACTCCAAAATTACAGAACTGAGACGACTTTTTGAAATTGCCATAAAATGCATTACAACACTGTACACATACCAAAAGTAATGGAGCAAGTCTTTGAGCATCTCTGGTCACAGGATCAACAATAGCCACAACATCAAAGTATGTCTCCCCCTCTTTTGGTCTCAGTTTAACTGCACTAAACAGAAAAACAATTTTAAAGCATCAAATGTTTGGCTAAACATAGGAAAAGCACAATCCATTTCATTCTGAAGGCAAATTACTTCCTAAATACTATGCGCCTTCTGAAACTAGATAGAGAAAAAAATACATTATCCATGTACGTGTATAGAGACAGGTAAACAGACAAAATTCCTGGAATCTCACTGTGTCTGGAAAACTGTTAGGGACTTCCCTATTGCTACTTGGATTATTTTTATTTTTTAACAAGTTAAATGCCACTTAAAACCATGGGAACATTAAAAGTCAAGGAAAAGCATATTGCTCAGCAAATGCCAGCAATCCTATACCTGTATCGTTCTTCAAAAAAATGATACTCAATCCTTGCTTCTCCTTTTGGTTGAGCAGAAAGAAGAGCATCCACTTTCATTACCAAGTCACTTGCACTGAAAAGAAAAAAGAAGGAAAAAACCCAAGTTTACAGATACTCAGAAAATGTGTCTACTTAACACATTTCTGCCCGTTAGCAGCAAAAGAGAAAACAGACTGAACTCAGATACACAAACTAACACTTTTACTACCTCTCTACACAAGTTCTGAAGCATTAAACATATTTAAGGGTTAATGCACCATTAAGTTAAACAGGTTGCAGCCTTATTACTGTGCGTACCAAAGGGTTGAACTGTAACAAGTACAGAACAGCTGGTATTTCAGAGGTCAGCCATGCTACAGGCACTGCATTCCTGAACTTCACCAACCTCTCAGACCTGTAAGCGATTCAGATCAAACCCTTGCTTCAGAGCAGTCTTCCTATTTTACACTGCAACTCTGAGAACTAGAAAGCAGTTCTGTATGTGGAGAAACTTCTGAGGGAGAGGCGTCCTATCATTAAAAGAGAATTACTTCTGACAACTTCTTCCTTTTTATTCTTATCATAAATTTTCAGTCTAGTATTTTAAGAATGTATTTTATCTTGAAAATGTAAAACCTCTTGAAAGTTAAATGACAATTGACTTGTACATCATAGCTTTGCCAAGAAACAATACTGTACTTAAAGGTCTGTCAGCTTCTCCTGAATTAAGTCTCATAGGTTTATAGTGACAGCTGTTTAAATTGTTCATACCAAAAACACAAGCCTGGTGAAGTCTGCCAAGTTCTACAGTGTTTGCCAATGCAGCAGATCATTTCAAAAGCTTTCGAAAAACTTTGGCAGCATTCAGAACAAAACCCACTGCTCTGTACAAAACTAGCCTGTGTTCAAACTGTGCCCTCTTCCTCTACCCCATCACCCGTATTTCTCTTTTGATTCTCAACATGGCAGTGGGTGCAAAAGTGTTTGGAATACGGTTAAAACCTGTCCTCCTAGGACTCGGAATCACACAAGATTTCTGCACAAAAGATCTTTTGCTTAACTTACTTGACCAGCCTTTAACAGCCAAGCAGCATCACGGAAAAATGTAATGCCAAATATGAGAGACGCTATCTTCTTAGCTATGAGCTCCAATGCGCAAATGCATACCTACAGACTTCAGCTATTTTGAACCTGAATTACTTTCTTTTGATTAGCTCACCTCTATGCTTTTTGCAATAGTTATCTAGAACTATGATTTTCGTTTTCTTGTCTCTATGTCATTTCTTACTGTTTCTCTTTAAAAAGTACCAATACATTTACTGTTTCATCTTCACTTGAACAGTTCAGTAGTAAATTACTACAGACTTGGGCACTTTCCCAGTTTCTTGCAGCTTGTCACAGTGAGGCTCCAGCCAACACAACTCCTCCAACTTCCGTTATGAGGTAACAGACCAGCCATGGCAGGTTGCTACTAGATGTAGATAACGAGTCAAGAACAATTAACTCTGAGCACAGTACCATAGTAGGGGCTGCCAGTACTCTCCAAACAGCCTCCTGAATCTGGAGGATACAGTTACAGCTCCATAGCTGCAGGAGACTGTGAACTACAAAAAAGTCACTAAATACTTTAAAGCCAGTAAAGATAATATACATCTTTTTCCTTTCTCACTTGCCCCTCTGAACATCTGAGCCTTGACCATACAAACACACACAGGTTTGTTTATAGCACCTATCCAGAGTGTACTTGATAAAGCTTTCTCCAGGCTGCAGAAAGTCCCATTATCAGAATACCACCACTTTTTTGTAAGCCTCTTTATGTTTACTCACAGATCTTCTTCAAATCCCAGCTGCTGAATCTGAGATTTGATTTTCTGTCCTGATGTCTTTAGTATGATATTCTCAAGGAGATGAAAATCATCCTGATTGAACATCTCACCATCCTCTAATGGGCCAATAATCTAGAAAAAAACCCCATGATCAGCATTAATAGGTAAAGGCTACACCGAAACAAAATTCAAAGATGCATTAAATAAATACTCCAGCCCAATCTCTCTATCAACTGTTTAGGCTGGTATTAATGTCAACAGCAGCAGAGTTCAACAGGTAAGTAGCTATTTAGAGCCAGGAGTCCCAGACTAAGGCATAAAATGCATGCTTAGAATTTTCAGTGAGTGCTTGGTTTGCAAAAGTCAGGCATGTTAAATTACACATGCAATACCACATCTCGAAAGGGCAATAGAATACCAGGCCCATTCCAGCAGTCCAGCAAAACTCTAGCAAATCATCTCACTCCTCTAGCCTTCGGAAGCCTAAAAGCTACCAAAGACAATTCTTGTTGTTTTTGCTAATGAGAGAAAGAATAGTGCAACTCATCACTTGAAATTTTTAGCCCATTAAAGTATACAGTAACCACTGGAACTTGTGGGGTTTTTTTCCTAACTAGCAAGCAGATGACAAAAGAAAACGCTGTACACAGCTGGGTTTCATTATTTGGAGTGAAATACTATTGTAACATAATTCGCCTAATCTAAGCGGCTCTTACAAAAAGAGCTGGTGGAAGAGACCAAGGCACCTTGATCAGGGCCAGATACAGTAGCATTTTGCCCAATGAACTGAAGCAGCGCAATCTTTCGAATTTATCATCCCTTTCCACCCCTGGACTTAATTCACTGCCAACATGAAAGCAACTCTGTTATCGAGAGATCTGAATTTGTATGAAACACCAACAACTAACTGCACACTGTACAAAGAAAGAGTGACTGCAGGACGGAATAAATCAAACTGGAAGTGGTCCTAAACACTGCAGAGACATAAAGAAGGCTGAGACTCTGTGTCTGATCCCCAGACTCCACTGCTCAGGGCCTGCTTCTTTACCACATGTGGAATATCTCTTTTACTGTCTGCTGATTGATCTCACCCTTCCATTGCTGATCACTGCCCTCTGCCCCTTCTTCAGCTTTAGAACGTCTCTGCAATATATAGCATGGGACAGAATAAAATCCACCTTGGGAGATTCAAAGGCTTCTTTGAAATTATTGATATCCATACCCTGAAAGAAAAGAATACTTGACGTTGAAATGGGAAGAAAAGTACACCTCTGCACACTTTTTTTAAATGCACCTTTTTTGATTCCATTCAAGAACATCTTCATACCTTGCTAAAATTTATCCCCAGGCCCCTTTTTCTTTGTGGTCTTAAACCTCGTTCTTGTCTCTCACCTTCAAACATTATCCCAACTTAGGATGTGAAGGGTCACAGCCTTAGTAATTGTTGCTACTTAGACCAGTTGTTCCATTCTTCCCTTCTTAAGTGATTCTTGCCTAACTTGTTTAAACCTACTTTGAGAAATGTAACTTTTTTCTCAGCTTTTAAAAAAGATTGTAGTTCTCTCTTAACTCCCCGAGAAACAACTGACTCACTTAAACATATCTCTGAATCTGCATTCCTTCTGACTTTTCAAAATTATGAAGCTCTGATATGTACGAGGATTTACTTTATTTTCAGATGGACTGCTATATTTAGGTAATTTTACCTTTCAGAGCAAAAAAACCCAACACCACCAAAATCAACAGTGCTACTCTCCATTGCTACTGCACCTTCTGTATATGAACATTCTACACTAAAAAATTCATTAGAAGAATAAGCGAAATACCCTACCTTTGTAAATACCAACAAACATGCTTACCCCAACAGCAAACTCTAAGATGTCGGCTCCTGCCTTTAGTGCCTTTGCAATTTCTTCTTTTGCCATTTTGGTGATGAAGTTCTTGGCATTATTTGATGTTTGTGTCTGTAGAGCTGCCCATATGGCTTTAGCAACAAGTGTATTCTGGCTATTTGGATCTTCACTAGGATTGTTAATCATGCTAATGCGAACATTATTGCTGGATTTCTGTGTTTAATGAAACATGTATTAGGAAAGTTTTAGATTTCAGGTATGTTCTAACTGAGAAGAATAAGTCTGTTTCATTAAACTCTGTATCAAAAGCTTTGTATTTCTAAACCAGAAAACCAGATTCCAAATCAGGTAATTAACAGCACAACGTTAAAAGGATAGAGGAACTAATTTAGCATTAAGTATTTAGTTTACATATGGGCACCACTGTGACAGGAATCTTCTCAATAATACTGTGTTATGTAAGAGATACAGGACCGTGGCCACCACTCAGAGGTCTGGACAAACAGTGCTTTGGGAGTAAGCTATCCGTTTTTATGATTCAGTTATCTTCCTGGAACAAACAGGACAGAGCAGAGAGCAATGCTCATATTCATCTCCAAACCAAAACACAGACATCTTCAATTGAGAACCAGGGGCTTAAAAGAACATCTTTTCTGTATTGTATTAGTGTAGTGCCAGGAGGGAATTCTGCCCTAGTACAAGGTCAGTGATAGTCCAGCCCCTACAAACAAGATGACGCTGGATATAGAGACCCTGTGGGGAGAACCAATCTTCCCAGCTCATACAACAGGAAGAAGCACAACCTGTGTTCTTCAACGCTCTTATCTACTGCTTTATTAGCACTGCTTAGCCACTGAAATGAAAGCATTACCCACCTGATGTTTAATTGCATCATACAACAATTGCCTCCCTGAAGGTTTATCAAAATCACCAACAATCCAAAAAGTAACTGGTCTAACAAAGGAATCATCTGCAATTAAAAAAAAAACAAGTGGGAGAAATTTGAGGGTGAAGGGAAAGCAAGCTTCAGTTTTTCCTCATTTGAAGGAGAAATATGATGCACATGCAAAGGTTTCAAAAAAAATTATATAGGAAAGATATGGATGAAGCTAAGCTATGAAGTCTGGCAAGACAAGAATAACAGTATTGGTATTATATTACGTTTCATTTACCTCATTCAGAAAACCCACATGGGACAGCATGCATCACTGTTTCTATGCTGGATTTTTTTTAAATATGTTTTTTTGTTTGTTAGCTACCTTTTTAATTTAGAAATTACAAAGGAACCTATAAATAACTTACAGATTCCAACTAGCATACAGACATATCGCTTCTTAATACTGAAGCTGTTAGTTCACAAAATCAGTTTTGTATACAGAAAAAAGTACTGAAGCAAACATGCATTTAAACAGTTTCTTCATTTCCTGCTGGTTCTAAACCCAATGTTATAAAGGAACCAGAAAATTCCCAGAATAACAATATATGAAATGCTAAAGCATGAGTTACCATAGATCTCCTTGGAAGACATTCCTGGTCAAAAAGCAGAAAGGAAAGGGGGGAAAGGAGAGAGATATTAATAATTTCATAGTAAACCCAATGTGTAGAAAGAAGCTGCAGCACTGTACTGGGCATAACTGAATCACTAAAGTTCAAGTCCAACAAGCAACAAGTTTATGATAATTTTATTAGAATAAACTTTGACTTTTTCTTCCCCTCAAATAGACTGATGCTTTATTTTCATGCTACACCACTAATTATACTGCATACTACCAATTTTATACCATACCATGAAGGCATCATTCTGAAGACCGTTTGCAAGAACTGCCATGCCATTATGACTTGGATGTTAACCATTTCTGTTATCTTCTCTCTCTAAAAACTAGCATGACAGTGCTATTTCAGTACTGTTGCTGAGCCAGCAATATGTATAACTTTCCTATTATTTTAGAAAATAAATGTGCTAGAGTATTAGTGTAATCAGTACCAGTTATTAAATATCTGAAGTGACAGAAGGGGCAGTCACCCAAAACTGTTGAGCCATGGGATTTCAAATTAATGCATGCTTTCAAATGGGCATGTGGAGGCATAGGTTTAATTAATATTCTACAAAGGGAAAACAAGAAACTTGTTCAGATCTAGGTGGCTGAACATGAACCAAGGGCAAATATGAGATGGAACAACGGGAACATTTAAGGCAGTGTGTACAGGTGGTAGTGGCTGGAGATGGGACTGGGGAAACTTGTGAGAGCCTAGTAAAGACGACAGACAGGAGCAAGAGGAATTGGTTCAAATGACAGCAGATTATTTACGATGCCTAACTGCAATGGATACAAGAAAGGCCTGGTTAAGCTCTGTATTATGTCTGTGCATGCATTTCTTAGATTGAGAAGTACAGCAGAGTTTTAACACTAACAGGAGACTCTATGTATAACTGTAATAAAACAATACTATCATTGAAAAAGTGTTACATGCTCTGGAGCAACGTTAGATGTTGTCTTACATAACGGGCAGTAACAATTTTCCTCTGAATCTATGTAACTTTCAGTAATTTTGAATTATGAGGCAGAGAGCTAGAACCCTTTTTGTGTTTTTCTAGTCAGTGTCACCGCAAGATCAGAGCTTACATTGCTGCATTTCTGGTGGTCATTTACGATATAGCAAGAGCAGGTCAGGTGGGACTTCATTATTCACTGAAGGCTGGGTTTAAAGAAGGGAACATTCTTGTTCCATGTAGATGTCACACCTTATAAAAAAAAATCTTTCTTTTTAACACTTAGATTGTGCCATTACCCACAGGCCTTGACAAGGCTCAGCACATGTGTTGAGTACCGTACACACACTTGGAAACACACATAAGATTAGATTTGGGTTCATAATCCACGGCAGATGTTACCTTTCTTTGTTAAGTAGGTCATGCTGTTTGCAACAGCAGCCGTCTTATCTTTGGAATCCAACGTGGTAAATCTAGCGAAGTCATCCACATAAAAGTTATCTGAGAAAGAGAAAGAGTATTAGATGCCAAAGCAAACTATTCCATGTAAAAGGAAAGAAAAATCACTACTATTACCAGAACAGTAAAAACACATCCCATTTTGTTCCTCGTGAGACTGCTTTTTGTGTCTTATTTCCGCTGTTAATATATAATAAGCTGAGGAATATATTTTTGTCGTCTCACAAGTTACATTAATAGCCACATTGCATATTTGATATGCAGAAGTCAGTTGAAAGAATTGTTCAAGTCTCACTTAGTTGAAGTTAATTTATTTAAATAATATACATTTTAAAATCCACTGTGTTACTATTTATTTTTCAAGCAACTCAGAAAAGGTAGTTTTTGCAGTACTGTCATTATACTGCAGAGTCGCTGCATTGGGCGTTAATGCATTTAGCCGTGAAAAGTTCTGATAAATATATGGCACAGCAAATCTTAAGTAATCGCAGAGATGACTGTCAATCTCCACTCAGAAGAGGGTTAGAAATAAGAAACAAGCTGTTGCTTTATACATTATATGACTCTTCTTGGCTTTCACTAGCATTGCTAATTTCTCAACTTCATGAGTCATATTCCCCTAAAGGTCTGTACGAGGTTTTCTCGTTTTGAAAAAAATCTGTAGACATTAATGTTGTTATTGTACATAACATCTCTCCCAGCACCAGGGCTAGAACATCACTTGGGGGCCTGTTAATACTTTGCACTAGAGCTTTCTGTTGGGACAGCAGAAGTCTTTGACTCCGACACTTCAGGTTTAATGCAACTGAAAGCATCCCTTACTCATTCCTGTCAGATCTAGGTACTCTCTGTCAGACGTTAAGATTCTTGAGTTAATTCTTGGAACAACATTAGGCTGGTTCATTATGTACTCAACCACATCTTGGTCATTTGATAATTCACCCTGAAAGAAAGAAAAAATATTTGTTATTTCACATGTATATTTCACCTTAGATAGCTTAAAAAAACCCAACCAACTAAAACCCCAAAACAACAACAACAAAAAAACCCAAGAACTTATGCAAGTTAAGTTGTCTTGTGTATTACATACTCAGGGACTTTGGAGTCAGTTTTTCGAAATCTTGTTTCTCTCTAAAGTCACAGCTGAACTCACCACCTACCAGGTACACGGCTCGCTGGAAGATGCTTGTAGTTTCCAGGATTTTGTGCATTGTCACGGTTTCTAGGTCATCAGGATCCAGCTGATCTTTTTGAAAAGGCATCCCATTGAACAGCACAACAGGGAGAGGACCTACACCTGTTTGCTCATAGTAACCTCTCGCTGCCTAAATACAGGGAAAGAAGTAGCTTTACCATGTCAGTCCATTAACATGAGGGTTCATAATATTTCCATGTAATATTCACACAAGTCTATTCTAAACACACCAAGATGTCCTTCCAGCTTTTATGATACAGAAAGTATTACTTTTACGCAGTGTAGAAGACACTTTCTGTGTCTTACATGCAGAAGATGTCCTTGTCTTTCAGAGTTTCAAAACAAAAAGAGTTACTTCATAATATAGAAATGCAAAATACTCCATTAAGTTTGTACTGTAAATAAATTAATTCCAATGAGCACATTCTGGTAATAGCAAAAAAAATGCACAACTGGAAATCTGACTTTGCATATGGAAGCAAATGCAACACAAGCATTGATAGTTGTAAGACAAGGTAGAGGTTTTTTTGTTTTATTTTTTAAGAACATGTTTCTTAAACTTGTGAAAAAACAGTTACTTGTGGGGCAGGGCATTCTTATGTTAAGACAAATTTCCCCATTTCATGTAACCACTGCAAAATGCAACCATCTCTGTTATGGACAGAAGTTAATCAGGTTCTCCTGTTCAGAGGTTCTTGTTGAGGGCTTTCAAGGCCTTTTAAGGACACAAATATCACAAAGCTCACATCACATGAAAGAATGCTCAGTGTCGTTTTAACTTGTGTCCTTTATATGGAGATAAGCTCTTTCTAAAGGCTTCCTTCCTTATCCAGAGGTTTTGCAATGTTTTAAGACATGGTTATGCTGAACGGTGTCAAGTACACCAGTTGCAGGGAGGCCTCCAGAATGGCCTCTCAGGTCTTCCGGAGGATAGATAGCACTTTGCATGTGTTGGGAGTTTCAGGGGCAGTTGTTGCTTTTGTTTTGTTTGGGTTTGATTTGGCATCTAGTATGTAAACTGAAAAGGTCTCTCCAGTCAAACAAAAATGTCTGTCTGTCTTCTGTTGCTTTTGATTTCCTCAAAATGCTTTTCCCTTCACTATCCTACATCAGAAGACAGAAAGCATGTGTGCATACAAGCCTATTTATATAACCCTGACCACACTCATTACCTTTACAGATGTAGGCAGTATCACTGTGTTACAGAGCTACTGTACACAGTATTTTCATTCTTTCTTTTAGAATATTCAACAAAAATATAAACATCCCCCTATAGAACCTCAAATAAAATCTGCTTCATTTCACATATAAGTGATCGAACAGTGATTTTCTCTCCCAATTTTCTCTGTACAGAAAAGCGTCAAGCCTAAAAATAGCTTTAAGAAATTATTTGAGGATGATTGTTGAATGCCTTGCTACAGGAAAGGCATTTTGAATTCATCATCATTACTTTATCTCACACAGTACTCAAATACTGATAAAGAAAACCCACACTAATCCTTCCCAGACATTAAGTCCCTTGTTTTTCTTGTGAACCATTCCATCACCGTGATTTTTTTTCAAGCAATTTTAAACTATACTAATGTCTCCATACCAGAATGAAAGCAAGACTTATGAGTCACAAGAAAGTTATCTCAGTTCTGGTACTATACATACAGACTTTTAAAAATCTGTATTACAAGATGTTATATATGTTTTATGTATATTATATAAAGCTTTGCAATGAACATAAATACTTAAAGTATTACTAAAAGTCACCCAACATGATAACAAAACCAGCTACCTGTTTAGTAAGAGAATTGCTTCAAGAAATTGTATGTAACTATATTTTAAAAATGGTGATAAAGCAAAAAAAAAGTGAAAAAAGCTTTATTTCATTAATTCTTACCTTTCTGTTTTGATCATAGGCAGAATCAATTCCCAGAATGCTGTTGACTTCGACATAAGGATACTGTTTCTCAAGAACACTAACCACGTGCTCCACTTTCAGCTGATCTCCTGTTTTCACTTTGTTATATATCTGAAAGGGGGATACAAATACAAGTTTACAGCTGCAACTGTAAAGCTTCTGTCCTTACCAAAGGTAAGTTGACTTGTCACCTGTATTCCAGTATTATAATAAGGCATTAACAGCCAGATCGCAAAACATATTTTTGTATTTATTAGCTGCAATTACTCCTAAGCTCTTGTAGCTCTTATGATTATCTTGCTTTACCTCATAGTCATTCTCTTGAGATTGGAAGGAGGTAAATATCGTGTATTTCTTTAAATAATAACTTGCATCTTTAATTAGAATAGGTATTTGAGAGGGAAAAAGTAGTGCTTAGGGGAAAAAATGCTCAAGTAGAGCATATCCAAAGAGCTACCCCTCCCCTCAGAACTCAAGACATGCTTATAAACAATACAACAGACCTTACATGTAAGGTAGGTAACTGCTTTCCTCTTGAAGGCACAAGATTTTACTTCAACTTATAAATATGTACCAAAAAAATTAGAATAAAAGTCATTGTCTTCAAGTCACCAGCAGTTTAATGTTACAGTATGCCCCAGCTTGTAGATTTGTACAGCTATGTCAAACCACAAGTGAAAATGCATTTGCTAGTATCTATAAATCCTTTTATGTGGCAAAGTACGCAGCAGGAATTGTTCAGAAGAAATTATAATCTCATTGGCAGAATGAGCAAAGAGGCAGGATCAGAAAAACATGCAACAGTGTTAAGTGTCACATTTAAATCTAGTCTCACTTGTTAAAGGTACGTCAGAAGCACTTTACAAAGAACCATGTATTATGTGGTACTAGTGTTCAGAAATGCTCTCAATACTCACTGAGTCAAAGAAAAATTTCTTCCGTTATCTACATATTAGCACATTAACATAATCTTACATACATGGAAACTATCAAAACATTAATTTCCCTTTTAAATGAATACTTACAGACATGACAGTCTGGAAAGCATAGTTGTTGTCCATTTCTTGTGCCACATAATTGTATGCCCTAAGGAGGGCAACACCAGGATCCTGAAGTCCATCAACATCCTCTGAGTCATTAACCACAAAGACTAGTCCTATCCTGCAATCAAACAAATCCCCAGATCATACCTCTATTATATCAACAATCAATCAGTTCTTCACACAACTGTCAGCTATGGTCATCATCTTAGACAAAGGCTTTTTCTGGAATGGACTCATAAGATTTTGAGCAGAGCAGCCAGGAATCGAACTTAGGACATATAATCTCTAAAGGTGAATCCATCAGAATCTTGCTTTTCATCTTTCTTTCATCCAGAGTGCTTGCTTTTAAGTTTCTTTTGGACTGCTAAAGAAACCGAACATTGTTTTGCTAGTAGCAAAAGTTATATTCAAAAATTTTAAGTAAGAACAGTATTTAGCAAATGCCCTTCCCAACCACCAGTACAAGATATCTGAACATTCCTACAGTGTCCTACCAATGAGAATTTTACAATTGCTAAAGTCACAAAAATAAAACTGATGTAAAAAGATACCCATTAAAACACAGCAATTACCTCAGTGGGATGTGGTTACTGAAGAACATCTCTGCCACATTCAGTAATTCCACTGTGGTCTCGTGAGTAGGATCTACTATCAGCACCTGTATATAAATTGCAAGCGAAAAGTGTCTCTTCCCTTAAGAAGATAGCTTCATTCATGTCTCGGTACAGAATTAGCATCAGTCCTATTTTATACACTGCCAGGGAGATGAGGCCCACTAAATAATAGTTTCTTCTAAAGTCTTTAAGTCCATAGTGTAAAACACGCTGACTGAACTGCTCCTTTAACCAGAAGAGACCAGACTCCTTGCGTACTTTATCTTCACCTCAGTATCCCCTAGCACCTAGGCTTCTGCCTGCACACATACACAAATCCACCCATTAAGATGTGCATGGGAGATAGGCTTTCCTCAGAGCTGAGGAACACAACCCCCTGGAGAGCCGATGCTGCTAAGACGCTCTCGGAGCACGTGCAAACCTGGGCAGACCTGGGCCATTCAGAATGAATTTAGGGCCCTTTATTCATGCCAAGCGTTGCCTTTTCATTTAGTAATTTCAATGTTAAAAGTGTGGAACTCCAGAGGAAAAATATAACACGTTAATGAACGACCGCAAGCTGCAGGAGGAACTGCCTATTTGCCTGCCACATGACAAGAGTTACAGTACAGAATTTACAAACTTCTTATTAGATCTAACTTTTAAGTAGTTTACCTAGAGGCTAAAAGGACACCCAGGATTAAGCTGAGGACTCATGATCACCTTTTGAAGTCTTGGTGCAAAAATGCTTTCTAACTGAAACAACTGAAGTTGGTCTTAACCCTGTAAAGAAGATACTAATTAACAAATTGGAGGGATTTCATTAACCAACTTCAGATACTTCACAAAGCTGAAATGCATCAAAATCTCATTTGTCGGGTGATAGTTTTTTCCACTGATGAGCAATTTATGGCATCTCATAGATGCCAGAGAATCATGCTCAGTAATCTCTGAATATCAGCCCCAATTTACTATTATGGGTAGAACAAAACCTTTCAGAAAAGCATGCTATCTCAAGATATTTAAGTGACAGGGAGTCCAGCGTATATTTAGGTAAGTTGCAAAAGCTAATGTCCCTGCTGTTGAAAAAAATGCATGTTTCCTTTCTAGTCAGATTACTACTTACAAAGTTATGGAAGTTTTTTCTAATTTGTCTGATCACGCCTGGAAATGTGGGACGCAGCAGTTCTTGCACGTTGGAAGGCCAGGAATTATACCGACTGTCAACTTCAAGATTGTTGATCCACTAAGAAAAAAATAAAAGCATTTAAGTGATTGACAGTCTTCCTGCTCAAGTCTGAGACTGTAAAATATTGTAAAAGCAGACACTATATTGAGAACTGTATGAATAAAAAGTTAAGCTTTTTAAAAAGAGCTAATTATATTTATAACCTTACTTTTTTTCTTTACAGTTTCAGAGCTGATTGTGAGATAAGAACAAAAGTTCCCCCGACAGCTTAAGCGTGCACTGCCCAGTGGCAAATAAGGTATTTCTTATATGAAACCATACGCACTGAAATAGCAGGACTTCTGATGTCCACAGCATAGTCCGAATCTGATGGCTGGATGTTCAGCTTCAGAACATTGTGCAGGGAAAGACCCTCAATTCCTAAGCTGTGCAGGCCTTCCATAACACGGGCTTCATTGCGTAGCACATCAATCAAGCTGGGAGGAAAATAAAAAAATGTTGTTGAATTTTAAAGACACAGCAAATAACTTGCTGTTATCCTAAGGGTCAACAGATGAAAGGTATAAGCAAGTCTGCCATGTCTGTGCATTACTTCTTACTTATCACCTATTTCTATCTGTCCTAAGAAACTTGAGATAACTTGAACCTGAATAGAATTCTATTTCTAGGGAAAACTATATTAAATGAAGATAACTGAAGCATGATATACATATGTAATTTCAATTCCACATTATTGAAACAAATCTTGACAAAGAGATAGGGTAGTTTTCAGATGAAAACTTAACAGTGGTTTATCCTCTGAGAATCAGTCTACTATCTTCAGAACAAAATCTGTATGTTGACAGTCTTGGAGACCAAAATCTTGCTAGTCACAGCACAGATCAAAAGAACAGTACAAAAGTGACTTCCCATTCCAATATTCAAGGGTATTCCAGTTTTCACTGGAATCAGCTTTTTTGTTAGAAATGCACTTCCATAAGAGAAGGAACCACAATTTGCTGTTTGCAGTACTTAACAATTAAACCTAGTCTAGGTATAGACTTTGTCAAGAAGGTTCAAAACTGCCTAAGTGACTTTACCATCTGCGCACAAGCACGATGCAAGCTCCTAAACAGGATACAATTATTCTGAAAAAGAAAACATTCCTACCTAAATATGTCCTGAGTGTCTAAATCAATAAGTAGTCCATTGATGAACAGGGCAGAATCTCCTGGTTGTAATCCTAATGTTCCTTTGAAATACTGAAAGAAAGTAGAAGGCCGTTAGAAGAATGCCCTGCACAGAAAAAAATTACTAGAGAGTTTAATGTGCCAAAGTTGCAGATTTTATCTCCCTTATTGCATTACATTACTTCTCAACTACAGTCTTGGCTGACTGTGTGTGCACATCCATGCTAGAGGAAAAAACAACTGAAGCTATTTAGTGCTTAGATACCTAAATGGGACTTCTCTTTGTTTCTACATGATTCAGTAGTGCGTTGGAAAGTCCCTGAGCAGACTTTTTAAATATACTCAGATTAAATAAAAGGAAAAGCTTGAGAGAAAGAATTTAATTTTTTCAGCCTACAAAGTAGATGGACAAATAGTATCCAGTTACCTGTCTTGGCTCTTTAACACACAGTTTTGGGCAGAACAGACTTAAACTGCTGAATGTTGCGTGATGCTCGCTAGTGGAACCAAGTACTGTGTTTAACGTACCAGTTATGTCCTGAGCTAGTGGATATGTCATCAATGAAAAGTGGAGGAGCTGCCATTTGTAGTCTGATCTCCCCAAAATCAGGCAGCACAAATGGAAAAAGTCTTATCAATATTTTGGAATTTCTTCTAAGCAGTACCCCTTTTGACTGGATACTTGCCCCTGAATAGAGGCATCATCACAGAGAACAATTTTGATTCAGGAGAGCTGAATAAAACACAGTCCTCCTGAAGCATATTTCCCAACTCTAGCATGGAAAATTCTGCGTAAAAATTTGAGAGGTATTGGAAGAAAGCAATGTCATTTTTGTCTTGCAGTACCAGTTACAAAATTCTATGAAGAGGCATGATGAACACTGAAGGAAGAACACAGTATTTGGATATTTAAAATCACTAATATAATGAAGAATGTGAGCAGAGCAAACAGAGGAATAGCAAAGTACCATCTGAAGTACCAAGAACAGGAAAGCAGCATCTAATCAAGAAGAATGTATATATTTTATTAAATAAAAAAAGCTCCCAGAGAACAGCTGAGTACATGCAGTGTTAAATTGTATCTTTCTGTGGATAATTACATAGTAAACTATAACTTGCTAGTAGCGGTGAACTTCACTATCAAATAATATCCACACAAACTGAGTCATGCAAAGAATAGCTTTAAAGGGCAGGGTTAGATCTAGCCAGATCGGATCTAGTAGCCTAGACATACTTTGAATAAAAATGAATCCACAAAATCATGGGTTTACCTGTGGACCAGTCTGATCTAACACATAACAGAAAAGCCACCAGGTAGCTTTAGCTTGCACTTACATTCTATACTTTGTCCCTTCCAGAACCACACCGGACGACAGTGTCAAACCGCATCCCTTCTTTTCTGATTTTATCGCTATTGAACAACAAGGGATTTCTCTTTCAGAACAGGAATCTCAGGGGACTTGTAAGTAGATTTCAGGTAACTTTGCATTTATTACTAGACTAGCCAAATATCATTGATTAGATGTTAAACAAAGACATAAGTGTGTACTTAACATACTTTGTATTTTTCCTGTTAATACCGAGTGAGACCGAAATGTATGAATAGATCAGCATAGCTCATATAGCAAAAGCTGTTGTTTGGCTTTGGTTTTATTACCATCTTAAACTTCTATTTTGCACTCTATCCAAACTGCAATACCAGGTGTATTTTAATTGTACAAAATTCTGTACAAAAGCCTGTACAAAATTCCCAAGTGGCTAGTGTTTTTTTCAGTACACAACAGGGCTGTCGAAACATTTTTCTGCAAACACTAGAGCCTGCTCAATGACCTCCAGAGGTCCCTCACAACTTGTGGGGGTTTTTTATGATTCAGTTTCAAAGCACATGTAGACTTACTTGGAGAGCTGTTAAATTTTATTCCTTCACTAGTTTCACACATAAAACACCAACATTGGAACCATTTGCTCCACACAGAACACATCATTCTAAGCCATGGCAGAAGGTGGCACAGTTATTCCATGACTTCCTTGTAAAACACTGATGAATTCAGATTATCTAAGCACCATCTCAGATTGGGTAAAGAGAACTAAGTTTCTTCTGCATCCTTAAAAGTGTAAGAAGATGCTTAATAAATTTGCTTTTCAAGCAATAGCTTTCTAACAAGCAATGTTCCATTCAGGTCAGACATTTTTTAAATAATTAAAAATATAACTACATTTTGACTCTAATAACCTCCACTAAAAAGCACTCACACTTTGAGCATCTAGTTGCTTTTGAAAAGTTCAGAATACAATCAAAACCTAAAATCAGTAGCTTGAAGTGAGCTTCTTTTTACCTACTACCCAGGACAAATAGTGCTATGACATTCAGACTTTACCCATCTGCTATACCACTCAAATAAGAACTAGGTCAGAGACTGAAAGAAGGCCACCCGGCAGGCACAGTCCTACAAGGAACATATTAACCATCTCGATACAGCTTTAGCTGGCAAGCCATCACTACAAACATGTAACTTGGAAACTAAGTAAGGACTGACGTGACTCAGTCCTGTCCTGTAGATCAGATTAAGACAGTCTGCATGGAAATCCTAAGAACACCTACGCTGCATGTTTTCTGGAAATACACATTTTCTGCCAGGGCTAACAACATAGTACTTTCATTGTATTTAAAATTAATTTTATAAAGATAAATATGGTTAACAGATTCTGAGTTCAAATACCAAACAGAAGGTCGCTTTTGTATACATTAACAAGTGCTTGCCAAATAACTATCTGAACACTTGACTACTGTGAACAACCATTGTGGGGGCAGCTCTGAACAAAATCCCATCTCATCATTCCCCAACACAGTGATCTCATTCAAAGAATTTGTGACCAATATTTTCATATTTGAGCAAACAAGCTAAATTATGTTCCTAATTCTTGTTTGAAAATCCACCACTTCTTTACTTCCCAGATGCATATTATGACAAAGTTGTGTATGAAAATACCAGCTCATTACTATTGAGCAAAATAGAAACTTTTTAATAGAATCATTAATTTGAAAGCTTGAATTTATATTAAAACATAAGTGCAAAAGCACTACATTACTTTCTGGAAGCATTACCTTTTGGTTCTCTTCAATTTCTGCTCTGAGTTCCGAAGAAACAACTGTTTTTGTTATGGCTCTACAAAAATAAAAACACGCTGTGAATCATCTTTCTGGTTATCTAATGGATAGATGAGATATCTACTTATCCTACTTTTGGTACCTTATATATAAATACATTTAGTCTCCTAGTATAAAGAGCTGCAATCAGAAGCACTTGCACTTTGTGGTACCATTAAACAGTAGGATGCACTATTTTTTCTTATACTGTATAATTCAACAGAACATAAAAATGTTAACCACATGCCAACTCTCAGTGTCTAATTTCACATTAACCATAATAAAAATGGGCAGCTGCCAGAAAGGTAGAGGTGGAGGCTGGCAGCAGAAAATAGGGGGATTTCACTCCTCATTGTGGGATTCCTTTTCTTACATTGCTTCTAGTGAATGGCGAGTACAGCTCACAGATCTGACTAAAAATGCAATGTGTGTGCAATGCCTAGCTTAAGAAGCTATAAACAGCACAATCTTAATATCGGTTAGTGGGGAATAAGACCAGAATTTAAGTTCTCTTTGCTGTCAGGTATATCTCCACCTACTCAAAAAGGAGGAGCTCCTACAACATCATCTTCACAACCCAGGTCATGGAATTTATCAAAAGAAATCTATTTCTAGACTGGTTGGGCAGCCCAGATTGTGACTGAATTTCTTGAAATTAATTTGAATATGCTCAAGACGGTCATTGACAAAGTGCAAAAAAAAGTGGAATTGCACATCAGTCTCTGACGGGAGATTGACTGGGCTTTTTGCCAAAGTGGATCCCAGAAGAAGAGCGGGATCCAGTGAATAGATAAAGCCACCAAACAAAAAGCCAGTCCAATAAATTCTTGAGGACTTGATGCAAAAGGTTCAGAAGCATTTCACAACAAAATAGCATGGGTAATTCTGTCAAATTTTCCAGTCCACATCAGCTGCCATCCAAGAGAAACACTGTAAGATCCTCTTTGTAACCATAGGCTGAAGACTTCTCTGCATAAACATTCCCTAGTGTTTGCTTCCAGCTAAATGGAAGCTCGGACATTAACCCACCCAATGCTGCCTGTCTCAGGCTCTGCTCAGAAAAAAGACAGTAAGAAAACTTCCTAGAACTCATAATCAAAGTTACCTGGCCTTTGTAGGAAAGTTCTGACTGAGATCTTTCATGACCATCAAAGCATCCACAGGAGGAGCAGTCAAAATGCGAGCAGCAGTTTGAAAACTTAAATCTAAAAGTGAAAAAATACAAGTCAAGAACTCTAAACTGAAAACAAGCCAATGCAGAGTAATCTTAACTTTAGTATTCAACTCTTTTGCTTATTTGTTACCTATGAAAATTCATTTTCTATCTGCACTATTAAATATGGGGTTTTTTTAGTCTTCTTCCTTGTTTTCAACTTCTATTTGTTGCCTTGAAGTAAGTAAGTAACTGTTTCAAAATGAACCAGTGTATCCTGTCTGCAGGTTGCTTCAATGGAGTTGAGACCATCACACACGCTCCCTCCTTTTTTTGTTTTGTTTTGGGTTTTGTTTTGTTTTTTGTTTTTTTTTGTTTTTTCTCTCTGAGGTGGGAGGATCAGCCCTTCAGAAGGGGTCTGCGTACTTGTTTCATAAGCTAGAAATACAAACAGCTATCTCTTGGATATAGGTAGATTCTCTGTGGCTACAACGCATGTTCAGCATTTCGAATTACTCATTTTTTCAGAGGATGAAGAGCCTTTCCACAGGCCTCTACAGATGATTTCCAGGGAAACAGGTCTGAGTTGCATGCAAATACTTTTGAAATACAGTTTTCCTTTGGTCTTGAGAAATCTTAGCTTTCCACACCAAGAAGGTGACCATGGAAATGAACTTTACATTTCGTTCGCTTTTCTACATTTAGCAGCTCATACAAGTAGTTGGTTTAAGTGCAGATGGCTTACTGTACTTCACAATACAGAAAGCAAACCTCATTTCAGAAGCCCTGTGAAAAAATCTTTCTAAAAGCTATTTCAATAGGACTCTACAAAGGCACTTTAGAAGATCCAGTATCTTCCAATGCAGGAATTTACAGTCAAACTCTCTCAACTCCACGCAGCCACCAGCAACCTCATTTCTGTAGAACACAAGAAGATATGTTTACATCAAATTTTTGCCATACAATACTGAAAGTCGTCATACGGATTTACCTTGTAACTGCCATACTTTCAAAGGTGCCATTTCATTGGTACTTTCCACAAGGTGTTTTCTAAGTTCTTTCAGCTCTTCTGTCAAGTCAGGATACAACTGCCTAAAAGGGTGCGAGGGGAAAACAACTTCTGTGGTTTCCTCTAAGCAAGTCTGCTGCTAATTCAAAGAAACTACTATATGAAAAAGTATGCTGCTAACAGATATGCATAACTCAGACATTTAAAAAATAATAACAAAGCAAAAGATCAGCATCTCTGCGTAAAGTTTTTTGATACGACAAAGACCAACAACTTACAACTGAGTTTTACCTTAGTTTTCCAAAGAGAAATCCTTGCACTTCATCAATAGGGTCGTTTTCATCTATTACTGTAGCATTCACATCTGTGCCTGTAAACGCAGGGAGAAGAACGCTATTACCTAGCTATTCAGGAACAGTTCCCACACTCATTTTGATTAGTTTAACAAAACTACACTGCAGTAACTGAAAAGAAGAAAGGGCAAGTTTCAGGTTTACTTTTAAACCTGTATCCGAGAGACATCATCTGTACAAATGAACACAGTAACAGCTGAAATAAAAACAATTGAGAAAGAAAAGCTTAAGATGAGTGGAAATCTCAGAGAGCTAGGCATTGCAGAGGAATTCACTAGGGCCTAGGAGCTTTCAGGACATGCCAGCTTTGTAGAGTAAGTGCTAAATTTAAATTGTGAACACAACCCTGATTTTAGCCCGAAAATACATCATAAAAAATAGTATCTGAGTAAAGTCCAAATTCTAGGCTTAAACTTCAAAGAGAAGTCTGTGCAAAAGACTCACACAATCTCCTAACTAGCTGGACACAAGCCAGCTCCAATCTAAGATGTTTTATGCTTAAGTCTAACTAAAGGTCCTGACCTTTTAGATGAGTGTTTGCTTTTGGACAAGCCAAAACAGCACAGGCATGAAAAAAACCCTGCAGAGCCAGAACATTCATAGAATCAAACAGGAGGTGGATGAGAACCACACACCTCTAACACGCAGGTTACTTTCTGTGAGCTATTTGCAGCTCACAGCAATGCCAGTGCAGTTTGTCCATTTTGTAAAACGTTTTAGATTACTGCATCAATATCGGTATAAAACTTCACAAGTTTACAAATAACAAATCTTCTCCAGAATTACTTTCCCCGCACACACACACCTGAAGAGACAAAGGCCTCCAATGTCCTATTCTACAAACAATATCAGGGCTTTTGCATGACTTTTTGATGACAAATCAATGGAAATTCTCACACAGTAATAAAAGTCTTAAGTTGGATCACCTCCTCTGGTATGTTAATTTCTCTTAAAATTAAATACTTTTACAAATAAAGACCAAAGGTTTTATGTGTCTATATTCTAGATGGTAGCAAAATATTCTGAGTCCGACTTTAGATCTGTATCTAAAAACTGATAAAACTACAAAATCCTAAAGAACAACTGTTATCTCAGACTAAAAAATAAATAATTTTTTTTTTTCCTTTCCTTAAGTCCAAGATAAATGCAGGAAATTCTGGCGTTTTATGTTGTGCATGCATGTAAATAAAAAGTAGACACACAATTACCCTAACAAAAATAGTTTTGGCAGGTACATGAGTTTGCGAAATACAGATCAGTGCTCTAAAGAAAGCAGTAAAAGCAAAAAAAAAAAAAAATCATGCAGAATTCTAAGTTCTGTTTTCCGAAAGAACAAGAACAGGAAACACATTGTGCTCTGAGGATGGATAAGCTAAAGCAAATTAAAGTAGAGGAATTGCTTTACATCTGCAGAGAATCTGGTTATCTGGTAAAAAATCACTTGCATTAGTAGTGCCATTACTAAGATCTAGTCCAGAGTCATGACTCCATTGTGCCCAGCATTGCACAGACAGACAAGATAGGTTTCATAAAGAACATAATCCCAAAAGAGAGGGGAAGAGAAGTGATTTCAGAGCTGCAGAAAGAAAAATATCTGCAATTCAGACACTGATTCATATCAAAAGAAATATAAAACCATCTTTGCAAAATCAAAATGTTCACATTAAAGTAGTTAAAATAATTCACCTTTCACCTGTGTATCATCCTTGGCCTTATATTCTGTACTTTTAATAGCCAGTTCCACACCATAGCCAGAGAGGTAGACTTTTTCTTTACTGGGATTCTGTAAGGAAAAGCAAACAGTGCGATATTGCCACTTTTTGTTTTGATGGCCATTTCCCAAAGCTAAGAAATCTCAAGCTAGTACAACATTTCAGACACAACTGGTAATGCATAAGTGAGAAACAAATACAACGAGTGACTCTGCAGTAAGGTACTATAATAGTTGTATTTCCAATTGTATTTCAACAAAACTTTTTGAATTTCAAAGAGTAAAGATATCTCTATGAACCAAAAACCCACCAAAAACCACCAAGCGAAAAGGGACACAAAACAGCATTTTCAGGATTCAGCGTGTAAGCCAAGTAGAGCAGAACAGACTCCTGTCATCAAATCAGATAGAGGAAGGAAAGGAACTTCAAGTGTGAAGTTCAAAAGTGGAACATTCTCTGAAGAGTTAAAACAGAGAATTACAAAAAATGCATAAATCAATGACTCAAGAGAAATGCGTAATTAGTTCTGACTTTAATGGAAAACAAACATGATCCCTTGTTAAAAGCATTTTGAAGGATACAGGAGTCACACAACTGTACCAACATCTATTGTGTAATACACTTAATTTTGAATGTAAGTACTCCTCCCAACATTGATAAATTACTTTTAAAAAGCAAAGTGGTGCATGCAGTGTATGACTTTATTTTATTAAAAGAGCAAATGTCGCTAGAAGTGAACCAGCTGATGCTTTTTTTTTTTTTTGCATTCAAGGCTGGCTCCTAGGGGCTACACTGCAGGTTTTAGCAGCATTAAACAACATTCAGGAAAAAAGTCAACTCAGATTTCTCAGAGCTTTTGAAATGTAGAGTTAAACACTAATCCAGTGGTTATGGGCAATTTAGGGAAACCAGGATAAATTGCACTGGGACTGGTATGTCGTTCTGTAATAAACTGCTACAGAAACAATGCCTTTCATTTGAAAATGACTGTGAGGTTAATCCCTGCTTTTCATATCAAGTACCTAAGTAGCCTGACTGGGAAAGATCCAACTATTTCCTATAATGTCATGTAGGTACAGCAACGTTTTTTTTTTAGTTAAACTCTGTTATTTTTCTGGAGTTTAACTTGGCATTTGTAAAATCAAATGATCCTCTTACTTAAACATGAGATTCATGAGATTTTAAATATTCTGTCTTCCTCAGCTACATGCAATAAAAATAAACTTTGAGTATTCCAAATAAATATCAAGCAGCAACACATTATACAAGTATAAATTTAAAGGGAACAAGCTTAGGCCATTTTTCTTTTTTAAAAGCCAAGCCAGTTACTCTTCCCTTGTCAAATACCTCTGTTACAACGCACAAATATACTTACAGCAATATAGTGTCTGAGCACATAAGTGATTTCTCCTGCCTCAGCCTTTAAAACAAGCCTCTTGTGGTATCTGTAGAACTCCTCTGAGCCAATCTCAGCGTAAAGTATGACAACAGGACTTTCAGGGTTTGCCACTGGGTACTTGTGGTCCCCTTTGAACAAAAATGGCTTTGGCCTGAAAGTAAACATTGAAGATTACCACAGTGTGATTCATAGCATTTCCTCGCTCAATGCAAGATGCAGAATTTCTTTTTCTCATGTTTAATCATTGTTCCTGTCCTCACTGAATACATGTCAAGCTATTCCCACATATTATCAAGGTTGGCAGCATTTCATGCATGTTGATAAAGCTTTGTTAAAAATGGACATATGAAAATGACACAAGTAGCTAGGTGCTACTTTGAATCTAATATGATCCTTATTTTAAAAATTAACCACTTCCCTTAAGTTTTCAATTAACTTTTTTTTTCTCCCCCCCAATGGTGATTCATAAATTCTGTTTAAAAAAAAACCACAAACCTAACAGAGCAAATGTTCCAGGAATTCAAACTCAAGGGAACCCTGTCCTCGGTTTAGTATACAAACAAGAAAGTGAACAAGAATACTGTTTTCAAATTTTGGTTTTAAATTTTGTCTAAAATACAATGAAATATTTAAAATATTCCCAGCGAGTCAGATCATCAGCATGTGAGCTATAGATGCCATATGGCTGCACATTGACCAAAAAAACCCTTTATGACTACAAAAACCAAAACTACCAAGATTACTATGAAGACAAACTGAAATTTAAGGGTAGGTTGTTTTTTTTCTAAAGAGGTATTATATTGTATCGTTTCTTTTTGTCACTGAAAGTTACAATCAAGTTCCATTCTTGTAAAGAAATCTGAATGTGAAATACATTGTGTGGTAATAGTTTTCTTTGTTAACACTGAGAAAATTATACAGGGAAAAAATTCGATGCATGATTCAAGCTATTCATGAAACAATCTCTGTTATATTACCTATCATTTTAATATGCAGCCCAGCTCTTTCCACTCTCCCTACATACTAAAGGCTTTACATATTCCTGAAAATTCCTTACTGTCCTTCAACAAATGGTTTCCAACTTTTCTGATGCACTTTCAAAGCATTCCTCCTCCTAGCAGAATACCAAAGAGCAAGGGATAAGAAAACAATCATTCCAATCTGGATTAATAAGAGACTGCCACTTCTGTGCAAGCAATGGACAGTCCATAAATCAACACTGAAGAATGTAGAAACTACTGGTTTATGACAATCTCTTTACAGCAGTAAGTCTAACTAGCTTAAGAGCTAATCCAATGATAGGAAATTAATCAAATACCTTTCTGAAGCTGCCTGTAAAAGGTTTCCAAGAGAGTCAAATTCACATGTCTTCTCCCCATGCACAGCAAAAAACAAGGTACAGCCCTTTGGTGGAGGTTCATCTGCTGCTATCTGTATTAAAATATTTGTAATAAAGTAGGCTGAACGTTTGCCCTTTGAACAAGTGAAAATGGTAACAGCGAAGACCAATTGCTACAGAGCTACAACTTCACAAGTTCTAAACTAGTACTTCTTCCCTCTTTATTACATAATTTAAATGCAAGGTAAGAATTGCAAAATTGAGATTTAAGTCTTAACTTTTTATAAATATTCTTCCAGTCTATTACTATTAACTGTAATATTAGTTCCAGGTACAAAAAGTGAGGCTTGCAATTGTAGGGTTTTTTGATGAGGTTTTTTGCATTACACATCAGAAACCTCAACATTTGTTAAACATTAAATGGTAAAATGATTCCAGATGAAAAAGGAAGATGTCTTCCAGTATTACTTAAATAAAGCACATTATAATGTGAGACAATTTGCAATGAACTATATGATACCCCAAGTTTGAAAAAGAACAGAGTACAACGAACTTCCATTTATGGGTTCTAATCTAATCTCTAATGATATATATTCATATATATCATATATTCATGAATTACTATCTTCAAGTAAGTACAACTGAATAATGGGAATGGCAGCAACGTCACAAGTACCAACAGAGCCGTAGGGATTTTTGTCATAAAAATCTTTACACATTTATGTGCAGTGGGTATCAAAGATATGCAGACATGTTGAAATCCCAATTCTTTAGTCTAGTCTAGACAGACGGACTCAAATTTGGCACTCGGTGAAATTAGTATATACATATGTTCTTCAGCTCAGATGTCTGGAGCACTTCTTCAGGATTTTTTATACTCTCAAATGTCTCCTTACACAGCTTGCTCCTTCCTGGGCCTTAGGTAATGCTCTGCAAATCATTTCAGGATTTCCTGTACTAACCTGTTGAAAAGCTTGAACTGTTGCAGAATAAGAGCGTAAGGACAAGGAAAATTTCAACAAATTCTGCTGCAAAGGTGATAGACTCTGGCAGGCTACTTTCAGCATTTCATGGTAAGAAGAAGAATAGCTACCTGCAAAGTCAAAGTACAAGCAGTTATCTTTCTGTACCATATTCTCACTGAAGAAGGGCTTTTCATCCTAACTGTGATTTATACTAACAGAAGCCCATGACATTAGTTGTAAATATGCAGATGACCCTTCCTCCTCAATTTTCATTACAGCTAGTTCTACAGATGGACAGAGTGAACTTCAATACAGATCCGTCAGAGTACACTTACTTACATTCCTGAGGATGCAGACATAGGCTCAGGGAGGAGGGAAGCAGTTAAAAGCTCCCATTTAATTTCAGTTGAGAGATAGAAACACTGAGAGAAAGCATTTATAATATTTGATACTTCATGTTGAAACAGAAACTGGCAAGTAAAACATGTTTCAGACTCGTCCTCTACAGCTTTTGTCAAACAGCCAAAAGCCTTGAACACTTCACAGTAAAAACATTACTAAAATCAGTCCTCATTTGACTTGTACAATACTAACACAACAGAAGACAAAACATTTTAGTTTATTTTTCAGCCATGTCAACTGTGAGTCATCATCAAGAAAAAGATTATGAAAACTTACCATCATGTTCGGATGTCTTAATATTTTGACTGGCTTCCACAAAATTCCAGAATTTTTCTTGACCTTCTTCTGATAAAAATTCACTGAGTAAGAAGAGAAGAGTTAGGTAGATCTGTGAATTTTCTCTCAAGTCACAATTCTTATACTTTGTGAAGCTTTACAGAAAGTTAGCTGACCGGCAGCAGTGTACGTGCTGGGAGCTCTGCATTTCTTTGCTAGCTATCTTTTATGAGAAACATACATCTTTGCTTTGCTGTAACAAACTGTAGTTAGTTGGAATTACTAGCTTTGGTGGGGTTTTTTGTTTGGTTTTAAATGAGCAAAAGGAGAAGTCAGAGCTTCAAATCATGATGTTGTAATTCATCATATATTCAGCATATGACTAGGTAGGTACACAATGTTAGATAGTAAAATAATTCTGTAAACATTGCTAACAACAAATACTTTATCATCTGTAAACTTGTAACATGCTTCACATGCTAAAGGAAACTACAACATGAGATTCAGAGCCCACTAGCTACCACAATAGTTTGTGTGTTCATTTCAACCGGTTAAGGGGTGAGTACTTCTTGAACAATTGGGTAACGAACTGCAGCGCTGAGCTCAGTAAATTGAACAGCAGGAATGACTTTACGCTGCAGTGCTGTATCATTCTGCAATTCACCTCAGATGAACAATCCTACTTAACCAAAGTCTTTGAATATAATGGTTAGGTTATATGTCAAGCCTCTGGCACGTTATTTTAATTATTTGCTTACTATTTCAGAGTCTGCTAGGGTGAGCTTTTCCCCAGTAAATGTCTCACATTGTCAGGGTATTTAAGTCCTGGCATTAACACCTGAACTTTGCATTTTACTGCTTAAGGATTTTTCAGTCTTCAAACTTCAGCTTCTATAGAGAAGGTTACAGAAAAGTAATTTCACCTAGGACACGCTGGTCCCATCACCCAAAGCCATGCCCGTTTAAATGAAACCCATCAATGCTCAACTATTTTCATGTGAACCAGTCTGCGGTAACACAGGCAGAATTCCACATACGACAACACCCTTAAGCGATACAAAATTAAACACACATACACTTACACAAAAATCCTATTTTGCATAGACATCTCCAAATTAGAATAACATATAATGAAATGATGGTGACTTCTAAAGTGCTGTGTAGACTAGCAGTGACAAGACAGCATTTGGCTTTCTTTTTTTCTTTTTAAATAGCGTCTTCTTAAAGTCTTTAATACCATAGAAGAAATCTCCCCAGGCTGACTTGCACAACTCTTAACAAAGCAGCTGACTTTAGGTAATCAATGCACAACTCACATGAACAAGTTAAACTCAAGCTTAACTGAGCTAACATACGCAAGCAACAGATACGCATCAAAACCTACAGTCATAATTCAAGTCAAAAATCTTCTACTATGGGATCTTACAAGACCACACTAAAACTCTCTATCTAGTGCTTTGAGTAAAACAGTTGAGGCAAACAATACTTACAAGGAATTATTCATTGTTATTAATGTTTGTTCTAATGCACAATGAAAGAATTTACCATTCAAAACCCAACTATTTCCTTTAAAACAGTCATCCCATCTCCCCAGGCACAGCCATGTTCAACTGTTATTACTGCCAATGAATTAGTAACAACCAAAATCCAAAGCACCACAAAACAAATGAAAAAGACAACACATTACTTTATCCTGTAAGCATATTCTGGCTTGTCAATGAAAAAAAATCACAATGCAGTTACCTTGTTTCAAGTAATAAAGGAGTTGAAGACCACTTTGCAGTTAGAGATGTTGTCACAGCTTTAGAATCTCCTTTTACAAGTGAAGAGCTGAACCAGATTCCAAGTACTGCAGTAAGTATTCCCATTTTATAGAAGTCTGAAAAAGATGAAGAAAAAGAAATTGGTTTTGCATCATCTCCTTTTATAAGCACAGAATCTCACATATCCAAATATATTAAGGCATGTTTTAAGATTCAGTGGCCCATTTAATGCAATATATCAGTGAGATAACCATAGTCTCACCTGGGCTTAGAAAATCAAAAATACTATGAAAACATGAAAAGAGACAAGGATTTTAAGATCTGACTCCTGAGCTGCAATTAAACCTAAATCAATTCCAGCTTCCCCTATGTTTATGCTTTCAAATAAACTCGCTTCTCTTCTGGGACACCCACATCATATACTACTTGCTTTAAGAAGAGGTATTAGAACATATTTCAAATTAGGTGGAAAACCCACCCACCATTCGTTTTACAGAAGTAAAGTCACGTTTTGTATTTGCACAGATACATCAGCCAGTGTACTAACCAACGTCAGAAGAGCCAGGCAAGGTTAAGGTTCCCTAGTCAGCCCTTTAGGTTCTGCTGTGTACAGCGGACTTCTTCTCTGGGGAATGAAGAAACAAGCATTTCCTGGATGCACTAAGTACCACCAACTTTAGAAGCTGAAAAATGAATAAATAATGAAGACAGACTCAAATGATACAACTTGCTGTGAGAAACAAGCTGGGGGGAAAAAAAAAAGCCATTTCTTTATTGTCCTTCATGTGTACTTTCATGCCTATATATTCTCTGACCTATTCACTGTAACACTGCTGAGTGGAATTTCCTTGCCCTCAACTCTTAAGCTTATGGAAGAGTTGAATTCTCTTGTTAAGTTTCCATTACAGTCTCCAAAAGTTCAAGCTTTTTTCTCCCTGACTAGAGTGTATTTACTACACACCCAATATACACCCAGGCACTCTCTCACTTCTTAGTCCTTATTTTTCTGGATAACTCATTTTCCATTTGCCCCTAACTGGGAAAACAGCTTACTCAAATTCCAGGTCTATCCCACCTGACAACCTGTCAGGATCTAACTCATGTCTCTTTTTCATTATGATCTTAATGTAAAAAGTAGTCTGTGCACACGTGTTACATATCTGTAGCTATGGCTCTACCTGTATATATATATATATACACACACACAGACAAAACAACCTCATCCTAGTCCTTTTAAAAATTTACACTTCTCCAGCTAAAAGTTCACCAGCAATCAATCACCCATTGCTCTTTCTGTATCTCAACGTTTTTTCTTTCAGAATAAAACCAGAAATGCCCTGCTATAAGATATGAAGAGCAACTCACTCTGCTGCACACAACATTTGTTTTATGCTGCACCTGGGAAGCAGACAGATGGCATTGCACAACGCAAAACAGTTACAACTACCACTCACTGCGTGCAGAGGAGGAAACTCGGTCAATACCTGTGGAGTGAAACCTGGCTTCCGCCACGCGCAATAAAAACCCAAGGTTTGCAGTTTCTCCCAGAATCGGGTCCTTCTTATTCACTGCAAATTATACAGAGTAGCTTGGAACATGTAAATGAATGTAGTGTACTGCATACTTACAATTAAAACTCCCATGTTACTCTGTCATACCTGCCTTCCCATTCTGTGAAAGACCGTAATAAAAGCCTTTTTCTATAGGAAATGGCAGGGGGGGGGGGAAGACACCTGTCAGCTGACACCAGTTTAGCCAACTGAAAACCTGCAGATTAGAAATGTCTACACTCCCTGAATAACAGCAGCCATAAAACAAAGGACAGACCAGTATCTTGAAGAAAAAATAAACTACACCATGGAGAACAGAAGAGATAAGAGGCACGGGAATGAACATGAATGACATGAGGAGATCCGGTTGTATTCTGTGTGAGGTAACACAGCAAAAACCAATCTGAATTACGACACTGTGGAGTGGATTGTTTTGTAAATGTTCTTCCTCCTCATTTTTCCTCCAGTGACTCAGTTTAAAATACAGTTGACTTCTGGAAACTTGCACATCCTGCCTTGGAGAAAGGAATAAATCATCCCATAGCCACGGGTCCTGACAGACTGCGAGAGCACCGACCTCTGCCACGCACCGTGAGGTCTGCCTGGTAGCAAGCAAGCAAAACGCTCCTGGGGAAGGAAAAAAAGACGTCCTGCTTGGACAGAGATGCCAACTCCTAGTGTCAAGGCCGCACCACTACGGTAAGATACCTGTCTGAACCACGTATTGTGAACGGTAAAGATGACTGGTAATGCCCAGATACTTTCTGTAAGCACATCTTCTGAAGCGCTGCGCTATAGATAGTGAAACTAAACCACAACGTTTAACTGATTAGTCCTAAATGACACGCTTGAGGAGCTCTAACTGGAAATTGTTTGTTCTAGCTACTAGTCGGCATCCAGCGTGCTTTCATAGAAACCTTACCCGTCGCACTGTGCTGCTGACGCGAGGCACGCTAACCAACGGCAGTAATGCGGACAGTACTGATGACTCAAAAATAACTAAACTGGGATGTCCGTTCGTTGACGGCGAAGGGTGTTCAACCCCCGAAGCTCTCCGCTCGCACGGCCGCTGGCTGGCTGACACCGGCGGAGCGCAGAGGCCGCACGCCGCTCGAGGGGCCCCGCCGCCACCACACCGCCGGGCTGCGATGCGCCGCGGCCGTGCCGAGCCGGCAGCGACGCCGCTCTTGGCAGGGCCTGAGGGGCGCCGGCTGCCCGCCGCCACCCAACGCGCCTGGCCGAGCCCCGCGGCCGCTCCCGCCCTCGCGCGCGGCGGAGGCGCCCTGAGGGAAGCGGCCTCGCGCTCCCGCCGGCGGCTGCGCGCGACCCTCACGAGCCGGGACCCTCCTGCCGGGCGCGCGCGCCCCTTCCCCTGCCCTGCCCCGCGCGCGGGTCGCCGTGGTAACCGCACCTGCCAGCGGCCGCCACGCTCCCTTCCGGCTCGTGCCGCTCCCGCCGCTTCCGGGCACGGCGCTTCCGCTGCCGGGCGGGGGGGGGGGGGGGGGGGGTGCCGCGCCGCCATAGAGTTATAGCGGGGCCGCGCCAGAGCGTCACCTGGCCGCCATCTTGGGGGGATTGGTACTTGCGGCGGGTCCGCCGTCTCCTCCCGCCGCTCGGCGCGGGGCTCGGCCGGCGGGGCGGGCGTCACGCGGCCCCTCAGCGTCCCTGTTCCCGGCACCGCCCGTGGCCGCTGTCGCCGCGCGGGGCCAGAGTGGCGTCACCGGCGTCCTGCGCGTCGGCGGAGCGGCAGCCCCGGTAAGGCGGCAGGCGGGGCGCGGGCACGTTTGGGGCGAGCCGCCTGTCGCCGCCCCGGCCCGGCGGTGTCACACACCCCCCCCCCCCCCCGCGCCGTGGCGGGCTGGAGTGCCGCCTGGCTGGAGTGCCGCCTGGCGGGGGGCGCCTCTGTACCGCACGGCGCGTCACGGCTGTCCCCGGCCGGGGACCTGCCAACGTGAGGCCGGCGGCGCCGGGTCGGGGCAGGCCCCTTTGGCGCACGGTGCCGTCCCTGCCGGAGCCGTGGGGCGCTCGGGTAGGAGCGCAAGGGCAGGGCCTGTGCAGGCTCGGGGTGAGGAGCGGGTAACTCCGGAGGCGAGGGCGGAACCCCCGCCGTTTCTGCCGTTAACCTGTGCCGTCGGCAGCCCATCCTGCTGAGCAGAGTCGCACGACTTAGTTGCCCCGTGGAAGAACAGCTTCTTTCACTCGGTCGGGTGTTTTCAGCGTAAATACGAGGGGAAATGAAGCGGCATGCGGCAGCCACAAACCAGTCGTTCTTTATTCACCTTCTCTACACCGTTTATGATTTTACAGCTCTCCCTCCGAACTGTCCCTTTTCTGGCCCGAAGATGCCAACTCCGTGTACCCCTCCTTCAGGTGCTCCGTGCCCCGTTAGCCTCACCGCATCCTCCGAACATTTTGTAGCGTTACTGTGGTGGTTTTGAGTCGCGGGGATGGGGGAGCAGAACCGCACATCTCATTCAAGAGGTGCTGAGCCAGAATAAAGCTGGGAGTCCGGCCAGGCAAAGTAACTCTGACAGGGGTGAGGGCAGCATCCCAGGGGTCGAGCCACAGGCCTCAAGTCCTGATCGATGGCCCCTCCGAAGCGAACCGGCGCCTAACCCCTGCCCGTGCCCAGAGCTTCCTCAACAGCTGTTTGCAGGGTTGTTCACAGCACAAACCTGAAGGGCGTTGCAAGGCAAAATTAGGGATTACTCAAATGTGAAACTGTAATTACAAGGTTTTCTTTCTGCTTTCATTTTACAATATTACTAAAACTTTGAAAATGACGGTTGCTTATCTGACTTTATCTCTGAGCCTCGTGACATAAGGACCTAAGCGAGAACAACGGCATAGAAAACAGCGGTTTTCCGAGGTGTGTGTAATCCCACCCGAGGCAGCCCTGGGCTGGCCATGTCTCAGGGTTGCAATGTGTGTTGTCACCAAGGGTGGTTTTCTTTATAATTTATTTTTTTTCACCTCTGTCCCAGTTAGTAGCAAATATTTATGCCAGAGCCAACAGGGATGTTGGAGTCAGGTATTCATTGATGCAGCCTGTTTGTGTACAAAGTCCCATTTCCCTGAACGCAGCGGGCGCACGCCAGCTAAACTTCATCTCCCGCAGGGCCAGCCCCGCGTCAGGCTGGCGGTTGTGGTCTGCTCGGCTTGTCTCAGTTCCTCGCGCTCTGCGATGCTCTTCCTGACTTCAGAGTGCTTCTTTGCATACTTGTGTTTAGAAAGAAGCAGCGAGAAGCAAACCTCTCGCCGAGGCGTATTCGCAGAATTGTTTCCGTGCGTGGTGTTCCTCGGTGCTGGTGGTGTGCCATATCCCGTGTGAAGGGCCGGCTCAGGCCTGCGCCGCCCTGACGTGAGAACTGGCAGAAATGGGAAACGGGCGGGTGGACGGGGCCCGGGCAGGGCAGGGGCGGCCGGGCAGCGCTGCCTGCGGCACCGGCTGGGGGTGCGGCCAGCGGGGCCAACGGAAGGGACGCGGGTGGGGGTTTGGCAGGAGGAGCGGGTGGTGCGGAACTCGGGGGGGGGGGGGGGGGGTGCGGGCCCGGCCCCCCAGTCCGGCCCCCCAGCCCGGCCCCGGTGCCGTAGGCGGTGCCCGCCGCTGCCCCTGCAGCCGCCGCCGGGAAGGGGGGGGGGGGGGGGTGGGTGTGCGGCCGCCAGCGAGCCCCGCCCCCGCCGCGTTTCCCAGGAAACCCCACGGCTTACGGCCAATAGCGCGCCCGGGCGAGGCACCGCCCCTCCTGCGTCTCGCGAGATCTTTGGCCGGCCGAGCCTGCGCGCGGACTGCATCTCCCAGCAGGCCTGCGGGGAGGGGTGCCGCAGCCAATGGGGCGGGGGGCGCTGAGGTGGGTGGGGCCGACCGGGGCCAATCCGCCGTGGGCAGCTGCGGCGGCGGAAGCGGAGTTCGGTTCTCGGCGGTGGCGGCTCAGCGACGGCTGCCGCGGGGCGCCCCGGGCACAGGTAACGCCGCGGGCGGCGCGGCCGGCACCGCCTCGCTCCGGCGGTTGGGGGCCGAGGGCGGCTCCGGGGAAGGGCTGCGAGCGGGGGGGAGGGGAGGGGCGGCAGCCGCCGCTTCGGTGCGCGGCGGCGGGGAGAAGCCCGTGCCCGGCGGCAGCGCTGCGGAGCGGGGCGAGCGGCTGAGGCGGCGGCGGAGAGGAGAGGAGAGAGGAGAGGGGCGGGGCCCTGCGCGGCGGCGGGACCGCGACCGGGGCGGGAGGGCGGGAAGGGGCGGCGGCAGCAGGCCCGGGAAGGGCAGGCCGAGGAGGGCAGGGCAGTGCCGGGCGCTGCGGGCCGCGCTCGGTGCGGGTAGGGGCGGCCCCGGGCGCCGCCGCGCTCCCGGGAACATCCGGGCCCTGCGGCCCCTCACGGCGGCACGGCAGGGCGGGCCCGGGCGGCACGACCGGCCCTCATTGGCCAGCGCTGTCCTCCCCACCATTGGCTCGCCGCCTTGTGAGGTCACTAGTACGGTCGCTGCTCACTGGCTGGGGAGGCCTGCGCTGGATTGGCTGGTGTGGCGGGGGCGCGCCGCATTGGCGCAGGGTTGGCAGTGCCGCTAGCGCCGCGCCCAATGAGCGGGGCGGGAGCGGGGGGGCGGTGCCTGCCGGGGGAGTCGTCGCCCCCCGTGAGGCGGCGGTGGGGGAGGAGGGGGGGTCACCGGTAGAGTGACGCGCTGTGACGCAACGTAACGGTCGGCGGTGCCCGCAGGCGGACATGAGCTCGCAGCAGTTCCCCCGCTCGGGCGCGCCGCCCGCCGGCCTGGGACCAGCGCCGCCGCCCATCCCCACCAGCGGCTCCGCCGGGCTCATCGCCCCCGCCGCCACAGGTAAGCGGGCTCCGGGCCCGGCTCCGGCCTCCGCTGGCGGCCACAGCCCGCGGGCAGCTGCCGGCTCCGGGGGCCCGGAGTGATCTCGGTGTCCCCGCCCCGCCCCCGCTTCCCTCGGCTTCTCCGGCGATCACAGGCGGTGTGCGGGGATGGGGACGGGGGGGCGGGTCGGGTCGCACCGGGCGCTGAGCGGGAGGAGCGGGACGGCCCCGCGGGAGCGTGGCAGCCAGCCCTAAAGCTGCCGCGATCCCGAATGGGAGGAACTACGTGAGAATCAATTTAGTCGCTGACTCTGAAAAGCGACGTCAGGGCAGAGTTGGCCCTTTCCACTTTTTAAGCACGTTTGTGCCCCTCAGCTCCTCTTCTGCGGATCTTTAGCAGAAGCGATGAGCGAATACGGGGACGGTTCCTGTAGCTGAAAATGGGGTGGGGAGCCCTGGGTCTCGTTACCGCCGTCCCTGCAAGGTGACGGGTCCTCAGTAGGCTGCCAGAGGTGATTGGGGGGGGGGGAGCGGCTTCATTTTCGGGAGGGTTTACACGTGTTTTTCAGCTTGATATTCAGACACATAAGGCATTAAAGAGTTTTTAACACTACCTGTTTGATGTGGAACTTTATGGCAATTACTTAGATAATTATGTATTTCTCACTTGAAAGTAAAATTAGCCAATCTTTGTTTGAAGAAGGTGGGCTTCTCAGAGATGACCCCAGGTTGCCCGACATTACAAGGCCCGTCAGTTCTGAGGGGAACTGGCAGAAGCAGTGCCAGAGTTCCTAGAGTTTTCATCTTTGGAATGTGTTTCATTATGAGGGTGAATTTCTCTTATTTCAACTGTTTCTGACATCACATCTCTGACCTGATGGGTGACCAACATGAACTTGTTAACTTTTTTTACCTTTTTCCTGAGTTCCCTTTTTCTTTTTTTCACTAGTGAGTGATGAATCTAGTCGTGACTCAGAAGTTGCTCCTAGAGAGCACATCGGTCCCGGCAGCTCTATCCAACCTCGAGAAGAAAAGCAGGAACCAGTGGTGGTTCGGCCATATCCACAGGTTCAGATGTTGACACAGCACCACCCTGTCCAGTCTGGTGCCCCGGTGACAGTGACAGCACCACCAGCACATTTGACTCCAGCTGTCCCACTTTCCTTTTCAGACGGACTTATGAAGGTAATGAGGAGGTTCACGATTCATAGAGGGGGAAAAAAAATACAATCTCTATTACAAGCTGAGCAAAAATAAATTGCACCAAAAACTTCCCTGCTTTTGGTTCTTAAGCTTTCCTTGCGTGCTTCTACTGGCTCTGCACTGCCTCGTGGGTTTAGCTGTTCCGTGTGATACACTGAGGACTTTATAGTATCACAGCATTATTTCTGAGGGGGATGTTTTTTGTTTACTTCTTAAGAGTGATTTCAGTCAGTTTCTGAAATCTTTTCTCTGCATGATAGGATGAGGATATCAATTTAACTGTTAATGCCCAGTGTCTGTAGGGGAATACCATAACCCTAACAGGTTCCGCTTCTGACTCATGCTGTACATTAGAAGCTGCATATTTCCAGTTCAAAAGATGCCCTTTCTTTGTCCCAGCTGAAAATGGAATAGCTCTAAATGACCAATGTTCTTCCCCTCCAAATACTTAACCGTACTTACCCTTGTGCAAAGCTGACTTTCTCTCCAGGCTTTAACCCCCAAACACGATTTCTGCTTCAACATTGAGCTCTCGTTTGGAGTTGCCAACATTTCTGTCTTTTGTATTTCTTGTAGCCTCCCTTGAAGCCCACCATGCCCAGCCGGCCGATTGCTCCTGCTCCACCCTCTACTCTCTCGGCTCCCACAAAAGTTCCTGGGCAAGTTACTGTGACCATGGAAAGCAACATACCACAGGCTCCAACAATTCCAGTGGCAACAATCAGTGGGCAACAGGTCTGGGTTTGGGCTTTTTTTTTTTTTTCCTCTTCCAGCGCACTGCATGGTCAGATCAATACTAATATTGATACAACTGAGGTGGACTCTTGTGGCAGGAGGGAAGGCCACTGGTTATTGGATCAGTTCTGCATGGAGCATTAAACTTCAGACTCGGTTATCACTAGCTCTTTAGAAAGCTGCCGATTTGTTGTAATCATCCAACTGACGTAGCAGAGGGCTGTGATAACAAAGCCATATCCAAAAGCTGCTGCGCAGCTGAGTCTTCCCTTAAAAGCTCCTGCTCTTCCAGTATCGCTTGGAGAATTTCTAGTGTAGACAAACTGCTGGGGTTCATCACTGCAGTTCTTCAGCTCTCCTGGGAGCAGATCAAAAGAGACTGGTGAACGGTTCATGGTTTTGCAGTGTATTCTTATTAAACCACTAGTGACAAAATTTGATGGAGGGAGGTGTAGACAATGCTTTCGAAATTGTTCTTCCCTCTAATTTTGGCTGCAGAACCGGTCCTTGTGATTTGAAACTACTTTGCCAGAACACTCATCACTAAGCCTCTGAAGTTTCAGAGTTTTGATGTAAAGTGCCTTTAGGTGGATTTGAGTTGGGCTGGCTAAGGATGTGCAGCAGTTTCAGTGGATTTTTATCTTTATTAATATTTTTGGGAAGTCCAGAATTATTAGAAAATAGAATTAATTTGTTGCAGCACTTGCCAGGTTCCCACTATTCTCTTGACTTCACTGGAGAGGTGGTGTGAATCTATGCCTTAAATGCCACGATGGCAGAAGGGCCATCTCTCTGGCTGGCATGTGAGTGACTGCTGGCTGACTCTGTGCACTCTTGTGCCAACCAGAAAAATACCTCTGTGAAACAGAGAAAAATTTACATCTTCCACACACAATGTCAGCAGGTTCTATAACTGTATCTCTGTAGAAACATCTGCCTCTTTATCCCCTCTACTTGTAAAGTGTGCAACCTTTGTACACCAAGGATTTCTACAAAAGCTCTTTTCTGCCTTTAGGACTTGGGTATGGTAATACTGTTAGCGTGGCTGTTAATTCTTGTCAACATAGCTCATGGTTTATTTTGGGTTTTGTTATTTCTTTCTCTCTGCAGGGGCACCCTAGTAACTTGCATCACATCATGGCTACCAATGTGCAGATGTCCATCATCAGAAGTAGTGCTCCTGGGCCTCCGCTACACATTGGAGCTTCTCACCTACCGCGGGGTAAAGATCTAGCTGTGCTGTCTCTGCCCTCTGTTCAGAGCCTCTCAGGGGAGGTGCATCTAGCCTTCACCTCTAAGAATTCTCCTCGCTGCTAACGCAGCTAATACTCCAGCTGTTAAAACTGCTAGCATAAACAGGTGGCTGCTGGCCTTTTAGGCATTACGTTGGCTTCAGCCGTTTAGGGCAGGACTGCGTGACAGTGTGTAAAATGCTAGCAGATACCAGCACGTCTGTTATTCTAGTTCTGTGCTGTTACAACAGTGAATGCTTTCAAGGCAAAATATACACCGGTATAGACCGACCTGTCCTGCAAAATGTCATGTACGTTCTTGGTAGCAAGCATTGTTCACCTATGACAGTGGCACCTGAGCAGTTGTGAGGCATATTTTTGTTCTCACTTGTGCATTTTTGTGCATGATAACGTATCATATTGTGTGCATTTGCATTTGCCCTTGAGTTAAATGCTGGTGCTGACTACAGGTTCTTGTCTCCTAGGATTTTGGTGGCTACGGCTCACAAAACAGGAGATCAGCCCCTTAAAAGAAGCCCTGTGCTCAATACTGATTTCTGACTGCAGTTTTACTTCCAAAAAACTTATGGGTTGGGTTTCTAGTTCGACTTGAAACTGATCTGAATTCCAAGTACCCTTTATGTTTTTATTTCTCTTCATATTTGATGTTATTTGCTCACTCAGGAAAAATAAATGGATATGAGCAGAGACCCAAAATTTTACTGGAGTAAAAATCAGCTAGAGAGGTGGAAGGACTGTGTAGCTTTATTTGTAGCTGATGTAAAATGTAGCTTTGTTCACTAGATTCTTGTGGGACAGCTGCCACAGACTTTATATTACCAGGTTTTTTGTTTGTTTCATTTTTTTTCTTCCTGCTTTTATTCTCTCAGCTTGAACATTACCTTTCAAGGTGGTAATTTCATTTAGGGACGTCTACAGAACCTATGCAGTCTAATCCACCAAATGGTTTCAAGGCTATTTGCCTTTGACAGCAATTTCTTTTGATGAGGAGACAGCCAACAGCAGACAAATTAACCAAAGTCCTATGCTGTTGTAGCTTTCAAAGTTGGTTGGGGTTTTGTTTTGTTTTTCTTTTATTGCTTATGTATTTGTCTTCAGAACTTGGTCAGGTCCAGGGAGATTATTGTTGGTATCAAGTGATTTATTTACACATTAGCCCAGTGATCAAACTGTTTAAATTATTTCTACTGACTTCCATAGCTTGGAATAGAAAAAATTGGATTTGCAATATGAAGTTCATTATAGGGGAGTAAGAAGTATCAATAAAGCCAATTTGTTTAAAATAATACCTACCCTTTCTCACTATCCTGGTTTTGGCTGGGATAGAGTTAATTTTCTTCCTGGTAGCGAGTATAGAGCTGTGTTTTGGACTTAGGGTGAGAATACTGTTGATAACACACTGATGTCTGGTTGTTGCTGGGCAATGTTTACACCAAGTCAGGGACTTTTCAGCTTCTCAAACTGCCCTGCCAGCGAGGAGGCTGGGGGTGCACAAGAGCTGGGGGGGGGAAGGGGTGTCACTGCCAGGACAGCTGCCCAAACTGGGCAAAGGGATAGTCCATGTCATATGATGTCATGCTTAGTATAGAACTTGGGGGAAACTGGCCAGGGATTTAGACCACAGCTCAGGAACTAGCTGGGCATCGGTGGTCTGCAGGTGGTGAGCCATTGGGCTGTGCATCACTTGTTTGGTATATTCTTTTATTATTTATTATTATTTATTGTTTTCCTTTTCTGTCATATTAAACTGTCTTTATTTCAACCCACGAGTTTTTTGGTTTTTTTTTTTTAATTCCTTGCCCCATCCCACTATTGTGGGGGAGAGCAAACCACTGGGTTTTAGCTGCCTGCCAGGTTAAACCACAACACCCACATACTTTTGTGAACCTTATGTATATTTGTTGCAAGCCTTACTTTTAAACTAATGTCACCTGAACTGACATACATATGAAATACATTCAAACTGAAATACATACCAGCTAACATCAGAGTCTGTCTCTGCAGTCATAATGGAGTCATTTGGGTGCCAGTATTTTAACACACTCTGTTTGTTCCCCAGGTGCAGCGGCTGCTGCAGTGATGTCCAGTTCTAAAGTAACTACAGTCCTGAGACCGGCTTCGCAGTTGCCAAATGCAGCTACAGCTCAGCCAGCGGTTCAGCACATCATCCATCAGCCAATCCAGGCAGGTGGCAGCCAGGCAGCTCTGCAGAACGCTGACTGCTGGCTCCAGATTCTTCCTGGCACTTGTAATCGTGTATTTACTGGGCTGGGGCTACCGTCAGCTCTCTCTCAGTTCTGTTTCTTGGGTACCAGTTTCTAATAGCAAGTAGTGAAATAGTTGCATGAGTCCTGTGGTTTTATCTCCTTTGTAGACTTGATGCCAGAAATAGGGTTTTTAAGGGTCTCCAAAGTGTTTCGAAACTGGGGAGAGGATTTAGTTTAGATATACTCAAGTTTTAAGTCTGAAAGGTCTGGTATGATATGCTTGTTTGATTTATTCTTAAATATATATATTGACAAAGAATTTTTAAAAAATCTAATTTTAATATGCTTCTGTATTTCTCAGCTTAGATACATGTTTAAGGAGAAGATTGTAGATACCGTCTCCCTACAACAGTACTAGTTTAGTGTTAAGATGTTTAACCCTTCATCCTTACTTTGTGCTTTTGGTTAGGATCCCAATGTAATCACCTTTGACTTCCTGTGTATACTTGGATCAGAGTTTCTTTTCATTCTGAAGAGAGCTGACCTTTGGCTTTTTCCCTAAAGACCTTCAAGGGATCTGGTCTTGTTAACTCTGTTGGTTACTGATTTCAATGACAAATATGCTTTGAAAACCAGGGCAGATCTGCTTAGGAGCTTGCAGATCAAGTCAGAAAGACTGGAAATGTCTTAGAAGGCCAAAACTTAGAGATAAGATCTAGAAAAAAGTTTTAGTCAAGTAATTCCTAGTTATTATCTAAATAGCAGAATTTCTTTTCTGAATGTGTCTCTTTCTGACTCTTACAGTCTCGTCCGCCCGTGACAACCTCAAGCACTATTCCTCCGGCTGTGGTGGCAACTGTCTCGGCCACAAGAGCTCAGTCCCCTGTTATAACTACAACAGCAGCGCATGCTACGGAATCAACCCTCAGGTAAAGGTGCTTTGAAATCTACAGTACTCTGACTTTACAGAGGCTGCAGGACGGGGAAGCATACGTGTTAAACATCCAGAGCTGATAATCCTCTAGATGTAGGACGATATAATACATGAATAGTAATGCTTGCACAGTGCAAATACTTTCAGTTCTGTGAATAAAAGTTACTATCAATGTGAACCGCTGCTCTGTGGTCTAAGAAAGAAAAAGCTTAATAAAGCACTTGTGATCTCCTGCTTCTTGCAAAGTTGCTTCTTGTAGCAACTTGTGGCTCATTCAGCCCATCTTTTTTATGAAGACAGTGAAAAAATGACATATGAACGTTGAAATGCATCCCTGGCAGAAAGTCTTTTGTTATGAACTGATACACATTATTGATGTCTGCCCTCCTAGTTGGGTGCTCATGGAAGATGAGGACAGACCAAAGTAGCTAAAGCAGCGTAAGAAACTTGACCATACATTTGACAGCAGTGCTGCTTTCAAAGAGAAAGAGACCAAGGCCTGATGCATATCCCTGCATCTTATTTTGCATATTTAGTATCCACATCGTTACTTTCACAACTATTTCTCTTTCTCGCCAGTCGACCCACCCTGTCTATCCAGCAGCACCCGCCCTCTGCAGCTATTAGCATTCAGCGGCCTGCACAGCCGAGGGACACGGCCACTCGGATTACACTACCCTCTCACCCAGCTATAGGAACACAGAAGCCACAGCTCCACACCATGGCTCAGGTAAAATGCAAGAAGAAAAAAAACTGTCTTGCTTCTTCTAGACATCTCTTTTGTTTCTGTCTTGAGCGCTAAGATTAAATTCAGGAAAAGAGTTAGTATTAGGTTAGAAGTTCATGTTCTTTACAGACAAGGCAGCATGATTCCATACTAAGTGAATATTTTAAATGTACTAGTCTTAACTTGAAGGTTTTCTTTTCATAGAAAACCATTTTCAGTACTGGTACTCCAGTGGCAGCAGCAACAGTGGCACCTATTTTGGCAACGAATACAATTGCTTCAGCAACCACAGCTGGTGAGTATCCATAATGCTGTTGTAGGAGAGTTGTGGGGTTTGGGGTTTTTTGGTTTTCCTCCTTGACGATGGGACCTGATTACTTTTGAGGAATTCTTTCTTCATGCATTTGGAAGTGCATGAGCAGACTTCAGGAGAGGAATTGCTTGGTTCTTCAGGGAGGTTGTCTGGGTTGGGGTTTTTGCCCTCTTTATTTGGATATAGATACGCTGGTGTGATAGGACTCTGCAGAAAGATCTTGTATGGGGTTTATTTTTTTCTTTTTTTTCTTTAGGTTCTGTGTCTCACACCCAAGCGCCTACAAGCACCATTGTCACCATGACAATGCCCTCCCATTCTTCCCATGCTACGGCTGTCACGACCTCAAACATCCCAGTTGGTGAGTGATTTCAGTTTTAAGAAGAATGTGTAACTGATGCTTCAATTTTCTGTTTATGCTAGTAGTGTTTGTGCATGTTAGCAAATTAACGAGGGGAAGAAAGTCGGTTCAAGCTGGGAGAAACCAATTAATAGGTCCACTGTGGCATAGCTTTTTTTAATACCAGGAAGAAATAGATGTTCTAGGAGGAGGAGGTAATAAAATGGCTCATTAACTTACTCAATTGAATTTTTAGACGAACTTGGGCCTTTTGGCATTTCAGAACCTGCATTGTATATACTAACCGCTTGGTGATAGAACGCGGCTTTCATCGTTGGTTTTCTAAGTTCCTTCCTTGGCTTCTTGAGGCGTTAGGTGTAGCCTTGAGTTTGGGTGGTGTGTTCATTTGGAGGTAAAACACTGAGATCTAAAGGTGGGAAGCTTATTTGCCTGGATATGGAATCTGCCTGAGAAGTTTCCTACAGAACTGCCTGAGTTTCCTTTTCTTCATCACTGTTTTCCTGCTGACCTCCTCCTTGTTCTTTTGAAATCTTGTAATATCTTTCCCTGTTGTAAATTTCCAAAGAGTAAAGTTGTATCTTAATATGTCAGTGTTTCCTGTAAAGCTTTTGTAGGTGTTTTCTTTCTTTCCTTAGCCTCTGTCTATGTATACTTGTCTGCTTTGGTCTCATTTCCCTTGGTCTCTGTCAAGTTCTGTTTTGGAAACTTGGATCATTAAGTTCTTGGCAGTAGAAATGATTGAGCTGATCCTATGAAAAAAAAAAAAAAACCAAAACCCAAAAAACCCCAAATTTTCATTTGAGCACTGGAGTAACTTAATCTGTTAGCAAGTATAACATATATGCATTTTTTTTATGTCCTTCTATTATGGTACAAATTGATGAAAAATGCTTCATTTCCCTTGTTTGTTCTTCCTATTGAGGAAAACTATCATCGCTGTGGATAGAAAGTTATCTGGAGATGGGGTGGTTGTTTTATTTGGAGAGGGAAGTAGTATTGGGGTTTTTGCCAGGAGAATTAACCTTGCCTTTGCAGCGTCTACCAACTTTTCCTTTGACTGTTAACTGATTACATGTTTGTCTTTATGTAGCTAAAGTGGTTCCTCAGCAAATCACGCATACTTCTCCCCGGATCCAGTCTGATTACACAGCAGAGAGGAGTAATCTCATACCCCTCTCCAGTCACCGGGCATCTCCAAACCCAGTAGCAATGGAAACCAGAAATGACAACAGGTGGGGAGATAACAGCTCTATGAATGAGAGTGTGCGTGAGTCGGTTTTGAGTGCCTTGCTGCTTTTCTAGGTCCTGATACGCTGGAAATCAGGTGCTTTAAAAACCCCTGGGATGGGGGTGATTTGATAGTTTTGAATTAATCATAACAGTTGAGATTACAAAACTCAGGGAGTGGCCAAAGGCAGGGGTTGAAGATGAACTGTTGAAATGGTGTGTATGTAATACTTGCTCTCTTTGATGCCTGTAGGCAGTCGGTGCCTGTCCAGTTCCAGTATTTCTTACCAACGTACCCGCCCTCCGCCTATCCTTTGACTGCGCACACCTATACCCCCATCACCAGCTCGGTGTCCACCATTCGCCAGTACCCAGGTAAGACAAGCTTGTTCACTTGTTAGCTTATGTATGAGCTTCAGTGGTGGGAGAAGCTAAGAGATTGTTGTGCTTGATTCTGACAATTTGTCACAAAAAGTCTTTGACTTGTTGGCCGAGGAGAATACTCGTGGGCAAGGGATATTGAACTATTTCAGAGTTCTACTAAACACAGCTAATAATAGTTTTCTCAGGAGTTTCACGTTTAATATCCAAAGGTTTGCATCTCTATAAGTAGAAATTTTGATTCTACAAATCAAAACAGTTCAATTCCTCCAAACCAGATCTTTCAGGAATTTTCTTTCCCTGGTATTCCAATAAGCCCATTTTAATCTCTTTCCCCATGAGTGCACAGTTTGAGAGAGAAACCTGAATCAAAAATGGAAAAAGGAAGCTGCATTGCACACTTTTGCTTTACTGCTTTTGTTTAAAATAATGGAACAATTAATGTATTTGAACTGTTGCAGTGATTTGCAGACAGTCAAAAAATCATGCATAATGTGAGCCCACATAGTTGGCCCAAACTTAGGTCATTCTGTGCCAAAATTTGGAGCACTTTTACGTAAAACTGAGTGGTTTAGGATTGTTTTCTCTAATGTGATAATATCCACGATCCAAACCCTAGGAATACGCGTGATTTGGATTTTTAGGGAACATCTGTGTCTGCAGGCAGCATGTTACCCTTGAGCAGTATAGAGAGAATTTGGAAGGGCCTGGAGGTGGCAAAGCCCATTTGCTGAGTGGGAAAGTTCACACAGAGAATTGAGTTACTGGGGCCTGTTCTTTGTGTCATTGAAATTCCAGTGAAAAGTTGCAAGTCCTGACTATGTCCTATCAGGATTTGAGGTGGGCTTCAGGATAATTAAATGACTTGCAAAAGGGATGGGTGAGCTTCTGTTGTGCCTTCCTGCACTTTGGTTGAAGGTTTTAAAGGAGAATGTACAGGCGAGTGGTGGTACTTGGTGTTGGCGGCTGCGGTTGAGGAGTGGTTACAGAGCCCCTGGTGATTGCAGACTGTCAGGAGTTTCCATTTGGGTAGCATAGTGGTGTGATGGTAGGGCTGATGCTCATTTTAAAAAAGCAAATGCAGGTTCTTCAGCAGGAGCTTGTTGACAGAGACATTTTGCTTGTTAAATTGACTTGAAGTATCAGTTGAAGGTACTAATTGTGGCAGTAACTAGTGACAACTCAAAGCAGACAATTCAAGGTATCAGGAGGCACACGCACCTGTGCTAAGCCCAGCCAGGTGGGGGCTTAGGTAAAAGTGCAGGGGAGACTTTTAAAAAGATCACTGAGGTACGGAGTGTTAATACAGAATTTTGAGGAAGAGCATTGGCTTTGGCTTTTGAAATGCTGGTTGTGTTTATATAGTCTCCCATAAGGATTTTGTTGGATAGAAAGTTCTGCAACGAGAGTGTTTCACATAAGGTGTTCTGCGAAGAGTGCCACTCTTTATACAGAAGCCATTTTCAGGGACCTGGTGCCAGATTTCGGGCATTTCACAGCTGTTCAGAGTGTCTTGTCAGCACAAGAATTTGATCGAAATCCTGTGACAAAGAGGAAAACAGCTTGTTCTGCGATGAGAGGGCTCTCCATTGTTAGCCAGCAAGTCCATTGTTGGCAAGTTCACACTTGCATTCCGTGCATGGCTGCAGAAATCGTGGTACTGTTCTGTAAAGACTGGAAATCTGGAAATCCAGGAGCTGCAGGTAGTCCAACAGCTCTGTTAAATGCTGCCTGGGAGAAGTGTAATGGGCCATATAGTAAGTCTGGAAAGATGGAATCATAGTTGCTCAGAGCTGTAAATTCAAG